>NC_053393.1:282335336-282686573 GCF_905171765.1 Bufo bufo | reverse complement strand
ACTGCCCCCCCTCGATACACCAAGTTGGCTAGAGCCTCATAAGAGCCCACCAATGCTGCTTCGAGTACTATAGCTAGGTTGTTAGCGTCTGCCCTAATCCACCAAGATGCGTAGACCAGCTGGGCAGAAATGTAGTAAGTGTGCATATCTGGGAGTCTCAATCCCCCCTGTGGGTATATGGCCTTTAAGGATTTCTTAGCCAGTCTAGGGGTCTGGTGCCTCCAAAAAAAAGGTGATAATAACTTATCTAAAGAATCAAAGTGTAATTGAGTAATTTTTGCTGGAGCGGCTCTATATACATACAAAAGTTTTGGTAGTAACACCATTTTTACAATGTTAATTATATCTACCAGAAACAGTGGCAGATTCTCCCAAGCATCTAATTTACGAGCGATAGCTTCCACAGTGGGAATCACATTCAGTTGATAAAACAGCCTGGGGTCCCTGTGAATCTTGATCCCCAAATAGACAAAACATTCTGAAAGCAGTGATATATCTGAGCAACTCACCTCATCTACCAAACATAGACTGGACTTAGCCCAGTTATTATTATTATTATTTATTATTAAAGCGCCATTCATTCCATAGCGCTGTACATATGATAAGCGGTGCACATACATAATACAGACAAGTGCACTAAGCAGGAACAAGACGAGTTACAGACTGGTACAGAAGGAGAGATTAAGTCGAAGTCCCGAGTATTTCCCAAAGCCATCTATAGTTTCTAAAAGCGCTTCTAAGAAGGGACCCACATCCGCCAAATATACTAACAAGTCGTCAGCATATAATGACAACTTCTCCTGAATTCCCGCTATTGACCACCGCTCTATTAGCCCGGCATTATTGATCAATTGGGTAAGAGGTTCCATAACTAGGGCAAACAGCATGGGTGACAAGGGGTACCCTTGTCTGGTACCCCTATGCAAACTAAACGGGTGTGACAGATAACCATTCACCCTTACCCTTGCCATAGGAGCCTGATACAATAATTGGAGCCACCGTATAAAGGACTGGGGGAACTGTAGGCGACGTAGCGTCTCCCACATGAAGGTCCATTCAACGGAGTCAAAAGCTTTTTCATTATCAAGGGAAGCAATCGCTCGGGATCCGGCGTTGTCATGTCTAACCTGTAAGTTAGTAAACAGTCTTCTGAGGTTAATGTCAGTGGTCTTGCCTGGCATGAAGCCAGATTGGTCCGGGTCAATTACTGATAGTATGACATCTCCAAGACGTCGGGCCAGGATCTTAGCTAAGATTTTGGCATCGACGTTTAGAAGGGAAATCAGTCTATATGAACTACACTGGTCAGGAGGCTTCCCAGGTTTGTGGATCAGTTTGCAGTTTGTTATGATCAAAAGCATAGTTAAAGAGCTTAAGCAGCCTCTCACAATGTTTGTCCACATCCTACTTATACCACTCCACAGGGAGGCCATCCGGACCAGGGGACTTCCCAACCGACATACTCTCTATTGCCTCCTTTATTTCCCCCACCTCAAGAAGTGAGGCCAAATAATTCCTGTCTGTTTGGGAAAGCGACGTGAGTGGAATATTGTTTAAGAATTCCTGCATGTCCCTAGCTGTAAAGGGTGTTTTAGAATCATAAAGATCTGAGTAATACCGGGCAAATTGATCACATATGTCTCTTGGTTAAGATATTTGGATACCCTCTGTGCTGATAACATGCGAGACCACCGTTTGAGGGTTTTCAGTTCTTGCTAGATAGGCCAAACCCCTCCCATTCTTATCACCCTCCGAAAAAACCACTTGTCTTTGAAACAGAAGCTTTTTTTGAGTATATTCTACCAATAGTAGATTAAGTCATCATTGTGCCTCCTCCAACGCTCTACGATTATCCTCACTAGCAACCTGAATATAGTTAGTTTCTGTACTTGCTACATCTGCTTCCATTTTATGTCTATTAATCTCAAGCTCTTTTCTATGTGAAGCTATGGCGTGAATAAGAGTGCTGCGTAATAGCGCCTTGAAGGCCTCCCATTCAATGATAGGGTCGGAAGACCCCTCATTGCATGTCCAGTAGTCAGCCACCCGATGTTGAGCCGCACTGGTCACAGGCAAAACCTCCAGCCACCGAGAGTTAAGGCGCTATTGTCTGTCTGGGGGAGCAAGTGGTTGAGCCAGGATCACTAGTAAGGGGGCATGATCGGAGATGCCACGCGGCAAGTACTCCACTTTAGTCAACCATGGTAGTACTTCCCTATTCACAAACACAAGATCTATTCAGGACAGGGTATCAAAAGATGCTGAGTGACAAGAATACTGATGATCTCTCGGGTGAAGATATCTCCAACCCTCTGTCAGAGCATGGGCCTCAGCCCAATTGCAGAGTGACTTATTGTGCGTAGCTTGAGGGCGAAGTCTATCTTTAAAGGGAACCTGTCACCTGGATTTAGTGTATAGAACTGGGGACATGGGCTGCTAGATGGCCGCTAGCACATCTGCAATACCCAGTCCCCACAGCTCTCTCTGATGCCAGCACAGGGAATGAACATGATGCCGACACTGCGCATGCGCTAGCTCGCGCATCGCGAGATTTCGGCGCTCCAGCTCTGTGACGTCAGCCAGCAAGGAGGAGATTCGGAGGACGTGGGGCGGTGCTGGGCTCCTTTCCGCTTGACTCATCTCCGGATACAGGACTCATATCAGGTCATTTGCATATTGATCAAAAAGGTTTTTTAACACAATAAAAGCGCAGAGAGCTGTGGGGACTGGGTATTGCAGATGTGCTAGCAGCCATCTAGCAGCCCATGTCCCCAGCTCTACGCACTAAATCCAGGTGACAGGTTCCCTTTAATCAGGTCTAAGACTGCGTTATAGTCGCCTAACAGAATTAAAGGGCCAGTCGGCAGAGTAGCTACCTTCCCCATATTGTCATCAAGCACCCCTCTCTGGAAAGGGGGGGGAATATACAGACCTACTAGCATGTAGTCTACACCCCGCATTGCGGCACTTATTATAACATAACGGCTTGACACATCTGTCATCACTGAGTGCAACTGAAAAGGGATGGATTTAGCCGCTGGCACCGAAACTCCCCTGGCATAATTACTATATACTGCGTGATATGAGGACCCCACCCATGGACGTTTCAACGCCAATAGCTTCTTACCTCTCAGATGTGTCTCCTGTAGCAGAGCCACATCAGGGGAATAATTCTTAAAAAAATTAAATACAAGGGACCTTCTCACTTTATCGTTGAGCCCCCTGACATTCCAGGAGATAAACTTACATGTAGCCATCATGTAACAAACCCAACATCACAGCTCAGGGAGGTTCCAGGATGCCACGGCCATTCATACACACACACACACACACACACATACATACACACATACACACATACCACAAGACACAAAACATGTAAATGCAGCACAAATGAACCCACGACAGTAGGAAAACCCCCCCACCCTGCCCAGACCTCCCCAACCTATCTGAGCCCTGCATCCCAAATTTTGTAAGCTAACTGCCCCTTAGCAAAAACGGGGCGACCCACAGAAAAACAAAAAAAACAAACAGGCATTATCAAATCTGACATCTTCTAACTGGCGGGCCGCTGCTAGAATAGTATCAATAATTCAAAACTTTCAGTATGAATGGGCGCGCCAGTGCCCCCAGTAGTAAGTGTTTAGTGGGTATTCTATGTGCTCTCTCCACAACTAAACTGGCGGATAGATTAATGGGGCCTAAGCATTGTTTAATAAATTGCTCCGCAAAGTCCTCAGGAGACTGACCCTCAGCCCTTTCCGGTAGGCCCATAATGCATATATTATTCCACCTATTACGGTTCTCTGTGTCATCAACTTTCGCCTGCAGGGTCTTCACTTGCTGTTGAAGGGCTCTAACATGGTTTTCACTTAGATGCGCCACATCTTCCACCTCCCCAATCTTCTCTCAACCTCAGAGGTTCTATCTTGAATTTTGTCAATATGTCTGAGACAGGTGAGATCAGCTTGGACGTGATCTATTTTGACTGTGAGTGCAGACTGGCAATGGGTAATAGCAGCCATTATTTTACTCAAATCAATCTCTCCTTGGTTGGAGGGACTGTCTTCTCCTTTTCCCTCTGTTTGACTTATGACATCTACCAATACTTTGGGATGAGGGGTACCACAGGAAACACCCATCTTACGGCCCATGTATGTAGGATATGCGACCGGAGGCCGCAGAAGGGTGGTCACCCTCCCTGTTGCTCTTATTAGAGGGTAAATGGATTCTGGAGGATAGGGGATAATACCGGTCTTATTTATAGCAGTTCAAAGAATCTCACAGCCCACAGAGGGGTACGTTTTCCTTTTTTGTCAAGTTTTTAGTCTCCTATTTGTAACAACACCCTTCTTACTAGTTTGTCTTCATCCTTTTGAACTTCTAGAACTTTGGACAATTTCCATTGGCTTCTAGGTAAATCTTCTTTTACTAACACTGTCCCAACTTGGACATTTCTTATGGGTGTTTGCCATTTACTTCTTAGCATAAGATTGGCTAAGTACTCTTTCCTCCATCTATTTCAAGACTGTTCTGATAGATATTTAACTCTTTGCCATCTCCTTTTAGCATATAAATTCTCTTTGGTGAACTTGCCAGGTGGTGGCTGTATGTAATCAGACTTAAGGTAAAGTAGATGGTTGGGAGTTAAAGGGTCCAAACTTGTTGGATCGTTGCTGTTATTAACTGTAAGTGGACGACTGTTAACAATAGACATTACTTCATAGAATAGGGTCCTAAGTGAAGCATCATCTATTCTTCTGGCATTCTTTTTCAACACTGAACTTAACACATTTCTCACAATTCTGATTTGTCTTTCCCAAACTCCTCCTGTATGGCTTGCATATGGAGCATTCATGTGAAAATCACACTGTTTCTCTAACAAATACTCAGTTACTTTTTCTTTATCAATCTCTTTTAGAGCTTTCTTCAATTAATTCATTGCTCTGACAAAATTAGATCCTTGGTCAGAGCTAAGCTCTCTGACGGTACCTCTAATGGCTATGAAACATCTTAAGGCATTGATAAATGCGTCAGTTGACATATCCTCTAACATTTCCAGGTGAATTGCTCTGGAGCTTAGACATGTAAATATTAGTCCATATCTCTTGTACTCCTTGCGGTTCTGTTTGGTGATGAATGAGCCAAAACAATCCATTCCGCTATAAAGAAATGGTTGTGATGGGTTTACACGATCTGCCGGTAAATCTGCCATTCTTTGTTCTTCTGTAGTTCTACGTGCCTTTCTGCAGACTACACATTTACTTATATACTTTGCTATAACTTTGCTTCCTTTCACAATCCAGTAGCCAGATTCTCTCAAACAGCTTTGGGTAAAGCTTCTTCCTTGATGCAAGGATATGTTGTGGTAGTGATCAATAATCAATCTTGTGAAGGTAGCGTTTTTGGGTAGAATTGCTGGATGCTTCAATCTGCTAGGTAACAATGCATTTCCCACCTTCTCCCTCCCACCTTCAGTATACCATCCTGAAGAACAAGATTAAGCTTGTACAATGGGTGGTTGTTTGGAAGCCTTTTAGATTCTTGACTAAGTCTCTTCAACTCTTCACTGTAGAATCTCTGTTGAATAAGTCTTATGACTTTCATTTTTTTTCTTCTACATTCAATGATTCCTTCTTTATGATTCCCTTTGCCAAACGTTGAATTCGAGCTACTACATTTATGACTGTATTCCATTTTGAACATCTGGCTAGTCTTTCAAGTATGTCATCTTGACACTTGGCAGCAGTGCTCATTGTTTGTACAACTTTTACTTCTAGATCACCCATAGACAATTCTTTGTAACCTTTACTGGTCGTGATTTCCTTTTCCCAAAGGAACTCTGGGCCTGTGAACCAGTTAGAATTTTTTAATTCTGTTACATTCAGGCCTCTTGAAGCATGATCTGCTGGGTTATGCTTTGTGTCAATGTGATGCCAATGTTTCAGATTTGTTATTTCTCAAATTTTCTCAACTCTGTTGGCGACAAAGATATGGAATCTTCGAGCTTCGTTGTTTATGTATCCTAGGACAACTAGTCCTGAGAGTCTGTCCAAAAATATTCTTCATCTATTTTTAATTCCAATTCTTATCTCAGAAACTTGTTTACTGATGCTGAAACATCAGCTGCTGTCAGTTCAAGTCTTGGCATTGTTCGAATACTGGTAGGTGCAACTCTGGCCTTCCCCATAACCAGGGCACAGTGTATCTTTTCTTCTCCTATTACTTTTATGTAGG
Source organism: Bufo bufo (assembly GCF_905171765.1). NCBI lineage: Eukaryota > Metazoa > Chordata > Amphibia > Anura > Bufonidae > Bufo > Bufo bufo. Next base: position 282,680,336 of record NC_053393.1, on the reverse strand, counting down.
AGGACTGACCATAACCATAACTACTGGCATCTGAAAAATTATGAAGTTCTACTTTCTTGTACTTTTCGAAATCATGAGGTACAAAACATATGGGTATCTGAACTTCTCTAAAGTTTTGCAAGTCTCTTATCCAACTCTCCCACCTTGGCCTCAAATTTCCAGGTATGGGCTCGTCCCATGCCAACTTCTGTCTGCATAATTCTTGTAGTATTTATTTTGCTCTGAGGATTACTGGGGCCAGGAATCCCAATGGATCAAATATAGAAGCCACTGCGGAAAGAATGGTATGTCTAGTTGCAACTTTCTCTTCAATAGATACTTCAAAGAAGAACTTGTCATTCTCTACGTTCCATCCCAAACCAAGTAAGTTTTGAACTGGAAGATGATCATAATTGAGATCTACATTCTTCATTGTTGATGCACGTTCAGAGTCACTGATAGATTCCGGTACCTCTCTGTTGTTTGAGATGAATTTATGAAGGTGCAGGTTTCCTCTTGCGCATAACGCTTTCTTTCACTAGTTTGATTGCAGATTCTGTGGACTCTAGACTTATGAGACCATCATCTACATAACATTTTTCCTTCAGAAAATTTGCTGCTGATGGGCAATCCTTTTCATTCTGATTGGCCAGGTACTTCATACCATAATTGGTGCAACCTGGAGATGATGCTGCTCCAAGCAAGTGTACTTTCATTCTGTATTCTGCTGCCTCTATTTTTGTATCTCCGTTCTTCCACCATAGGAACCTCAGGAAGTCTCTATCTTCATTCTTCACATGAAACTGGTGGAATATCTTTTCAAAATCGCACATGACTGCTACGGGATACTTTCTGAATCTACAGAGTACTTAAGGCAAAGTGTTTGTTAGGTCTGGTCCTTTTAGTAGATGATCATTCAATGCAACACCATTGTACTTTGCTGAGCAATAAAATACTACTCTAATCTTATCTGGTTTCTTTGAGTGGTAAACACCTTGATGTGGGATGTACCACACTTCTCCTTCTTTAGGTTTGTTATTAACTTTCTCTGCATATCTTTCTTCGAGGATGCCTTACATGAATTTCAAATAATCCTGCTTGAATTTGAGATCTCTTCCCATCTTTTTCTTCAAACAATTCAATCTTGTTAGGGCAAGATTTCTGTTATTTGGCAGATGAGGTTGTTCTCTAAAAGGTAAGGGCATTTCAAGATGACCTTGTTGATTCTGCTGAATACTTTCTTCTAGAGTGTGTATGAACTTTATGTCTTCTTGGGATACACTCTTTTCTTTAGAACTTATGTCTGAAAAGTCGGATTCAAGGGTCTTGATTACTTTTGCTGGACTTACAGTTGGTGACTCTTGGACAGATATTCGATGACACAATCCTGTCACCTATCTTGAGTTTGCGATCTGCTGTTTTCCTCCAAAAACACCCCATCCTAATCCTAGATTAGTTTGAACAGCGTAGGGTTCACTCTTTCCTCATGTGACTACCTTTCGTGGTACCAAGCCTTTGGGACAATCGTAACCTATCAACAGTCCAACACCAAACTCTTTCAGCAGGGACATTTCATAAGATATGACAGATAGTTGCTCCCATTCATTGGCTGTTTCACAGGTAGGTATGCAATCTCGATCTAGAGGTATATCGTCTTTTGTATAAGCTGGAGGTAGATCTAATGTGCAGTTTGAATGAAGTCCTCTAACTCTCAGTCCTTTCACCCTTTGACTGTTCACTAATGTGTCTCTCCCCGTCATTGTGGTGAGTTTGAGCATCACTGGTTCTGTAGCCACTTGTAATTTCTTGCAGATTTCTTGATAGAAACATAGAATGTGTCGGCAGATAAGAACCATTTGGCCCATCTACTCTGCCCAATATACTGAGTACTATGGATAGCCCCTGGCCCTATCTTATATGAAGGATGGCCTTATGCCTATACCATGCATGCTTAAACTCCTCCACTGTATTTGAAGCTACCACTTCTGCAGGAAGGCTATTCCATGCATCCACTACTCTCTCAGTAAAGTAATACTTCCTGATATTACTTTTAAACCTTTGCCCCTCTAATTTAAAACTATGTCCTCTTGTAGCAGTTTTTCTTCTTTTAAATATTCTCTCCTCTTTTACCTTGTTGATTCCCTTTATGTATTTAAAAGTTTCTATCATATCCCCTCTGTCTCGTCTTTCTTCCAAGCTATACATGTTAAGGTCCTTTCATCTTTCCTGGTAAGTTTTATCCTGCAATCCATGTACCAGTTTAGTAGCTCTTCACTGAACTCTCTCCAAAGTATCAATATCCTTCTGGAGATATGGTCTCCAGTACTGAGCACAATACTCCAAATGAGGTCTCACTAGTGCTCTGTAGAGCGGCATGAGCACCTCCCTCTTTCTACTGGTAATTCCTCTCCCTATACACCCAAGCATTCTGCTAGCATTTCCTGCTGCTCTATGACATTGTCTGCCTACCTTTAAGTCTTCTGAAATAATGACCCCTAAATCCCTTTCCTCAGATACTGAGGTTAGGACTGTATCACTGATTTTATATTCTGCTCTTGGGTTTTTACACCCCAGGTGCATTATTTTGCACTTATCCACATAAAATTTTAGTTGCCAGATTTTTGACCATTCCTCTAGTTTTCCTAAATCCTTTTCCATTTGGTGTATCCCTCCAGGAACATCAACCCTGTTACAAATCTTTGTGTCATCAGCAAAAAGACACACCTTACCATCGAGGCCTTCTGCAATTTCGCTGATAAAGATATTAAACAATATGGGTCCCAGAACAGATCCCCGAGGTACCCCACTGGTAACACGACCTTGGTCTGAATATACTCCATTGACTACAACCCTCTGTTGCCTGTCCCTCAGCCACTGCCTAATCCATTCAACAATATGGGAGTCCAAGCCCAAAGACTGCAATTTATTGATAAGCCTTCTGTGTGGGACAGTACCGAAAGCCTTACTGAAGTCTAGATAAGCGATGTCTACTGCACCTCCGCCATCTATTGTTTTAGTCACCCAATCCAAAAAATCAATAAGATTAGTTTGACATGATCTCCTTGAAGTAAACCCATGCTGTTTTTCATCTTTCAATCCATGGGATTTTAGATGTTCCACAATCCTCTCCTTAAGTATGGTTTCCATTAATTTCCCCACTATTGATGTCAGGCTTACTGGCCTATAGTTGCCCGATTTCTCCCTACTACCTTTCTTGTGAATCGGCACAACAATTGCTAATTTTCAATCTTCTGGGACGACTCCTGTTGCCAGTGATTGGTTAAATAAATCTGTTAATTGTTTTGCTAGTTCACCGCTGAGCTCTTTTAATAGCTTTGGGTGTATCCCGTCAGGCCCCTGTGACTTATTTGTATTGATTTTAGACAGCTGACTTAGAACCTCTTCCTCTGTAAAGACAGATACATCAAAAGATTCATTAGTCTTCTTTCCTAACTGAGGTCCTTTTCCTTCATTTTCCTTCGTAAAGACTGAACAGAAGTATTCATTGAGGCAGTCAGCTAGTTCTTTATCTTCTTCCATATACCTTCCTTCTTTTGTTTTTAATTTTGTAATTCCTTGTTTTAGTTTCCTTTTTTAATTTATGTATCTGAAGAATGCCTTATCGCCTTTTTTCCCTGACTGAGCTAATTTCTCTTCTGCCTGTGCTTTAGAAGCTCTTATAACTTGTTTGGCCTCTCTCTGCCTAATCTTGTAAATTAGCCTGTCATCCTCGTTTTGTTTTGTTTTGTTTTTATAATTCCTAAATGCTATCTTTTTGTTTTTAATGATTTTGGCCACTTCTGCAGAGTACCACAGTGGTCTTTTCCTTTTTTTGCTTTTACTGACAAGCCTAATGCAATTTTCTGTTGCCTTCAATAGTGCCTCTTTTAACCACCTCAGCCCCCAGTGCTTAAACACCCTGAAAGACCAGGCCACTTTTTACACTTCTGACCTACACTACTTTCACCGTTTATTGCTCGGTCATGCAACTTACCACCCAAATGAATTTTACCTCCTTTTCTTCTCACTAATAGAGCTTTCATTTGGTGGTATTTCATTGCTGCTGACATTTTTACTTTTTTTGTTATTAATCGAAATTTAACGATTTTTTTGCAAAAAAATGACATTTTTCACTTTCAGTAGTAAAATTTTGCAAAAAAAAACGACATCCATATAGAAATTTTGCTCTAAATTTATAGTTCTACATGTCTTTGATAAAAAAAAAATGTTTGGGTAAAAAAAAAATGGTTTGGGTAAAAGTTATAGCGTTTACAAACTATGGTACAAAAATGTGAATTTCCGCTTTTTGAAGCAGCTCTGACTTTCTGAGCACCTGTCATGTTTCCTGAGGTTCTACAATGCCCAGACAGTACAAACACCCCACAAATGACCCCATTTCTGAAAGTACACACCCTAAGGTATTCGCTGATGGGCATAGTGAGTTCATAGAACTTTTTATTTTTTGTCACAAGTTAGCGGAAAATTATGATTTTTTTTTTTTTTTTTTTTTTCTTACAAAGTCTCATATTCCACTAACTTGTGACAAAAAATAAAAAGTTTTATGAACTCACTATGCCCATCAGCGAATACCTTGGGGTCTCTTCTTTCCAAAATGGGGTCACTTGTGGGGTAGTTATACTGCCCTGGCATTCTAGGGGCCCAAATGTGTGGTAAGGAGTTTGAAATCAAATTCTGTAAAAAATGACCTGTGAAATCCGAAAGGTGCTCTTTGGAATATGGGCCCCTTTGCCCACCTAGGCTGCAAAAAAGTGTCACACATCTGGTATCTCCGTACTCAGGAGAAGGTGGGGAATGTGTTTTGGGGTGTCATTTTATATATACCCATGCTGGGTGAGAGAAATATCTTGGCAAAAGACAACTTTTCCCATTTTTTTATACAAAGTTGTCATTTGACCAAGATATTTATCTCACCCAGCATGGGTATATGTAAAAAGACACCCCAAAACACATTCCTCAACTTCTCCTGAGTACGGGGATACCAGATGTGTGACACTTTTTTGCAGCCTAGGTGGGCAAAGGGGCCCATATTCCAAAGAGCACCTTTCGGATTTCACTCCTCATTTTTTCCTGAATTTGATTTCAAACTCCTTACCACACATTTGGGCCCCTAGAATACCAGGGCAGTATAACTACCCCACAAGTGACCCCATTTTGGAAAGAAGACACCCCAAGGTATTCCGTGAGGGGCATGGCGAGTTCCTAGAATTTTTTATTTTTTGTCACAAGTTAGTGGAAAATGATGATTTGTTTTTTAATTTTTTTTTTCATACAAAGTCTCATATTCCACAAACTTGTGACAAAAAATAAAAACTTCCATGAACTCACTATGCCCATCAGCGAATACCTTGGGGTCTCTTCTTTCCAAAATGGGGTCACTTGTGGGGTAGTTATACTGCCCTGGCATTCTAGGGGCCCAAATGTGTGGTAAGTAGGTAAATGACCTGTGAAATCCGAAAGGTGCTCTTTGGAATGTGGGCCCCTTTGCCCACCTAGGCTGCAAAAAAGTGTCACACATCTGGTATCTCTGTATTCAGGAGAAGTTGAGGAATGTGTTTTGGGGTGTCTTTTTACATATACCCATGCTGGGTGAGATAAATATCTTGGTCAAATGCCAACTTTGTATAAAAAAAATGGGAAAAGTTGTCTTTTGCCAAGATATTTCTCTCACCCAGCATGGGTATATGTAAAATGACACCCCAAAACACATTCCCCAACTTCTCCCGATTACGGAGATACCAGATGTGTGACACTTTTTTGCAGCCTAGGTGGGCAAAGGGGCCCATATTCAAAAGAGCACCTTTCGGATTTCACAGGTCATTTTTTACAGAATTTGATTTCAAACTCCTTACCACACATTTGGGCCCCTAGAATGCCAGGGCAGTATAACTACCCCACAAGTGACCCCATTTTGGAAAGAAGAGACCCCAAGGTATTCGCTGATGGGCATAGTGAGTTCATGGAACTTTTTATTTTTTGTCACAAGTTAGTGGAATATGAGACTTTGTATGAAAAAAAAAATAAAAAAAAAAATAAGCATTTTCCACTAACTTGTGACAAAAAATAAAAAATTCTAGGAACTCGCCATGCCCCTCACGGAATACCTTGGGGTGTCTTCTTTCCAAAATGGGGTCACTTGTGGGGTAGTTATACTGCCCTGGCATTTTCCAGGGGCCCTAATGTGTGGTAAGTAGGTAAATGACCTGTGAAATCCTAAAGGTGCTCTTTGGAATATGGGCCCCTTTGCCCACCTAGGCTGCAAAAAAGTGTCACACATGTGGTATCGCCGTATTCAGGAGAAGTTGGGGAATGTGTTTTGGGGTGTCATTTTACATATACCCATGCTGGGTGAGAGAAATATCTTGGCAAAAGACAACTTTTCCCATTTTTTTATACAAAGTTGGCATTTGACCAAGATATTTCTCTCACCCAGCATGGGTATATGTAAAATGACACCCCAAAACACATTCCCCAACTTCTCCTGAGTACGGCGATACCAGATGTGTGACACTTTTTTGCAGCCTAGATGCGCAAAGGTGCCCAAATTCCTTTTAGGAGGGCATTTTTAGACATTTGGATACCAGACTTCTTCTCACGCTTTGGGGCCCCTAGAATGCCAGAGCAGTATAAATACCCCACATGTGACCCCATTTTGGAAAGAAGACACCCCAAGGTATTCAATGAGGGGCATGGCGAGTTCATAGAAATTTTTTTTTTTTGGCACAAGTTAGCGGAAATTGATATTTTTAATTTTTTTCTCACAAAGTCTCCCGTTCCGCTAACTTGGGACAAAAAATTCAATCTTTCATGGACTCAATATGCCCCTCACGGAATACCTGGGGGTGTCTTCTTTCCGAAATGGGGTCACATGTGGGGTATTTATACTGCCCTGGCATTCTAGGGGCCCTAAAGCGTGAGAAGAAGTCTGGAATATAAATGTCTAAAAAATTTTACGCATTTGGATTCCGTGAGGGGTATGGCGAGTTCATGTGAGATTTTATTTTTTGACACAAGTTAGTGGAATATGAGACTTTGTAAGAAAAAAAAAAAAAAATTCTGCTAACTTGGGCCAAAAAAATATCTGAATGGAGCCTTACAGAGGGGGGGATCAATGACAGGGGGGTGATCAATGACAGGGGGGGTGATCAATGACAGGGGGGTTGATCAATGACAGGGGGGTTGATCAATGACAGGGGGGTGATCAGGGAGTCTATATGGGGTGATCACCACAGTCATTGATCATGCCCCTGTAAGGCTTCATTCAGACGTCCGGATGCGTTTTGCGGATCCGATCCATCTATCAGTGCATCCGTAAAAATCATGCGGACATCTGAATGGAGCTTTACAGGGGGGTAATCAATGACAGGGGGGTGATCAGGGAGTCTATATGGGGTGATCACCACAGTCATTGATCATGCCCCTGTAAGGCTTCATTCAGACGTCCGGATGCGTTTTGCGGATCGGATCCATCTATCAGTGCATCCGTAAAAATCATGCGGACATCTGAATGGAGCTTTACAGGGGGGTGATCAATGACAGGGGGGTGATCAGGGAGTCTATATGGGGTGATCACCACAGTCATTGATCATGCCCCTGTAAGGCTTCATTCAGACGTCCGGATGCGTTTTGCGGATCGGATCCATCTATCAGTGCATCCGTAAAAATCATGCGGACATCTGAATGGAGCTTTACAGGGGGGTGATCAGGGAGTCTATATGGGGTGATCACCACAGTCATTGATCATGCCCCTGTAAGGCTTCATTCAGACGTCCGGATGCGTTTTGAGGATCGGATCCATCTATCAGTGCATCCGTAAAAATCATGCGGACATCTGAATGGAGCTTTACAGGGGGGTGATCAGGGAGTCTATATGGGGTGATCACCACAGTCATTGATCATGCCCCTGTAAGGCTTCATTCAGACGTCCGGATGCGTTTTGCGGATCCATCTATCAGTGCATCCGTAAAAATCATGCGGACATCTGAATGGAGCTTTACAGCGGGGTGATCAATGACAGGGGGGTGATCAGGGAGTCTATATGGGGTGATCACCACAGTCATTGATCATGCCCCTGTAAGGCTTCATTCAGACGTCCGGATGCGTTTTGCGGATCGGATCCATCTATCAGTGCATCCGTAAAAATCATGCGGACATCTGAATGGAGCTTTACAGGGGGGTGATCAGGGAGTCTATATGGGGTGATCACCACAGTCATTGATCATGCCCCTGTAAGGCTTCATTCAGACGTCCGGATGCGTTTTGCGGATCGGATCCATCTATCAGTGCATCCGTAAAAATCATGCGGACATCTGAATGGAGCTTTACAGGGGGGTGATCAGGGAGTCTATATGGGGTGATCACCACAGTCATTGATCAACCCCCTGTAAGGCTTCATTCAGACGTCCGGATGCGTTTTGAGGATCGGATCCATCTATCAGTGCATCCGTAAAAATCATGCGGACGTCTGAATGGAGCTTTACAGGGGGTTGATCAATGACAGGGGTGTAATCAATGACAGGGGGGGTGATCAGGGAGTCTATATGGGGTGATAACCACAGTCATTGATCACGCCCCTGTAAGGCTTCATTCAGACGTCCGGATGCGTTTTGCGGATCTGATCCATCTATCAGTGGATCCGTAAAAATCATGCGGACATCTGAATGGAGCTTTACAGGGGGGTAATCAATGACAGGGGGGTGATCAGGGAGTCTATATGGGGTGATCAGGGGTGATCAGGGGCTAATAAGGGGTTAATAAGTGACGGGGGGGGGGGTGTAGTGTAGTGTAGTGGTGCTTGGTGGGACTTTACTGAGCTACCTGTGTCCTCTGGTGGTCGATCCAAACAAAGGGGACCACCAGAGGACCAGGTAGCAGGTATATTAGACGCTGTTATCAAAACAGCGTCTAATATACCTGTTAGGGGTTAAAAAAAACACATCTCCAGCCTGCCAGCGAACGATCGCCGCTGGCAGGCTGGAGATCAACTCTCTTACCTTCCGTTCCTGTGAGCGCGCGCGCCTGTGTGCGCGCGTTCACAGGAAATCTCGCCCATCGCGAGATGACGCATATATGCGTGACTCTGCGCAGGGCTGCCACCTCCGGAACGCGATCCTGCGTTAGGCGGTCCGGAGGTGGTTAAGTAGTCCCATTTCTCCTGGACTCCAATGAAACTGTTCCAATCTGATAGGGACTCGTATACCACTAATCTAATTTTAGAAAAGTCAGGTTTTTCTAAAATCTAAAACTTTTGTTTTTGTGTGGTGTGACTCAGTCACTGTACTTATAGTAAACCACACTGACTGGTGATCACTAGATCCCAAGCTTTCCCCTACAGTAATATCATATACCAAATTCCCATTTGTGAATACTAAATCTAAAATGGCCTCCTTCCGGGTTGGCTCCTCAACTACTTGCTGTAGAGATAATCCCAGTAGGGGATTTAGAATATCTGTACTCCTGGCAGAACTAGCCATTTTGGTTTTCCAATATGAAGGATTTTGGAACCGCGCTGCTCTGAACCGAGTCTCCCGATAAACGTGGATAGCAGAGGATGAGCCCCTTTTTCCCAACACCCAAAGGATCCAATCTTCAAAAGATCTCCTCCTCTAAGGGTTCAAATGGGATAGGCAGAATAGTGAAGCACCCTTTGCAGTTTTTTCTTAAAAGGTTTTATTATACTCACAAGAGTTGGTAGACAAAAAGCATATAATACAAATGTCAGAACGTCAGGTTCCTGCCCGACCCGGGTTTCGCTGCCTCGCTTCCTCAGGGGCATCTACTGTGCATGCTTGCACTCAGGCCCTTAAATAGCCCAGCTGATCTTAATCAGTTAGCCGGTGTGGTTCCGGAACATGCAGCAGTTTATAAAACACAGTTGTACATCTCACATTATCATTCTGTCATTAACATTCCTTTATGCATTCACAAACACATTAGATATAAAAATAAGGAAAAGATTACTTCCTCTTTTATAAAAGTCATAAATAAAAATCATACATAAAAACACAGATAAAAACATAGATCAAAAATAGGGGACCAATTCCCTCTATTACAAAAATAAATCACTTGTATATCCTTTTGGTTGCCGCACCATTACATATTATATTTCAGCCTTATTCGCATTGTAATTATATCATCACATACCCAAAATCTACATTGCCATTCCTTGTATCCACCCACTCCTAGTGCATAATGCTGGTGTCCCCCACCCATTCTTGATATCGTCATCCGGGTATCCCTTACCCCGCCTCCCTCCTCTGTCGTGCATAGCATGTGGCAGCACCGCCCAATTAAACGGTCCGGCCACCATGACGTCACCCACAGGTCCTTGAGAAGCCAAGCAAAAGAAGGACAGATACCACCATGGGTGCGGACAGACTACTGAAGCATAAAGTAAGTATATAACTGCCCACTCCTAGATCTTATATCCATACAATCTCCACCTAATTCCTCCTATAGCGTAATCCGGGTATTCTCAACCCCGCCTCCCTCCCCCGGCGTGCGTCTATTGGGGCATCATCGCTCCACCCCCACGACGTCACCCACAGGTCCTTAGGAGGCGCGGTGGTGGAGAGCCAGACTACGCTAATTGGAACAAGTTACAGTATACAAGGTTTCAAATCAAATTCGATATTAAGCCCTCCAGGTTGTAGGGTCCCTAATTGATAGATCCACTCCACCTCTTTCTTATTAATCTGTGCCAAAGCATCCCCTCCTCGCCAATGATGTTTAACGCTTTCTACTCCCACAAATATTAAACCTCGCAGATTTTTATCATGCTTTAATTTGAAATGTGCTGATACACTGTGGGTCATCAGGCCTTTTTTTATATTACGTAGATGTTCTTGTATTCTGACTTTCAGTTTCCTGACCGTCCTGCCCACGTACTGGAGCCCACAAGGGCACTCCAGCACGTATACCATACCCTCTTTTTCGCACGAGCAATCTCCTCTTATACGGAAATCAGCCCCATTCTTTTTTGATGTTATAGTATTGGTGTATCTCTGCTGTTCTTTCGAATTCCGGTTCTTACAACCTGCGCAAAATCCGCACCAGATGAATTTTCCTCCATTTTTTTGGGTCTTAATATTTATTGGGGGGATGGCACTGTGCACAAGTTTTGTTCTGATACTTGCTGCTTTTTTAAAAATTAAGGAGGGATTCGTTGGTATCGTTTTTCCTAATATCGGGTCATTCTTTAGAATTCCCCAATTCTTTTTTACCATTTTTTTAATGTTATCGGACATGGAGCAGAATTTGGTTACAAAGGAGAATCTGTAGTCCCTATCCACCTTTTTGTTAATCTCTTTAGTTTGTTCCTTTCCCCCCCCTTTTTCTAACTCCACACTCTGTATACACTCATCCAAAACAGCCTCATTATAACCTCTCTCCAAAAACCTATCTTTTAGTACCCCACATTGTGTCTTATAGTCGCTCGTCACTGTACAATTATTATTGATAAAAATCCGCGAGGTTTAATATTTGTGGGAGTAGAAAGCGTTAAACATCATTGGCGAGGAGGGGATGCTTTGGCACAGATTAATAAGAAAGAGGTGGAGTGGATCTATCAATTAGGGACCCTACAACCTGGAGGGCTTAATATCGAATTTGATTTGAAACCTTGTATACTGTAACTTGTTCCAATTAGCGTAGTCTGGCTCTCCACCACCGCGCCTCCTAAGGACCTGTGGGTGACGTTGTGGGGGTGGAGCGATGATGCCCCAATAGACGCACGCCGGGGGAGGGAGGCGGGGTTGAGAATACCCGGATTACGCTATAGGAGGAATTAGGTGGAGATTGTATGGATATAAGATCTAGGAGTGGGCAGTTATATACTTACTTTATGCTTCAGTAGTCTGTCCGCACCCATGGTGGTATCTGTCCTTCTTTTGCTTGGCTTCTCAAGGACCTGTGGGTGACGTCATGGTGGCCGGACCGTTTAATTGGGCGGTGCTGCCACATGCTATGCACGACAGAGGAGGGAGGCGGGGTAAGGGATACCCGGATGACGATATCAAGAATAGGTGGGGGACACCAGCATTATGCACTAGGAGTGGGTGGATACAAGGAATGGCAATGTAGATTTTGGGTATGTGATGATATAATTACAATGCGAATAAGGCTGAAATATAATATGTAATGGTGCGGCAACCAAAAGGATATACAAGTGGTTTATTTTTGTAATAGAGGGAATTGGTCCCCTATTTTTGATCTATGTTTTTATCTGTGTTTTTTATGTATGATTTTTATTTATGACTTTTATAAAAGAGGAAGTAATCTTTTCCTTATTTTTATATCTAATGTGTTTGTGAATGCATAAAGGAATGTTAATGACAGAATGATAATGTGAGATGTACAACTGTGTTTTATAAACTGCTGCATGTTCCGGAACCACACCGGCTAACTGATTAAGATCAGCTGGGCTATTTAAGGGCCTGAGTGCAAGCATGCACAGTAGATGCCCCTGAGGAAGCGAGGCAGCGAAACCCGGGTCGGGCAGGAACCTGACGTTCTGACATTTGTATTATATGCTTTTTGTCTACCAACTCTTGTGAGTATAATAAAACCTTTTAAGAAAAAACTGCAAAGGGTGCTTCACTATTCTGCCTATCCCATTTGAACCCTTAGAGGAGGAGATCTTTTGAAGATTGGATCCTTTGGGTGTTGGGAAAAAGGGGCTCATCCTCTGCTATCCACGTTTATCGGGAGACTCGGTTCAGAGCAGCGCGGTTCCAAAATCCTTCATATTGTACTCATCAGTGTGCACGACCTACCACACTACTCCGGGACCAGCAGCAGCGCAAGTAATCTGTCCGTGTTGGGATACAGGACTGACTTTTCATTTTTCTATTTTATTTTGGTTTTCCAGTTTACATCAGGAAGATTGAAGTCTCCCATAATGATAACTTCCCCCTTCAATGTCATTTTAGCTATTTCCTCAACTAGTAGATCATCTAATTCTTTGACTTGGCTAGGTGGTCTATATATCACACCTAAACGAGTTACCTTATGATTATCAAGCTGCAAGGTAACCCAAACTGACTCTAAATTGTTCTCGCTAACTTGTATCAAATTAGATTTTATGATGTCTTTCACATACAGGGCCTTCTCTGTCTTTCCTGTATAGAGAGAACCCTGGTATTGATATATCCCAGTCATTACTCCCCTTGAACCACGTCTCAGTAACAGCCAATACATCTATATTCTCAGATGCCATTATAGCCTCAAGTTCATTGATCTTATTCCCTAAACTGCGAGCATTTGTAGATAAGAATCTGAGCTTGTCATTTCTTAACCTTTGTGCTACTGGCATCTTCTGGCATTGATTATCACTCTTTTGCCCCCCCTTTCCTAGTTTAAATGCTCCTTAGCAAATACTTGGAACTGTTCACCGAGGACATTCGTTCCTTTGAGAGAAAGATGCAAACCATCTTTCTTGTACAGTTCTTTTCCATTCCAACAAGAGCTAACATGAGACACAAAGCCAAACCCTTGGTTCCGACACCATTCACCAAGCAATACATTGAATTCCTTAATGCGCATCTTCCTGTCATGCTGAAGGTTATGCACAGGCAAAACTGCAGAGAATGAAACAGTTGATGCAACCTCCCGTATATCCTTTCCAAGTGTGTGAAAAGCTTCTTTCACCTTTGAAACCTCATTGCAAGCCAGATCGTTTGTCCCCAGATGGACAATAACATCCACTTCCCTTTCCTGTTTTGCTTGCCTAACAATATTAAGGATCCGTCGTCTATCCCTGCTAGCGGTAGCACCAGGGAGACATCTCACAACACCATTCTCCTCAAACTTCACACCTCTTATGATGGAATCACCCACCAACAGCTGCTTACTATCAGTCCTCACCTTCTCCTTTTTGTCTTTGGCTGCAGTCTTGCATACTTTAGGCATGGGAGATGATTGTTTCTCACCCACTGTGCTTGAGCTATCAGCCATATTGCTCTTGCACTCTGAAAGTGCTGCAAATGAATTATGGAGAGCCACAGACTGTGGGACATGTCTTCTATCCACAACTCTCAGTCTACCAGAACCTACACCTTCCATTTCTAGGGGGCCTCTGTTGCAGTGGCATTGCAATGTTCTCAGTCTGAGTTTGCTTAATGGTTAATTTACAAATCTCATATTTCAAAAAGGTAATTTCCTGTTGCATTATGGAGAGCTGTCTACAGATCAGACAGTATCCAAACCTCTGAAGCGTGGAACCTGAAATAAAAGCACAACAATTCCTGCACAGAACCAGATCTGCCATTGCAAAGAGGGGGGAAAAAAATAAAAATAAATATTTTTTAAACAAACAAATCTTACTTGTTTAGATTGTATCCACCTCCAGATTACCTCCTGAGTATCTCCAATGCACTTGCAGACCCGCACTTGATTAGACCAGCACTAGATTAGCAGCCTTGAAAAAGCAGCAAGCTATAATTAGCAAGCTAATGCAATGTTGCTATATATACACACCCTCCCACAAAGGCTCCTCCCCCAACAGCAAATTAACACCTTACCCGCCTATGCTCATTTGCAATCAGACAATAGAGATACCGTGTCTAGCAACTTCCTTACCTCTTGTGAAACACAGTGTCTGAGTATCCACCCGAAACACCACTGAAGTTCTGCTACAGTGGAAAAACTCAGTTCGTCTCCTGAATATCTCCAATGCACTTGCAGACCCGCACTTGATTAGACCAGCACTAGATTAGCAGCCTTGAAAAAGCAGCAAGCTATGCTGATCAATAAAGGTAACATCACTCTGGTCATCCAGTAGCGCATGGGAGTATACGTTCTTGTTCCTCCTTTTAGGATTTAATATGCACACTGTAAAACAAAACATGAAATGCAACAGGCTATGCAAACCAAATAAAGTACAAAAATGCATAATAATTGCTAATCCTATACTTATAATTTAGAGATGCTTGGCAAATACATTTTGTACAAAATTATTTGAGCCCATCTGCCGCACGTCAAGGCAATCTCTGTATGACGGGTCCTAACACTAAATACTACCCTTTATGTGCCATGACGGCTACCATACAATTCAGGGAGTGTAGGTTCCACATGCATGCTGGGCCTTCTTAAAGGTCTTCTGTCACCCCCAAAAACATTTTAAATTTTTGGGCTTGTTAAAATCCTTATTGAACGACTATTCCCTATATAGGGCTCTTACCTTGGTCTGTGGCTTCATTTCATTAAAAAATCGATCTTTTAAAATATGCAAATGACTTCACTACCAGCAAGTAGGGCGTCTACTTGCTGGTATCCGCCGCATCCTCCTTTTAAAAAATGCCCCCTCCTCCTGTTGATTGACAGGGCCAGGGAGCGCTCTCCTCCTCCGGCTGGCCCTGTCTGCAATTCAAATCCCGCGCCTGTCTTCATTTGGCGCAGGCGCTCTGAGAGAAAGACGCTTGCCTCCTCAGCACTCCCTCAGTGCGCCTGCGCCGATGACGTCACCGAAAGAGAAGACGTCATCGGCGCAGGCGCACTAAGGGAGTGCTGAGGAGGCGAGCGTCCTTCTCTTAGAGCGCCTGCGCCAAATGAAGACAGGCGCGGGATTTGAATTGCAGACAGGGCCAGCCGGAGGAGGAGAGGGCGTTTTTTTAAAAGGAGGATGCGGCGGCTACCAGCAAGTAACAAATAACCTGACCCAAGAGAGAGTCGAAAGAGCCTCCCCACGAATGCACATCCAACAATGAATCAATATTAAAATGTATATAAAGTTTATTAGACACACATTAAAAATTGTATACAATGAAGACAAAGTGCGGTATGCAATAGAATATGTGTAACCGACACACACAGGTCCACTGAGTTGCCACAAATAGGCATATGCGCTTTAAACCAGAATATAAAGGAATTCAATAAATAACATAAAGCAAATGTCAGGTAAGGTAAGACAACTAAGAATAAAGACGGACCATAATAAGGTCAAATATCACAAGCCAAACCTACATAACCAGATGGTGCAGTGGACCTGGAAACATGAGAAACGCCCAATGCGTATCGCCGGAGTAATCCGGCTTCCTCAGGGGTGAAGAACTGTATGTTGGGGTGTCACATAATATAGGGTAATGAATAGAGTATAATTAGATTCACCTGTGCAGCAGAGATGAAGTGGGCGGTGTGGAGGCATGTCAAACAGTACACATCCGGAAACCGGAAGTGTGGAAGTCATATGATCTGCAGGTGGAATGCATATGCGTTCCACCTGTAAAATCACAGCCACACAACACAAATAAACATGGGGAAAGGGGGGCAGTGAAGTTTGACTAAATCTAACATGTGAGCAACTGTAGATTTACCCATCATGTTAACTAGTGAGGCAGCAGCAGCGATATCAGCAGAGCTGTTCGGCACATAGAGGATCGCAAAACCGGAAGTGTGTAATCACATGACCGGAAGTGGAGTGCCGCAGTGGAACGCATGGTGGAACGCATGGTGTACTCCACAGAGAATAGAATAGAATAGTGGAATGCACAGTGCAGCATACTGGGAGGGATGGAGAAGGGCCTGTTAAGCAATTAAGCAATATTATGAACAAAAATAAAGCTATTATACATGCACTAAGGGCAATCTGTAATGCATATGCAGAGGCACCCACAATGCAGCACACACAGCTCTGCATGCACATTGATATAAGTGTACATGTATGAATAACACAACAGGGGCCAAGCATTGAGCAATGAATGTAGAGTTCACAACATGTATACACTCCATACAGTAATCATGAATAAATATATATACTAGTGTCATTACTAATAATACCAATATTGGTATTATTAGTAATGACACTAGTATATATATCTATTCATGATTACTGTATGTAGTGTATACATGTTGTGAATTTTACATTCATTGCTCAATTATTATTATTATTTATTTATTAATTATTAAAGCGCCATTCATTCCATAGCGCTGTACATATGATAAGCGGTGCACATACATAATACAGACAAGTGCACTAAGCAGGAACAAGACGAGTTACAGACTGGTACAGAAGGAGAGAGGGCCCTGCCCGTGAGGGCTTACAATCTACATGGTATGGGAGAAGGACACAGTAGGTGCGGGTTAAGTTGGTCATGGCGGTATAGAGGCAGCAGGGTCACGGGTTGTCGGCTTGTCTGAAGAGGTGGGTTTTCAGGTTTCTTTTGAAGGATTCCACTGTAGGTGAGAGTCTGATATGTTACGGTAGCGAGTTCCAGAGTATGGGGGATGCACGGGAGAAATCTTGGAGTCGATTGTGGGAAGAGGCAATAAGAGGAGAGGAGAGAAGGTGGTCTTGTGAGTATCGGAGAGTGCGTGTGGGGGTGTATCGGTAAAGTAGCTCAGAGATGTAGGGAAGGGATTGGTTATGGACGGCCTTGTATGTATTTGTTAGTACTTTGAAGTGAATTCGTTGGGCAATGGGGAGCCAGTGAAGGGATTGGTAGAGGGGAGAGGCAGAGGAGTAATAGGGTGAGAGGTGGATTAGTCGGGCAGCAGAGTTGAGGATAGATTGGAGGGGTGCAAGAGTGCTAGATGGAAGGCCACAGAGGAGAATGTTGCAGTAGTCTAGGCGGGAGATAATGAGGGCATGTACAAGCATTTTCGCAGATTCAAAGTTAAGGAAAGCACGGATGCGGGAGATGTTTTTGAGTTGTAGGCCGCAGGTGGTGGAAAGGGCTTGGATGTGCGGTCGGAAGGAAAGGGCAGAATCCAAGGTAACTCCAAGGCAGCGGGCTTTGTTGACTGGGGAGAGTGTGCAGCCATTGATCATGATAGATAGGTCTGTTGGGGGGGTTAAACAAGATGGGGGAAAGATGATGAATTCTGTCTTATCCATGTTAAGTTTAAGAAAGCTAGAGGCGAAGAAGGATGATATAGAAGATAGACATTGTGGGATTCTTGATAGTAAGGTGGTGATGTCTGGACCAGAGAGGTAGATTTGTGTGTCATCATCGTAGGAGTGATGCTGAAAGCCATGGGACTCTATGAGCTGTCCCAGGCCAAAAGTGTAGATAGAGAAGAGCAGGGGTCCTAGGACAGAGACTTGAGGGACACCAACAGAGAGGGAATGAGACAAGGAGGTGGTGCGGCAGTGGGAGACGCTAAACATCCGGTCTGTGAGGTATGATGTGATCCAGGAGAGGGCCAGGTCAGTGATGCTAAGAGATGAGAGAGTTTGCAACAGAAGGGAGTTGTCAACAGTGTCAAAGGCAGAGGACAGGTCAAGGAGAAGGAGGACAGAGTATTGTTTCTTGGTTTTGGCTGTCAGTAGGTCATTGGTGACTTTGGTAAGGGCAGTCTCGGTCGAGTGGTGGGGTCGGAAGCCAGATTGTAGGCGGTCAACGAGGGAGCAGGAGGAGAGGTGGGAGGACAGTTCTGAATGGACATGTTGTTCAAGTAGCTTTGAGGCATATGGAAGAAGTGATATGGGGCGATAACTGGACAAGGAAGATGGGTCAAGTGAAGGCTTTTTGAGGATGGGTGTAGCATGTTTAAAAGCAGAGGGGAAGACACCAGAGTTTAGTGATAGGTTGAAGAGATGAGTTAGGGCTGGGATAAACACTGTGGTGAGGTTAGGGATGAGGTGGGATGGGATTGGGTCAAGTGCACAGGTGGTCAGATGAGATTTGGAGAGTAGAGTGGAGAGTTTTTCTTCTGTAATGGTGGAAAAGCGGGTTTTGGGAGAAAAGGACTGAGCAGTTGTGTAGAGGGTCTGTGGGGACTGTGCAGTAAAGCTTTTTCTGATGTGGACTATCTTTTGTTTGAAATATTTGGCAAAGTCCTCAACTGAGAAGAGAGGAGAGTGTGGGGGCGCTGGGGGATGGAGAAGGGAGTTAAAAGTGCTAAAAAGTTGTTTAGGGCTGTGTGACAGGGAAGATATGAGAGATGACAAGTAGGCCTGTTTTGCATCAGCAAGTAAAGATTTGAATATGAAAAGGGATTGCTTGTATGCAGTGAAATGATCTTTAGAATGGGATTTCTTCCATCGCCGCTCAGCAGCCCTGGAAGCTTCTCTGAGTTTTTTGGTCAAGTTGGTGTGCCAGGGTTGTCTGTTGATTTTCCGGATTTTGTTGTGTGTGAGGGGGGCAACAGTGTCGAGAGCTGTACTTATTGTGGTGTTATATAGGGTGGTAGCAGCATCTGGGTCTTGGAGGCAACAGATGGTAGAGAGTGGGAGAAGAGAGTCAGAAAGCAAGCAAAAGTCGAGATGTTTGAGGTTCCTGCGGGGGTGTGCTAGTGTGTGGATCGGGGGATCTGCAGAAGAGACCAGTGAAGAGAAGGTGAGTAGGTTGTGGTCGGATAGGGGGAGAGGCGAATTAGAAAGGTTAGATAGGGAGCAGAGGCGGGTAAAGATCAGATACAGAGTGTGACCATCTCTGTGGGTGGGAGCTGAAGACCACTGTGATAGGTCGAAGGAGGAAGAGAGTGACAGGAGTTTAGAGGCGGCCGACTGGCATGTGTCAATAGGGATGTTGACGTCACCCATGATGATAGTGCGGATGTCGGCAGAAAGTGTAGTAGCCAGGTGTTAAAGTGGTCAAGAAAGATGTTGGCTGGGCCTGGAGGGCGGTAAATGACTGCTACTTGAAGGTTGGAGGGAGAGTAGATGCTAACAGAGTGTACTTCAAATGAGGTGAGCGTAATGGAGGGTGGCAGTGGAGTTGGGCTGTAGGAGCAGGTGTCTGATAGGAGAAGACTAACTTCTCCACCATGTTTGCAGCCGGGGCGGGGGGTGTGAGTGAAATGAAATCCACTATAAGAGAGTGCAGCAGGGGAGGAGGTGTCTGAGGGTGTCAGAGAGATGAACAGTTCATGAATGTATGACAGTTTGTTACAGATGGAGCGCGCGTTCCATAATGCTCCTGCAAGAGGAACCAAAGGAGGGTTGCAGAAATTTGTAGAAGGAGATTTGTAGTGGGACATGGAGGTGATAGTGGGGATTTGCTGAGGGGGTCCTGGATTTGGAGAGATATCACCAGCAGTAAGGAGAAGCAGAGAAAGTGTTAATAGATGAGAATAAGAGAGGGCATGAGGTGTCTGTGTGTGTTTGGGAAGGAGGTGTTTAATGTTGGCAAACAGGTTTGTGCAAAAGGTCAGATGAGAAGGTAAGATGGAGGAAGAGATGAATAGTTCCTTGCTGGGTGAATGGATGTGGGGGTATTTCAGGAGGTTGGGGAATAGTAGGAGGAGTAAGAGGAAAAATTTAAACATTGTTTGCATTAACTATGTCTGTAATTACCTGTGGTCCCCTTCTGGTCACATTCTGGTATAATTCAGTCTGTGCACTTAAAAGTTGCACTTGAGAGATGTTGCATTTGGATAGACCAAGGTCTGAAGAGACCTAGGATCTTAGATTTATACCACTCAGTGTTCAATCAGGTTTGACCAAGAGGGGAGGGGGCTACATATGTCCTAATCAAGGAGGACCAGATACAGGGGTGAAATAGTCAATGTAAACAAATACTGAATAAATCCAGCAGGAAAAGAGACATTAATAGTTCAGACAAGACATACCAGGATTTAGAAGGAGAGATGAGAGGGATGGACAAGATCAGACTGTGGAAGAGCTGGGTGGAGCAGTAAGCTTCAGACAAGACATACCAGGATTTAGAAGGAGAGATGAGAGGGATGGACAAGATCAGACTGTGGAAGAGCTGGGTGGAGCAGTAAGCTTTAGACAAGACATACCAGGATTTAGAAGGAGAGATGAGAGGGATGGACAAGATCAGACTGTGGAAAAGCTGGGTGGAGCAGTAAGCTTCAGACAAGACATACCAGGATTTAGAAGGAGAGATGAGAGGGATGGACAAGATAAGACTGTGGAAAAGCTGGGTGGAGCATTAAGCTTCAGACAAGACATACCTAGAGATGAGAGAATTGGGTGATGGTCAGTAGGCAGTGATGACAAAGTGGATTCAATATCCATAATATTACATTCTGGTATAATTCAGTCTGTGCACTTAAAAGTTGCACTTGAAAGATGTTGCATTTGGATAGACCAAGGTCTGAAGAGACCTAGGATCTTAGATTTATACCACTCAGTGTTCAATCAGGTGTGACCAAGAGGGGAGTGGGTTACATATGTCCTAATCAAGGAGGACCAGATACAGGGGTGAAATAGTCAATGTAAACAAATACTCAATAAATCCAGCAGGAAAAGAGACATTAATAGTTCAGACAAGACATACCAGGATTTAGAAGGAAAGATGAGAGGGATGGACAAGATCAGACTGTGGAAAAGCTGGGTGGAGCAGTAAACTTCAGACAAGACATACCCGGAGATGAGAGAATTGGGTGATGGTCAGTAGGCAGTGATGACAAAGTGGATTCAATATCTATAATATTACATTCTGGTATAATTCAGTCTGTGCACTTAAGAGTTGCACTTGAGTGATGTTGCATGTGGAAAGACCAAGGTCTGAAAAGACCTAGGATCTTAGATTTATACCACTCAGTGTTCAATCAGGTGTGACCAAGAGGGGAGTGGGCTACATATGTCCTAATCAAGGAGGACCAGATACAGGGGTGAAATAGTCAATGTAAACAAATACTCAATAAATCCAGCAGGAAAAAAGAGACATTAATAGTTCAGACAAGACATACCAGGATTTAGAAGGAAAGATGAGAGGGATGGACAAGATCAGACTGTGGAAGAGCTGGGTGGAGCAGTAAGCTTCAGACAAGACATACCAGGATTTAGAAGGAGAGATGAGAGGGATGGACAAGATCAGACTGTGGAAAAGCTGGGTGGAGCAGTAAGCTTCAGACAAGACATACCAGGATTTAGAAGGAGAGATGAGAGGGATGGACAAGATCAGACTGTGGAAATGCTGGGTGGAGCAGTAAGCTTCAGACAAGACATACCTGGAGATGAGAGAATTGAGTGATGGTCAGTAGGCAGTGATGACAAAGTGGATTCAATATCCATAATATTACATTCTGGTATAATTCAGTCTGTGCACTTAAAAGTTGCACTTGAGAGATGTTGCATTTGGATAGACCAAGGTCTGAAGAGACCTAGGATCTTAGATTTATACCACTCAGTGTTCAATCAGGTGTGACCAAGAGGGGAGTGGGCTACATATGTCCTAATCAAGGAGGACCAGATACAGGGGTGAAATAGTCAATGTAAACAAATACTCAATAAATCTAGCAGGAAAAGAGACATTAATAGTTGAGACAAGACATACCAGGATTTAGAAGGAGAGATGAGAGGGATGGACAAGATCAGAATGTGGAAAAGCTAGGTGGAGCAGTAAGCTTCAGACAAGACATACCTGGAGATGAGAGAATTGGGTGATGGTCAGTAGGTTGTGATGATAAAGTGGATTCAATATCCATAATATTACATTCTGGTATAATTCAGTCTGTGCACTTGAGAGATGTTGCATTTGGATAGACCAAGGTCTGAAGAGACCTAGGGTCTTAGATTTATTCCACTCAATGTTCAATCAGGTGTGACCAAGAGGGGAGGGGGCTACATATGTCCTATTCAATGAGGACCAGATACAGGGGTGAAATAGTCAATGTAAACAATTACTCAATAAATCCAGCAGGAAAAGAGACATTAATAGTTCAGACAAGACATACCAGGATTTAGAAGGAGAGATGAGAGGGATGGACAAAATCAGACTGTGGAAGAGCTGGGTGGAGCAGTAAGCTTCAGACAAGACATACCAGGATTTAGAAGGAGAGATGAGAGGGATGGACAAGATCAGAATGTGGAAAAGCTAGGTGGAGCAGTAAGCTTCAGACAAGACATACCAGGATTTAGAAGGAGAGATGAGAGGGATGGACAAGATCAGACTGTGGAAAAGCTGGGTGGAGCAGTAAGCTTCAGACAAGACATACCTGGAGATAAGAGAATTGGGTGATGGTCAGTAGGTTGTAATGATAAAGTGGATTCAATATCCATAATATTACATTCTGGTATAATTCAGTCTGTGCACTTGAGAGATGTTGCATTTGGATAGACCAAGGTCTGAAGAGACCTAGGATCTTAGATTTATACCACTCAGTGTTCAATCAGTTGTGACCAAGACGGGAGGGGGCTACATATGTCCTAATCAAGGAGGACCAGATACAGGGGTGAAATATTCAATTTAAACAATTACTCAATAAATCCAGCAGGAAAAGAGACAATAATAGTTCAGACAAGACATACCAGGATTTAGAAGGAGAGATGAGAGTGATGGACAAGATCACACTGTAGAAAAGCTGGGTGGAGCAGTAAGCTTCAGACAAGACATACCAGGATTTAGAAGGAGAGATGAGAGGGATGGACAAGATCAGACTGTGGAAGAGCTGGGTGGAGCAGTAAGCTTCAGACAAGACATACCAGGATTTAGAAGGAGAGATGAGAGGGATGGACAAGATCAGACTGTGGAAAAGCTGGGTGGAGCAGTAAGCTTCAGACAAGACATACCTAGAGATGAGAGAATTGGGTGATGGTCAGTAGGCAGTGATGACAAAGTGGATTCAATATCCATAATATTACATTCTGGTATAATACAGTCTGTGCACTTAAGAGTTGCACTTGAGAGATGTTGCATTTGGATAGGCCAAGGTCTGAAGAGACCTAGGATCTTAGATTTATACCACTCAATGTTCAATCAGGTGTGATCAAGAGGGGAGGGGGCTACATATGTCCTAATCAAGGAGGACCAGATACAGGAGTGAAAAAGTCAATGTAAACAAATACTCAATAAATCCAGCAGGAAAAGAGACATTAATAGTTCAGACAAGACATACCAAGATTTAGAAGGAGAGATGAGAGGGATGGACAAGATCAGACTGTGGAAGAGCTGGGTGGAGCAGTAAGCTTCAGACAAGACATACCAGGATTTAGAAGGAGAGATGAGAGGGATGGACAAGATCAGACTGTGGAAAAGCTGGGTTGAGCAGTAAGCTTCGACAAGACATACCAGGATTTAGAAGGAGAGATGAGAGGGATGGACAAGATCAGACTGTGGAAAAGCTGGGTGGAGCAGTAAGCTTCAGACAAGACATAGCTGGAGATGAGAGAATTGGGTGATGGTCAGTAGGCAGTGATGACAAAGTGGATTCAATATCCATAATATTACATTCTGGTATAATTCAGTCTGTGCACTTAAGAGTTGCATTTGAGAGATGTTGCATTTGGATAGACCAGTAGACCATAGATCAATGCTTGGCCCCTGTTGTGTTCTTCATACATGTACACTTATATCAATGTGCATGCAGAGCTGTGTCTGCTGCATTGTGGGTGCCTCTGCATATGCATTACAGATTGCCCTTAGTGCATGTATAATAGCTTTATTTTTGTTCATAATATTGCTTAATTGCTTAACCGCCTCACGTCCGCCCATAGGATATAAACGTCCTATGGGTGGACGTCTATTTCTGACAGCACGTTTTAAAACGTCCTGTCAGAAATAGCAGCTGCACGCTAATCGTGCAGCTGCTGATCGGGTTGCCCGCTGTCAGTGACAGCAGGGCAACCCTAAGACAAGGCAGGGACAGTGCCCAGGTGTCCCTGCCTTCACGATCGCTGCAGACACAGCGCTCACCGAGCGCTGTGTCTGCAGAGCAGGAAGCGCTGTGTGCTTCCTGTTCCAGCCCGGCGGTCATGTGACCGCCGTGACCGGAGTGTGCAGGAGCTGTGTGAGGTCTCTCAGAGACCTCGATCAGCCCTGCTCTGAGGCTGTACAGCGCAGGATTGCTGCTGTACAGCCTCTATAGGGGTGCATTTGTCCTGTAACTGGGGCTACTATGTCAGCCCCAGTTACAGGAGAAAACAACAGTGTAAAAAAAAATAAAAAGTGAAGTAAATGTCCCCCAGAGGTCTTGTATGACCTTATGGGGGACGAAAAGTGTAAATAAAATAAAGGGTTGAAAAAATAAAATAAAAAAAAGTTTCACATGTAAAAAAAAAAAAAATCCCAAGTAAGGAATAAAAAAAAAAATTTAAAATAGAAAAAATAAAATAAAATAGACATCTTTAGTATTGCCGCGTCCGTAAAAACCAGCTCTATAAAAATATCACATGACCTAACCCCTCGGGTGAACACCGTAAAAAATAAATAAAAAAAACTGTGTCAAAACAAGCAATTTTTGTCACCTTGCATCACAAAAGGTGCAACACCAAGTGATCAAAAACGCGTATGTCCCACAAAATGGTACCAATAAAACCGTCACCTCATCCCGCAAAAAATGAGCCCCTACATAAGAAAATCACTCAAAAAATAAAAAAAATATAGCTCTTAGAACATGGAGACACTAAAACATCATTTTTTTTGTTTCAAAAATGCTATTATTGTGTTAAAGTGAAACCAATAAAAAAAGGATACATATTAGGTATTGCCGCGTCTGTAAAAACCAGCTCTATAAAAATATCACATGACCTAACCCCTCGGGTGAACACCGTAAAAAAAAAAAAAAAAAAAACTGTGTCAAAACAAGCAATTTTTGTCACCTTGCATCACAAAAGGTGCAACACCAAGTGATCAAAAACGTGTATGTCCCACAAAATAGTACCAATAAAACCGTCACCTCATCCCGCAAAAAATGAGCCCTTACATAAGAAAATCTCTCAAAAAATAAAAAAACTATAGCTCTCAGAACATGGACACATTAAAACATAATTTTTTGGTTTCAAAAATGCTATTATTGTGTAAAACTTTAATAAATGAGAAAAAGTATACATATTAGGTATCGCCACGTCCGTAACAATCTGCTCTATTAAAATGTCACTTGACTGAACCCCTCAGGTGAACGCTGTAAAAATAAATAAATAGAAACTGTGCTAAAACAACCAATTTTTTGGTCACCTTGCCCCATAAAGTGTTATAATGAATGATCAAAAAATCATATGTACCCAAAAATAGTACTAATAAAACTGGCACCTTATCCCCTAGTTTCCAAAATGGGCTCACTTCTTGGGAGTTTCTACTGTAAGGGTGCATCAGGGGGCTTCAAATGGGACATGGCATCTAAAAACCATGTGGAGTTCCTTATCTTCTGCGCCCTGCCGTGTGCCCATACAGCAGTTTACGACCACATGTGGGGTGTTTCTGTAAACCGCAGAATCTGTGTAATAAATATTGAGTTTTGTTTGGCTGTTAACCATCGATGTGTTAAAGAAAAAAATTGATTAAAATGGAAAATCTGCCAAAAAAGTGAAATTTAAAAATTTGATCTCCATTTTCCTTTAATTCTTGTGGAACGCCTAAAGGGTTAACAAAGTTTGTAAAATCGGTTTTGAATACCTTGAGGGGTGTAGTTTCTACAATGGGGTCATTTATGGGGGTATCCACTATGTAGGCCCCACAAAGTGACTTCAGACCTGAACTGGTCCTCATAAAGTGGGTTTTGGCAATTTTCTTAAAAATTTGAAGAATTGCTTCTAAACTTCTAAGCCTTCTAACGTCCTAAAAAAATAAAATGACATTTCCAAAATGATGCCAACATAAAGTAGACATATGGGGAATGTTAAATAATAAATATTTTATGAGGTATCACTTTCTGTTTTAAAAGCAGAGAAATTGAAATTTAGAAAATTGCGAATTTTTCACATTTTTGGGTAAATTTGGGATTTTTTCATAAATAAAGGTGAAATATTTTGACTCAAATTTATGACTATCATGAAGTACAATGTGTCATGAGAAAACAATCTCTGAATGACTTGGATAAATAAAGGCGTTCCAAAGTTATTACCACATAAAGTGAGATATGTCAGTTTTGCAAAATTTGGCCTGGTCAGGAAGGGGGCAAAGGGCCCAGATGGGAAGTGGTTAACAAGCCCTTCTCCATCCCTCCCAGTATGCTGCACAGCCCCCGGTTCCCCTACCTGAACGGTGAGCGCACTGTGCATTCCACTATTCTCTGTGGAGTACACCATACGTTCCACTATGCGTTCCACTGCGGCACTCTACTTCCGGTCATGTGATCACATACTTCCGGTTTTGCGATCCTCTATGTGCTGAACAGCTCTGCTGATATCGCTGCTGCTGCCTCACTAGTTAACATGATGGGTAAATCTACAGTTGCTCACCATGTTACATTTAGTCAAACTTCACTGCCCCCCTTTCCCCATGTTTATTTGTGTTGTGTGGCTCTGATTTTACAGGTGGAACGCATATGCGTTCCACCTACAGATCATGTGACTTCCACACTTCCGGTTTCCGGATGTGTACTGTCTGACATGCCTCCACACCGCCCACTTCATCTCTGCTGCACAGGTGAATCTAATTATACTCTATTCATTACCCTATATTATGTGACACCCCAACATACAGTTCTTCACCCCTGAGGAAGCCGGATTACTCCGGCGATACGCGTTGGGCGTTTCTCATGTTTCCAGGTCCACTGCACCATCTGGTTATGTAGGTTTGGCTTGTGATATTTGACCTTATCATGATCCGTCTTTATTCTTAGTTGTCTTACCTTACCTGACATTTGCTTTATGTTATTTATTGAATTTCTTTATATGCTGGTTTATATCGCATATGCCTATTTGTGGCAACTCAGTGGACCTGTGTGTGTCGGTTACACATATTCTATTGCATACCGCACTTTGTCTTCATTGTATACAATTTTTAATGTGTGTCTGTTTGTGTGTCTAATAAACTTTATATACATTTTAATATTGATTCATTGTTGGATGTGCATTCGTGGGGTGGCTCTTTTGACTCTCTCTTGGGTCAGGTTATTTGTCATATGCTCGTTCGCCACCCTTTGTACTCCTTGATTATTTGGTGTGCCCACTGTCTCTTCTAAGGCTACCAGCAAGTAGACGCCCTACTTGCTGGTAGTGAAGTCATTTGCATATTTTAAAAGATCAATTTTTTATGAAACAAAGCCACAGATCAAGGTAAGAGCCGTATATAGGGAATAGTCGTTCAATAAGGATTTTAACAAGCCCAAAAATGAAAATTGTGTTTTGGGGGTGACAGAAGCCCTTTAAATTTCTGTCATCTTTGGTGCCAAAATGGTCTCCATTATATCCAAGGAATGCAGGTACCAACATGCATGCCAAGCCCACTCCACACCTCTCCTAGTGCCAAATGGCGACCAAAGAATGCAATGAGAGTCCACACTATACCTCTCCTGGTGCTAAATGGCTTCCAATGAATGAGGGAGAGCAGGCTAAGCTATATACTCACACTAATTAAAATCAGCCTATGGGGCAGATGAGCTGGTCAGGAGTGCACGACTGAGGTGTCAGCCACACCTCCAGTACAAACTGCAAAGAAAAAAGGGGGTCAGTCAGCACATCCTAATGCGCAGGGGCACGTTGCTATGGCTGAAAACAACAATGTAAAACAAAACATGCAATGCAAAAGCTCTATGCAAACCAAATAAAGTACAAAAATGCATAATAATTGCTAATGCTATACTTATAAATTAGAGATGCTTGACAAATACATTTTGTACAAAATTATTTGAGCCCGTCTGCCGCACGTCAAGGCGATCTCTGTAAGACGGGTCCTAACACTAAATACTACCCTTTATGTGCCATGACGGCTACCATATAATTCAGGGAGTGTAAGTTCCACATGCATGCTGGGCCTGCTTAAATTTCTGTCATCTTTGGTGCCAAAATGGCCTCCATTATATCCAAGGAATGCAGGTACCAACATGCATGCCGAGCCCATTTCACACCTCTCCTGGTGCCAAATGGCCACCAAAGAATGCAATGAGAGTCCACACTATACCTCTCCTGGTGCCAAATGGCTTCCAATGAATGAGGGAGAGCAGGCTAAGCTACAGTTGCAAGAAAAAGTATGTGCACCCTTTGGAATGATATGGATTTCTGCACAAATTGGTCATAAAATGTGATCTGATCTTCATCTAAGTCACAACAATAGACAATCACAGTCTGCTAAACTAATAACACACAAAGAATTAAATGTTACCATGTTTTTATTGAGCACACCATGTTTTCTTCTGGGGACTTCGCCTTCAATTGTTGGCACTTATGTATGGAGTGGTTCTCTCCACAGAACATACATTTGAAGGTAGTCTGAAGATTTGTCGGTTCTGTCTCTCTACTGATCCCAGTAGTGACTTTGGACTTGCTCTCGTAGGTATCTGCACCTTTAGCTGCTGTGTTGGTTGCAAAGCTAGTTGCTCTTGCGCGTCTTATATCTCTCACAGGCCTTTCTTCAAAGGATTTTAAGACGCAAGATGCTGTTATTGGATTACATGCTATCTGTACTTCCTTATTGATGAACTCAGAGAACTCTTTAAAACTTGGAAAAGTACTTGCCTAGATCTAACTGTTTAGTCACATAGCGATTCCATCTAGAAGCCACTTCTTCAGGTAGCTTAGTTAGCATCCTGTGGTTTTCTAGATAGTCGTTCATACTTCGAGTCCTTGAACATGTGGGATGGCATTGCTGCATGCTTGCAGGAAGTCACCATACTTTTGGAGTCTGAAGTGTTCTTTAGGACCTATTTTAGGCCAGTTATTCAGTTTCTCTCTAAAGGCTCTTTGTACTAAGAAAGGATGACCATATCTTGCATTCATTTTTCCCAAGCTTGTTTGTAGGCTTCTTAGTCTTTTCTATAGAAGTTACCTTCAAGAACTTCCTTTGCTTCTCCACCAACATATCTCTGAAGGTAGAATAACTTGTTGATTGGACTGAAGCAATGATGCTCAATGATCATTTCAAAACTTGCCTTCCACTCTATGAACTTCAGTACATCTCCTGAAAATACAGTGGGTCTAGCGAGGACTGTTCTCTGTTGCCCTGTTGAGACAATAGTTGTAACACTCTCCTGAGCATTGCCGGGACATCTAGAAATAGAATTATCCGGTTCTTCTTACTTCTGAATTAGGTGAGTCCTTTTCTTTTTCTTTTCTGGTAGAGATAGAGGGTAAATTCACACACCTTTTTCCTAACACTGGACTAGGCCTGTCTTTGTTTTTATGAGCAGGGAAGGAAGGATAATAACTTATTCTCTCACTAAATGCTGGAGATTCCCTTCCATTCTCATGGGCATAAATAGGAAAGTAGGAGTCCGCTTCTTCACTTAGAACAGATTTGAACCTATGACTACTCTGATTCATATCCTCCTCATGTACTCTGAGTCTGGCTTCTATGATCTTAACTTTTTCTGCCTTTCAAGACTTTTCATCTGTTAGCGCCGTGCCTCGACTTCAGCCATCAGTAAGTGCTGCGCCTCGATGGCAGCTTCCATTTCAATTTCTGCTCTCTTGACAGCAAGTTGTTCAGCTAATTCCTTTCTTTTGGCTTAAGTATTCTGCTAGCGAGGGAAGTCACACTTGAGATTGTGGTACCACCTAAGGACATAGCATAGTCTCTCATAAAAAGCTCATTCATTCTACTTCTTGCTTTAACTTCATCATAGTTTTCTACAGATGATAGTTCTCTCATGAGCTTTACCAAATCTTTAGTGATCGCAGTACATGTGTCCATGTTCCTTACAATATCCTGGGAAGGTGTCGTAAATGACCGCAGGTTGACATATGCTGCCATAAGCTCTGATTCAGATTATTCTACCATTCCATATCACTCAAGTTCCCTTTTATACCTTATTGCTTTAGCTTTTTACAAATGTTTTTAATGTATAATTTTCATCTATCATACATTCTAGCTAACTTTTTTCCTTTCAGTGCTGCTTCTTGCTCCAAATTTTCCAGCATCTTTGGGGTCGGTGTTCTGGCACGTGATGAATGTCTTAGTTAATCTGTTTGGGCTATATTTGTTTGAGGCAAGACTAATGCTGCATCAGACTCTTCTACCTCAGACAGGTTCCTTTGCTCTTCCCCCTCTACTTTATCTATCTTTGTATCCTCTAACAGTGGCATGGTAATACTAGGTTCAGACTTTTTTACTTTAAATGCAATACTGATAAATGCAGGCAATAAAGGACTTTCACTTTAAATGCAATAGAGTCCATGTAATACAAACTGTCTTTTGTTTTACTTTAAAGTCTTTATCTGAACACGAAAATGTCTTTTTATAACAAAGCCTATATGCAATGATAAGTAATAAAAGGAAAGCTCTGACCTTATTCTGAAGAGCAAGATGCTGGAACAAATGTCTGTTTTAAAGAAGACTTGCCTTTTATTAATGTGATGCGATGCTCTGTGCTGATTTGCGATGCTCTGCGCTGAGTTGTGATGCTCTGTGCACACTTGTGATGCTTTACGATGACTTGCGATGATCTGTGATGACTTGCGATGCGCTGGCTTGGATATGCTGCTGCAGGCTTTGGGCATAGTGGCGGGAATCTAGCTGACTGCAGTACATGGTCTCTCCGTGGATAGCGGTGCAGGCACTCTAGCTCTGGACTTTGGCCCCCCACCATGCGTCTCTTTCTCTCTCTAGCGATCGCAGGAGGGTTAGCGCTCTATCTCTGACTATTTTGCCTTTGCCGTTCTGCCACTTTAAGAGTCGGCTGCAGTTTGACCAATGCACACGTTCTATGGCCTTTATGGCAGCTCTGCTGAGATGTCTTTGCTTGCTCACTCAGGGAACAGTTGCTGCGCGGCGGTATATGCTGGCACTCCGCTGCTCTAATGCGCTCTTTACTGTGCAAGTTGAGGAGCGCTATCACTTCACCCTCTGAGGGCAATAGTTCCACTGTGGCAGACACAGCACTATGAAGTGCCTTTTGTGCTGTGGCATTAGAAGAATTTTGATATCTCTAACTTTTAGTCTAACCAGACTGTCTATTACTCTGTAATTCCTCTACCACCGTTCTATGGAAACAATAGGTTTAAAGAGCACACCAAATGCTTCAAATAACTTCTTTATTAACTTCAACTTTTCTTCATATATAACACTGCTGCCTCCGCAGCAAAAAGTACATGTACAAAACACGTCTTGAAAAGATATCACAAAATGGCGGTATGCATAAGATGGTCGTTCAACTGTTCAATCTTGTCATTTAACATAAAATGGTGGATATATTTCTCTCTTGAGTATCTGTACTGTCACTTTAAGTTATTGAAGCACTTTATGATCTCTCTGAGAGGTATATCTAAGATTTGACTGATAGTTCTACTGATCTGTATGCAATTTGTATGGATTGCTATTTGTATGCTATTTATAGTTTGCAATTGGTGGAACTGCAAGTAAACACATATAACCAGTTCAGTATACGGCTCTAATCACACTATTAACAATAGGAACACATCATAACTGTATTAAAAACCTATTTTGACCTTTTTGCTTCCATAAATCTGAACTCTGGCTGGATCTGTGTGTGTTCAGCTCCTGTCTCTGGTGAATAATGATTCTAGCAGCTCCTGCTAGGGGAATTTCCAGACAGGCTGTGTGTGAGGCTGGCTGTGATTGGTGAAAACTCTTGCTTTGTGAGAATCTGGCTTTGATTGGTCTAGACTTCTGCCCAGCAACAACAGATTAACACTATGCTTTCTGTTGTTTCTGCTGTGTTACTGAGCATACCTTACATTACAAAATGAATCTTAAAGGCATATTATCTTTTTCTGCTTCTGTGAACACAAAATATAACAGTTATATGACATCCAAAACATGATGTCCCAATAAATAACTCTGCTTTTGTCTTTAACACATAAACATAGGAACTGTATTTAGGTTATTAGCAACATGGGGGCTCTATAGGAGGGACTTATAGATCCATATTATTTATATTAAGAGCATTATGGGGGCCTTATTACTATTGAGGGGTCTGTAGAGACCTTTATTACCACTGGGATAACAATAGGGGACCTTATTTCTACTAGGGACTCTGTAAGGACATTATTGATACGGGAGTGCTCTTCTACTAATGGAGGCACTCTTCAGGAGCACGATCACTGTTGGGGGGAACTGTAGGGGGCAGTATTACTAATGAGGGCATTCTAGAAGGGAATTACTATTGGTGGGACTATGAGAAGTATTATTACTACACTGGGCACTCATTTTTTCTTCAGGATAGTATTTGGTTGTAGAGAAAAGTGAGGAAGCTAAGATGATCTACATCAGAGGAGACGTCACCTGGGAGGCACTGGATGTAAAAGGTACGTGCTGCTGTATAGCAAGTACAGTAATATGTCTTCAGTGCTAGTGTTTTCAGGGGTAGGGGTTGCGGAGGGGGATTGGTTGACTTCAAGAACTGGGCAATATTAATTGGGGCTTGGGCCCCGGATATTTTGAGACCCTAGCAACACCCCTGCAGTGCTCCATGACCAGTGATTTGCAAAGTGGTAGGACTATGTTCTCATCACGGGAATCTATGCCCCTTTTGATGCAACCCATTATCTTATTGGCCTTGGCAGCAGCTGCCTGACACTGGTTTTTACAGCTTAGTTTGCTGTTCACTAAAATTCCTAGGTCCTGTTCCATGTCAGTGTTACCTAGTGTTTTACCATTTAGTATGTACAGGTGACTTGCATTATTCCTACCCATGTGTATAACCTTACATTTGTCAGTGTTAAACATCATCTGCCACTTCTCTGCCCAAGCCTTCAATCTATCCAGATCCAAATTACCGGTAATTTGATTTTCCAGAGTCCATGACAGCACCAGGAGAGAGGGTCCTCCACCCAGAACAGGAAACCCACGGATATTTAAGAAAGAGGGGCCTCTCCACCCCTCAGTGGTTTTCAGAGACAAAAGAGAGCACCCCAGAAATCGATGCTTCGGATCAATCTGAATCCAGCGTTTAATTTATCGGACTTCTCTTTTTTTTGTTTGCTCACCATTTGCACCATAGCCAAGATCAATCACCAACACCATAACAAAAGGAAGGAAATATAAGGGTGCTGTCATGGACTCTGGAAAATAAAATTACCGGTAAGAGTAATAATCATTTATCCCATCGTCCTATGACAGCACCAGGAGAGATCGCAGAGATAGAAATTTAGGCTGGGATAACAGCTTGCAGAACCTTGCGACCAAAAGGAAGGTCAAAAACAGAGGAAATGTCCAGCCTATAGTGTCTATAGAAGGTTAGAGCAGAAGACCAGGTAGCCGCCTTGCAAATATCCTGGATCGATGTGTACGCTCTTTCCGCCCAGGAGGTGGATACCGTTCTTGTGGATTAGAAATCCCCATTGTGCCCCCTTCACAGTAATAATGCCCATTGTGCCCCCTTCACAGTAATAATGCCAACTGTGCCCCCTTCACAGTAATTATGCCCTCTGGCTCTGTGCCCCCTCCATATTAGAAATGCCCATTGTGCCCCCTTCACATTAGTAATTCCCTCTGTGCCCCCTCCATAGTAATAATGCCCTCTGTGCCCCCAGCCATTTGAAGAGAGGGCAGCGCTCATATGAGAGCTGCTTTCTCTGTTCTGTTCACCTGCTCGCCGTAGCATTTGCAGTAATGAGCAGGTAAACAGAGCAGAGAAGGTAGCGCTCACACCAAAAAAAAAAGCGGACAACCGCTTTAAAGACATATTTCGAAAACATTACATACAGCGCTACAGAACAGGGTCATACAGCACCACATACCTCTTACATCAAGTGACTTCTCTTCTCTGATGTACAGTCGCGGCCAAAAGTTTTGAGAATTACATAAATATTGGAAATTGGAAAAGTTGCTGCTTAAGTTTTTATAATAGCAATTTGCATATACTCCAGAATGTTATGAAGAGTGATCAGATGAATTGCATAGTCCTTCTTTGCCATGAAAATTAACTTAATCCCAAAAAAACCTTTCCACTGCATTTCATTGCTGTCATTAAAGGACCTGCTGAGATTATTTCAGTAATCGTCTTGTTAACTCAGGTGAGAATGTTAATGATCTCCAGCCTTGTGCTCGTCATGTCAGGCTGATTGGGTTAAAATGGCAGACTTGACCTGTTAAAAGGAGCGTGATGCTTGAAATCATTGTTCTTCCATTGTTAACCATGGTGACCTGCAAAGAAACGCGTGCAGCCATCATTGCGTTGCATAAAAATGGCTTCACAGGCAAGGATATTGTGGCTACTAAGATTGCACCTCAATCAACAATTTATAGGATCATCAAGAACTTCAAGGAAAGAGGTTCAATTCTTGTTAAGAAGGCTTCAGGGCATCCAAGAAAGTCCAGCAAGCGCGGGATCGTCTCCTAAAGAGGATTTAGCTGCGGAATCGGAGTGCCACCAGTGAAGAGCTTGCTCAGGAATGGCAGCAGGCAGGTGTGAGCGCATCTGCACGCACAGTGAGGCGAAGACTTTAGGAAGATGGCCTGGTGTCAAGAAGGGCAGCAAAGAAGCCACTTCTCTCCAAAAAAAACATCAGGGACAGATTGATCTTCTGCAGAAAATATGGTGAATGGACTGCTGAGGACTGGGGGAAAGTCATATTCTCAGATGAAGCCTCTTTCCGATTGTTTGGGGCTTCAGGAAAAAGGCTTGTCCGGAGAAGAAAAGGTGAGCGCTACCATCAGTCCTGTGTCATGCCAACAGTAAAGCATCCTGAGACCATTCATGTGTGGGGTTGCTTCTCATCCAAGGGAGTGGGCTCACTCACAATTTTGCCCAAAAACACAGCCATGAATAAAGAATGGTACCAAAACACCGCCCAACAGCAACTTGTTCCAACAATCCAACAACAGTTTGGTGAAGAACAATGCATTTTCCAGCACGATGGAGCACCGTCCCATAAGGCAAAAGTGATAACTAAGTGCCTCGGGGACCAAAACGTTGACATTTTGGGTCCATGGCCTGGAAACTCCCCAGATCTTAATCCCATTGAGAACTTGTGGTCATTCCTCAAGAGGCGGGTGGACAAACAAAAACCCACTAATTCTGACAAACTCCAAGAAGTGATTATGAAAGAATGGGTTGCTATCAGTCAGGAATTGGCCCAAAAGTTGATTGAGAGTATGCCCAGTCGAATTGCAGAGGTCCTGAAAAAGAAGGGCCAACACTGCAAATACTGACTCTTTGCATAAATGTCATGTAATTGTCGATAAAAGCCTTTGAAACGTATGAAGTGCGTGTAATTATATTTCACTACATCACAGAAACAACTGAAACAAAGATCTAAAAGCAGTTTAGCAGCAAACTTTGTGAAAACTAATATTTGTGTCATTCTCAAAACTTTTGGCCACGACTGTAGATATTCTCTTTCCTCTTCTTCTCCTGTTAGACCAGACCACCATGGTGACTTCTTTCAACCGCGCCTCGTCTCTGCAGAGTTTAACAAACAGACATCTTACTTTCCTACTTTTCCATCATCCTCCCACCTTCTCAACACCCCATCCTGCCACCCCCAATACTGTGTCCAATGTGCTCCCCAATACTTTCTTGCAGAAACAGTCCCCATGAAAATACTGGTACCACACAGATAGTGAGTAAGTACAAAAACAACCCTTTATATTGTGCGCTAGTAAACCCTAAATGAGATCCCCCAATCTCAGACCAAACCCCCTTTAGACCTCTATGTCAGACCCCATATAAGACCCCAGTTTTAAACCTCAGATCAGACCCCCATTAGACCTCCGTGTAAGACCCTGACCCAATATCAGACCTCAAATAACACCCCCATATAAGACCCCCATTAGACCTCCAGACCCACATATCAGACCTCAGACCACATCCCCATATCATACCTCCAGACTCCCACTAGACCTCCAGGCCTCCATCATACCCCCATTAGACCTCCAGGCCCCCATCATACCCCCATTAGACCTCCAGGCCCCCATCATACCCCCATTAGACCTCCAGACCCCCATCATACCCCCATTAGACCTCCAGACCCCCTAGTCAGACCTCCAGACCCCCATTAGACCTCTAGACCACCCAGTCAGACCTAGAGACCCCCAATCAGACCCCCATCAGACCTCCAGACCCACATCAGACCTCCAGACCCACCTCCAATCAGACCCCAATTAGACCTCCAATCAGACCCCCAATCAGATCCCTATTAGTTCTCCAGACCCCCTAGTCAGACCTCCAGACCCCCCAGTCAGACCTCCAGACCCCCCAGTCAGACATCTAGACCCCCCAGTCAGACATCTAGACCCCCCAGTCAGACATCTAGACCCCCCCCAGTCAGACCTCTCCAGACCCCCCATTAGATCTCCATATCAGACCTCAGATCAGACTGTAAAATAATAGTCACTTACCTCTCCTGTCACCACCCTCGCTGTCCTGGCTGTCTTCTCTTCTCAGGGCCGGCGCTGCAGTCACCTAACCTCCTGCAGCAGAAGAGCAAGCAGGAGGTGAGTAAGTTATGTACAACGCTCACAGCGCTTCTCTCCCCCTCCTGCAGACCAGTGAGCGCTACTTGCACTGCATCTTATAAAGGGAAAAGCAATGAGTGCTTCCATCTGTATTGATGGAAGCGCACATTGCTTCTGTTCTGGCACCCCCCTGAGAGCCGGCACCTAGGGTGGACCGCATCCCCCCGGGGGATTCCACTAATTCTATCTTCCTGGATAGAGGTATAAGGAGGATTGATGGACAAGGCCTGAATCTCCCCTATTCTTCTGGCTGATGTAATGGCTACTAGGAACACACACTTAAGAGTCAACATCCCTATAGAGGCCTCAG
The DNA here is from genome assembly GCF_905171765.1 of Bufo bufo. Classification (NCBI taxonomy): domain Eukaryota; kingdom Metazoa; phylum Chordata; class Amphibia; order Anura; family Bufonidae; genus Bufo; species Bufo bufo. The sequence continues at coordinate 282,642,887 of NC_053393.1, read as the reverse complement.
AAATTGGCTCAAAGGGTTCTTTTACTAAGCTCTGAAAAACTAGATTCAAATCCCAGGGAGGAACTCTAGAAATTCTAGCCAGAATATGCCTTGCAATGGCCTTACAAAACCTCATGATAAGAGGATGGACAACTAACCTAGTGTCAAACAATACACTCAAAGCTGCGAAGTTTCGGGCCCAGTTTGGTGCCCTTTATCAGACTGGAAAGGCCGGGTGTCAGAATTCCAGGGCGCGCTGTGGAATTCTGACTTCCGGTATTTCCAGGGTGATAAAGGGCACCAAACTGGGCCCGAAACGTCGCAATGAGCCATAAATGCACTCTGAGATTGTACCACTGGTGAAATAAATATTGAATTGAAGCTATATGCGGTCTTTGGTGTGCTGTCTCCACATTATTGATACAAGTTATTTACAGACGCCTTGGGTGGAAGGAGTCAGAGGGGACGTGCATCCACAAAAGCCACCAATAAGAAGTGTGCTGAGGTCTCGTTGTGAATAGATCCTGTAAGCTTATCAGCACTACCATCAGTTCCTTTACATAAGAACGGCACATATCGGTCCGACCCAAGTACCTTGAAGAACCCTGTTCTGGATCTGAGCCCCCCTACCGACTGGACTGGCATCTGTAGTTACTACTATTGGCTCTGCAATCCTCCAAGGAACCCCCCGGATGAGGTTGCCTGGATCAAACCACCACCTTAGGGGACTGCATGTTCGCCTGGAAATTAAAATCTTCCTGTTCAACTCCTTCATCTCTCCTGACCAAAACTGGAGACTCTCCCATTGCAGACTCCTGGAGTGAGCCAGAGCCCACGGAACTGCAGCAATGCAGGAGGTTAAGGTCCCAAGAACTGACATACTCTTCCCAATTGATAGATAAGGTTTCCGAATAAGAAGATCTATTACTGACCTTACTTTCTGGACCTTCTCTGGGGGTAGAAAGGATTTCTGAGAGGGCAGAGTCCAGTATAATGCCTAGGAATTGTTGAACCTTCTGAGGAACGATCCTGGACTTCTCCGTATTGATTAACCAACCTAGAGAGTTCAAAATGGTACTTACCTGCTCGATCTGCACGAGGCAGGTCTGTTCGGATGGAGAAATAATCAAGAAATTATCCAGATATGGCACAAACAGGATGTCCTTCTCCCTTATAGGGGCCGCCATATCAGCTACCAGCTTTGTGAAAATGTGTGGAGACATGGAAATCCCGAATGGTAGAACCTGGAACTGAAAATGCCTCAGACATCCTTGTATCTTCAGTGCTACTCTTAAGTATTTTTGGTGAGTCGGGCATATTGGGAGATGATAGTACGCATCTCTGATGTCTAGGACTATCATATAACAGTCCTTGTACAGGAGGTCCACTATCGACTTCATTGTCTCCATCTTGAATTTCCTGTATACTAAAAACTTGGCTTTTTTACAAGAAAAAGTCTGGAGTAGAACCCCGTACCTTCTTCTGATGGAGGACAGGAGATAAGCGCACCTTATAGAATAAGCTTTCCTACTTCCTTTTCCAAAGCCTCCTGAGCCCCCGGACTACTTCTATTACTAAGGCTACTTTCACACTAGTGTTTTGGCTTTCCGTTTGTGAGATCCGTTCAGGGCTCTCAAAAAGCAGTCCAAAATGGATCTGTTTTGCCCTAATGCATTCCGAATGGAAAAGGATCCGCTCAGAATGCATCAGTTTGCCTTTGTTCAGTCACCATTCCACTCTGGAGGCGGACACCAAAACGCTGCCTGCAGCATTTTGCTGTCCGCCTGACGAAGTGGAGCCAAATGGAGCCAGATTGTGTCAGGGAAAATGGATCCGTCCACACAATAGAAAATGTATCCGTCCCCCATTGACTTTCAATGGTGTTCAAGACGGATCCATCTTGGCTATAGAAGACATAATACAACCGGATCCGTTCATGACATGCATGTGGTTGTATTATTGTAACGGAAGCGTTTTTGCAGATCCATGACGGATCCGCAAAAAACGCTAGTGTGAAAGTAGCCTAAAATTTTTCTGGGGGACGACACATGAATTCTAGTCTGAATCCTTCTCACAATTACTCTAAAATCCAAGCGCTGTTGGTAATTTTGCACCAGGCTGGGAGGAAGTCAAATAGTCTTCCTCCCACCCTTGTGTCATTGGGGGTTGTCCTTTTTGGATGGAGTGGAATTTTGGTTTTTAAACAGGAAACCACTAGATTTGGAAGAGGAAAATTTCCATTTGGAATCTCGTTTATTCTGACTTTTCTTTCTACCAGAAAACTTTCTATTCTGGCGAAAGGAACCTTCCTGTTTATGAAAGCTAGAGAGAAACCCCTTCTTTCTATCTCATTGCCTTTTTAAGAATAATATCCAAAGCAGTTTGTATAGAGATATGGATTGGGCACTCATATATGGAAATATAGGATACTGTTTAATGGATTAATAGCACATGAAATACAATAAAAATTGTCATTATCCAAAGCAGACCTGAACAAATATTTTCCCTCACACGGAATATTACAAAGTCGATTTTTAGATGCCACGTCTCCTGAGCAATTCTTAAGCCAAAGGGCCCTACAAGCTGAATAAGACAGGGAAGATGAAAAGGAAGACAATCTAACCGTGTCGGCGGAAGCGTCCGCCAGTAAATCAGCCGCTTTGGCAATAACAGAGATGGATTCTAACAACTGGACCCGAGGAGTCTTATCCCTGATCTGATCTGCTACAAGTACACGTTGCCGCGATATTGGGTTTAAGGGAGGCCCCCGCTGACTCCCAGGTCCGTCTCAGAAAGCTATCTGCTTTCCTGTCCATAGCGTCCTTAAGCTGTCGTAAATCATCAAATGGTAAAGACAACCTGCAAGACACTTTAGTAATTGGCACGTCAATCTTGGGTGCATATCTGCGTTGTCAAAGGGGTATTTGCGCTTAACCAATGAGGGAATAAAGCTGCGCTTATCCGGGTTCTTCCACTCATTCATTATCATGACCGCCACATTTTTGTGAATGAAAAAAGATCTATTTTTTTCTACCTTCAAATCTCTGAAACATTATATCCCGTACCGATCTCACTTCCTTTGGATCCTCATTATTCATTGTGGTTCTAATGGCTTTCAGAAGCTGATCCACGTCCTGGATGAGGAAGAATGGTCTTTACCATTTAATGATTTAAGACAGTTTAAAGACGCTATGGACAGGAAAGCAGATAGCTTACTGAGACAGACCTGGGAGTCATCGGGTCCTCCCTTAAGGAGTCCTCCCTAGCAACGTGTACTGCTAGGGTCTACCACCACTATCCTTTTCAGAGGACGAGGTGGACAAGGCTTCTCCACTCTCTGCCACAAAGATATTTTCATCTTTCAACTTGAGACATCAGAATAATCATGTGCAGAAGGAGACCTATCCTTACTTTTATGGGCTTCTTTTTTAGATTTAAAGGGAATTACCCACTTCTTCTCTGATCAACTTTTTCATACACTTCAACATTGAAGGAGATTCTTCTGCTATAGTATTTTCCATGCAGGAACAACAGAGTAGTTTAACATAGGAGGGGGGCAATTTGGTTTTACATAGCCCAAATTCCTTATGCTTTACCTTAGCCGCCACCTTCCTGGGCTTATCCTGAAAGACAATATGCCACCATAAACCCATATGTTAAGGGGAAAACCACATACTGTACATACCCTCCAAACCATACTGCAGGCGCAGGGGTAGACAGGTCCTTGTACACCTCTCCATTGTCTTCCAAGCTGCCAGATGACAAAAAACAGCCTTGGATCCGGTTCCTCCCAACAAGGAACCAAAAGGCCGCTCTAGATGGGCTTGAGTAGTCAGAATTAGAATTTTCCGTGCTCTAGCGTACTAGGAGGCAAAGTATTGCAAGATCTCGCTCACAGCGATACTAGGGACAGTAGGCGCTACTTCCACGTACTCCCGCGCCCCCTTCCTGCATGCCGCACCTGTCCGTGCTTCCTGCCTCAGCAAAGTTCACCCAGGAGGGGCCCCAAAAGGTACACTACCTTGCCTTAAAATCTTCAGGGAGCGCATAGCGGGGAACTCACCCGGCACGCTCCCCAGCCCAGCCGGCGCATGTAACACAGAGAGAAACTACTCTCCGACAGAATGCCTGTAGCAATCTTCTCCCAGGACAGGAAACCATAGAGGGATGGAGAGACCCCTCCTTCTTAAATATCCGTAGGTATCCTGGGTGGAGGATCCTCTCTCCTGGTGCTGTCATAGGACGATGGGAAAAACTGTGCCAACAAAGCCAAGTAAAAACTGTGCCAACAAAGCCATTTTTGTCACCTTAACCACCTCCCGTCCGCCCATAGACTAAAAACGTCTGGGAGGTGGTTCTATATTTCTGAATGGACGTTCCTGAACATCCATTCAGAAACTGCAGCTGCACGCTAATCGTGCAGCTGCTGATTGGGTTGCCCGCTATCAGTGACAGCAGGGCAACCCTTAGAAAAGGCAGGGACAGTGCCCAGGTGTCCCTGCCTTCTAGATCGCTGTATACACAGCGCTCACCGAGTCAGGTCTTTCAGAGACCTCGATCAGCCCTGCTCTGAGGCTGTACAGCACTGTATTGCACTGTACAGCATCTCTGGGGGGGTGCATTTCTCCTGAAATCAATAGTAAAAAAAAAAAAAAAAGTTAGGTAAATGTCCCCCAGAGGTCTTGTATAACCTTATGGGGGACGAAAAGTGTAAAAAAAAAAAAGGGTTCACATGTAAAAAAAAAAATCCCCATGTAAGGAATCATTTTTTTTTTTTAAATAGAAAAAATTTAATAAAATAGACATATTTGGTATTGCCGTGTCAGTGACAGTCGGCTCTATAAATATATCACATGATCGACCCAGTCCGATAAACACCATGATTTTTTTTTTTAAACTGTCAAAAAAAGCCATTTTTGTCACCTTACATCACAAAAAGTGCAACATCAAGTGATCAAAAAGGCGTATGTCCCACAAAATGGTACCAATAAAACCATCACCTCATCCCACAAAAAATGAGTCCCTACATAAGAAAATCTCTCAAAAAAAAAAAAAACTATAGCTCTCAGAACATGGAGACACTAAAACATAATTTCTTTGGTTTAAAAAATGCTATTATTGTGATAAAGTGAAATAAAAATAAAAAAGTATACATATTAGGTATTGCCGCGTCCATAACAACCAGCTATATAAAAATATCACATGACCTAACCCCTCGGGTGAACACCGTAAAAAAAAAAATATATAAAACTGTGTCAAAACAAGCAATTTTTGACACTTTACATCACAAAGTGTGCAACACCAAGTGATCACAAAGGCGTATGTCCCACAAAATGGTACCAATAAAACCATCACCTCATCCTGCAAAAAAGAGCCCCTACATAAGCAAATCTCTCAAAAAATAAAAAAAACGATAGCTTTCAGAACATGAACACATTAAAACATAATTTTTTTGTTTAAAAAATGCTATTATTGTGTAAAACTTAAATAAATAAGAAAAAGTATACATATTAGGTATCGCCATGTCCATAACAATCTGCTCTATAAAAATGTCACTTGACCGAACCCCTCAGGTGAACGCTGTAAAAATAAATAAATTAAAACTGTGCTAAAACAACCAATTTTTTGGTCACCTTGCCCCATAAAGTGTTATAATGAATGATCAAAAAATCATATATACCCAAAAATAGTACCAATAAAACTGGCACCTTATCCCCTAATTTAAAAAATGGGGTCACTTCTTGGGAGTTTCTACTGTAAGGGTGCATCGGGGGGCTTCAAATGGGACATGGCATCTAAAAACCATGTGGAGTTCCTTTTCTTCTGCACCCTGCCGTGTGCCCATACAGCAGTTTATGACCACATGTGGGGTGTTTCTGTAAACCGCAGAATCTGGGTAATAAATATTGAGTTTTGTTTGGCTGTTAACCATCGATGTTTTAAAGAAAAAATTGGATTTAAATGGAAAATCTGCCAAAAAAGTGAAATTTTTAAATTTGATCTCCATTTTCCTTTAATTCTTGTGGAACGCCTAAAGGGTTAACAAAGTTTGTAAAATCGGTTTTAAGTAACTTGAGGCGTGTATTTTCTACAATGGGGTCATTTATGGGGATATCCACTATGTAGGCCCCACAAAGTGACTTCAGACCTGAACTGGTCCTTAAAAAGTGGGTTTTGGCAATTTTCTTAAAGATTGGAAGAATTGCTTCTAAACTTCTAAGCCTTCTAACTTCCTAAAAAAATTAAATGACATTTCCAAAATGATGCCAACATAAAGTAGACATATGGGGAATGTTAAGTAATAAATATTTTATGAGGTATCACTTTCTGTTTTAAAAGCAGAGAAATTGAAATTTAGAAAATTGCGAATTTTTCAACATTTTTGGTAAATTTGGGATTTTTTTCATAAATAAAGGTGAAATATATTGGCTCAAATTTATGACTATGATGAAGTACAATGTGTCACGAGAAAACAATCTCTAAATGGCTTGGATAAGTAAAAGCGTTCCAAAGCTGTTACCACATAAAGTGACACATGTCAGATTTGCTAAATTAGGCCTTGTCAGGCAGGGGGCAAATGGCCCAGATGGGAAGTGGTTAAATTACAAAAAGTGTATTACCAAGCGATTAAAAAGTTATATGTAAACCAAAATAGTACCAATCAAACCTTCACTTCATCCTGCAAAAAATGAGCCTCTACATAAGACAATTGCCCAAAAAATTATAGCTTTAAGAAAAAGGAGACACAAAAGCATGATTTTTAAAAAAAAAAAAAATTTATTGTGTAAAAATAAAAAAATAAAAAATATTGATACAAATATCACATGATCTACCCCCTAAGGTGAATGCCGTAAAAAAAATCTAATATAGAACAAAATAGTACCAAACAGTCATCTCATCCTGCAAAAAATTTGTCTCTACATGAGACAATTATCCAAAAAATAAAAAAATGGAGGAACAAAAACATGATTTTTTTTTCCAAAAATGCTTTTATGGTGTAAAACTAAAATAAAATCGGTAAAAACTTGCTCTATAGAAATATATACTGATCTAACCTGTGAGGTGAACATTGTAAAAAACAAAAAATAAAAACTGTGCTAGAACAGCCATTTTTTTTGTTACCTTGCCTCACAAAAAGTGGAACGGGGTTCCGAAGGTGCACTCGGTCCCCCATTAGCCGCAGACCTGCTGCTTAGCTTCGGGAACGAGGATCTGTGTTTGACCTCGTTCCCAGGGCGGCTTTACTAGCTGGGTGGCTCCCTGCTCCTAAGTCTGCCTTGAGCGCCGAGCTGATCACTCGGTGCTCAACTGGTTGGTCTGTCGGTCATGTGACGCTGGCCACGTCACATGACCCTCACCGTCCCCTATAAATACAGGCAGCCTGCTGGCCACAGGTTGCCTGTTAATTTAGGTTCCACCTGTGGTTTTGTGTTTCCTGGCGTACTTACCTCCTGCTGAATTCCTGACGATCCTCTGCCTGCTCCTTGTGTACTTTGCTGCTCTCCTGGTATTCTGACCCCGGCCTCCTCCTGACGATCCTCTACTGACTCCTTTGGTACTACACGACTCTCCTGGTATTTATGACCCCGGCTTCTCCTGACAATTCTCTGCTTGCTCCATTTGTACTTTGTAGCTTTCCTGGTATTGACTCGGTCCGTTCACGTTCTGTTGTTTGTCTGTCTGTCATCCCTGCACTTAGTTCAAGCTAGGGATTGCCGTCCAGTTGTCCCCTGTCATTAGGACTCGCGAGGCAAGTAGGCAGGGCCAGGGGTGAGGGTGGAGTGCAGTGGTCACTTCCCTCCCCCCTGTGTGTGTGTGTGTACGCGACCGTTACAGATTAACAGGCCCAATAACCACTGCATAATGAATCCTCTGGTGACCCTGACTGACCATGTCTCTATTCTGACGCAGAGGGTGCAGGAGTTAGGGGAAAAACTCAGTTCTTTTGAGTTAGGGCAAGGTTCTTTCACTCCTCAGGCCTCCAGTCCGCATTTTGAGCCCCAGATTAAGCTCCCAGAACCCTTTTCTGGAGACCAGAAGAAGTTTCTCTTTTTTAAGGAGAATTGCAAACTTTACTTCCATTTGCGCCCCGTGTCCTCTGGCCCCGAGAGTCAACGCGTGGGCATTATCATTTCCCGACTACAAGGTGATCCCCAGGACTGGGCGTTTTCTTTACCTGCTGGCGCCAGTTGTTTATCTTCTGTGGAGGGGTTCTTTCAGGCCCTAGGTACCCTCTATGATGAACCAGACAGGGCTCTAGTAGCTCGAGACGGCTCTAAAGGCACTGGTTCAGGGCAATCTACCTGCGGAGGATTATTGCACCCAATTCAGAAGGTGGTGTGTCCCCTCAGGATGGAACGAACCAGCCCTGAAGAGTCAGTTTTGGTCAGGTCTGTCTGATAATTTAAAGGATCTTCTGGTCAGTTATCAACTTCCAGAAACCTTAGAGGAGATGATGACCCTTGTTGTCTGACTTGACCGACGGGTTAGAGAGAGACGACAGGAACAACAGTTCTCTTCCCAGATGGTTGTCCAGCCAGAGGCCTATCCCAGAGACAATGCTAAGGTCTCCACCGAGGAATCCATGCAGGTTGGCATGACCCAAGGGAATCTTCGCCGCAGACGTGGAGAATGCTTTTACTGTGGAGATCCTGACCATTGGATCAACCAGTGTCCTAAGAAGGTCCTCTCTGTCAAGTCTCCTAAGGCAAGGCAACCTAAAGACCAGGTACACCCTGAATTTTCAAAATGTAAGCTTTTGATACCCATTACGATTTCTCTGGGAGTAGATAAATGGCCGGGTAAGGTCTTTATTGATTCTGGCTCAGCGGCTAGCTTTATTGACTCTGAGTATGCTGTAAGATTGGGTATTCCTATGTTTGCCTTACCAACTCCTATCCATGTCATGGCTATTGATGCTACTCCTCTTATTGGTGGTACGGTGAGCTCATGTACCTCGGAGATTTCTCTAACCGTGGGTGTGTGCCACTCAGAGAGATGTTCCCTTTTAGTCCTGGAGAACCTACTGGCTGAGGTGGTACTAGGGTTGCCTTGGCTCTGACTACATAACCCCACTATAGATTGATCCAGTGGGGAGTTGGTGAGATGGGGGCCTAAGTGTGACTCGTGCTTGTGCGTGGTACAGGCTGGGGTCTCAGTAAAGTTTGATACCTTACCCACTGTTGTTAGGGAATACTCTGATGTATTCTCATCACCAACCCCGGAGGTTCTACCCCCCCCCATAGACTTTATGATTGTACCATAGAGCTAGTAGAGGGGGCCAAGTTTCCTAAGGGGCGAATTTATAATCTTTCTAAGCCCGAACGCAAGGCCATGGAAGATTATATTAAGGAGAGCCTTGGTAAAGGGCATATTAGACCTTCTGTCTCTCCTATGGGGGCGGGGTTTTTCTTCGTTAAGAAAAAAATATGGTGGTCTTAGGCCATGTATCGATTACCGGAGATTAAATAAAATCACTGTCCAGAATAGATACTCCCTCCCATTGATTCCGGATTTATTTAACCAGGTTCTGGGGGCAACCTGGTTTTCCAAAATTGACCTGAAAGGGGCATACAATCTAATCCGAATCAAGGAGGGAGACGAATGGAAGACGGCGTTCAATACTCCGGTAGGACACTTTGAATATCAGGTGATGCCTTTTGGACTCAGCAATGCCCAAGCTGTGTTCCAAAACTTCATGAATGACATTCTTAGGGAGTTCTTAGGTAAATTTGTTATTGTCTATCTTGACGACATTTTGATATTCTCTCCTGACTTCGAATCCCATGTGTCTCATGTTAAACAAGTATTAGAGGTGTTGAGGGAGAGTCAGCTATCCGCTAAGCAAGAGAAATGTGTCTTTGGTGTACAGGAGATTCTGTTTCTAGGGCATGTTCTGACTCCTCACGCCTTCAAGATGGATCCTGGTAAGGTACTAGCAATTAAGGAATGGGTAAGACCTTCATCCTTAAAGGCCTTACAACGGTTCCTAGGTTTCGCCAATTACTATCGTAAATTTATTATGAATTTTTCCTTAATTGCTAAACCGTTGACCGACCTTACTAAGAAAGGGGCGGATTTGGAGAATTGGTCTACTGAGGCCATTTCTTCATTTGAAAAATTAAAAAAGGCATTCAGTAGCGCTCCCATTTCTGATCCAGGCCTGATCAGGAGAGACCTTTTATTGTGGAGGTGGATGCGTCCGAGGACGGCGCAGGAGCAGTCCTTTCACAAGGTCCTGCTACCCTCACTAACCTGAGACCATGTGCCTTCTTCTCCAGGACATTCTCTCCCACGGAGAGAAACTACGACATAGGGAATAGGGAGCTGCTGGCCATTAAATGGGCATTTGAGGAGTGGAGGCATTTTCTGGAGGGGGCAAGGCATTGTGTAACTGTTGTCACTGACCATAAAAACCTTATGTTTCTCAAGTCTGCTAAGAGGTTGAATCCCCGTCAAGCCAGATGGGCTCTGTTCTTTACTCGTCTTGATTCTTTCATTACGTTCAGGCCAGGAAGTAAAAATGTGAAGGCGGACGCATTATCTCGGAGCTTCCATGCTTTTCAACCTACTGAGGTACCACGTGAATCCATCCTACCAGCAAAAATCTTCATAGCAGCTCTTACCCAGGATATCTCGGCTCGCATTAGGTCTGAACAACATCTGGCACCGGTATCCACCCCAACAGATAAGTTGTTTGTTCCCGTACAATTTTGTCTCCAGCTGTTGGGTGAATGTCACAATTCTGCATTTTTGTGGACATCCGGGTGTTGAGGGCACTAAGGATCTGGTTTCTAGATCTTATTGGTGGCCCACTCTAACTAGGGATGTCAAGTCCTACGTGTCAGCCTGTGAGGTTTGTGCCAGGTCCAAGACACCTAGGACTCGCCCTGCTGGTAACCTACGACCCCTACCCATTTCCAGTAGACCCTGGTCCCATATCTCGATGGACTTTATAACTGACCTACCGCCGGCGGAGGGTAAGACTGTAGTTTGGGTAGTGGTCGATAGGTTTAGCAAGATGGTCCATTTCATTCCACTGTCTAAACTCCCGAATGCCAAAACTCTGGCGTCTATTTTTGTGAAAGAAATTGTTCGATTGCATGGTATCCCGGAAAATATTGTTTCTGACAGGGGTGTGCAGTTTGTGTCCAAATTCTGGAGGGCCTTCTGTCAAAAATTTAAAATTTCATTGTCTTTTTCCTCTGCCTACCACCCTGAGAGTAATGGGCATACTGAACGCCTTAATCAGTCTGTGGAACAATTCTTGAGGTTGTATGTTGCTGATGACCAGCAATTATGGGTGAAATTTCTTCCATTGGCTGAATTTGTTTTGAATAACCGTGTCAATTCTTCTGCTGGGGTTTCACCTTTCTTTTGTAACCATGGTTTCCATCCCCATTTTCATTCTGGGTCATCCGTCTCCTCCTCTAACCCTGAGGCGGATAGGCTCTCCTCTGAACTGTGCACAGTTTGGGCCCGGGTTCAATCGAACTTAGAAAAGGCTCAAAGTTCTCAGAAACTCAAGGCCGATAGGAGACGTTCAAGGGGGGTGAATTTTCAGGTTGGAGATAAGGTATGGTTGTCCTCCAAGAATCTCTCTCTTAAGGTAGATTCTAAAAAGTTTGCTCCTCGTTTTATTGGACCATATAAGATCACGCAGGTGATTAACCCGGTATCATTTAGGTTGGAGCTGCCCGAGTCATTCCACATTCATAATGTGTTCCATAAATCTCTACTTAAAAAAATATTTTGAACCGGTAGTACCATCAAAAGCCTCGCCTCGGTAGCACCTGTGCCATCCCAGGGTACGACTCGCTCCCGGCCTCCACAATGTTCACCCAGTGTGCCGTCAGGGAAATGCAAAGTCCCTGGCCAAATGCACTTGTCCATGTGTCCGTGGTTAAGTGAACCTTGTTCTTGTTAATGATGCTGTCGAGTATGTGGTGTCTAAAATAGTGGATGTCAGGAAGGTGCGTAATTCCTTGCAGTACCTGATTCACTGGAAGGGGTATGGACCTGAAGAGAGATCTTGGGTACCTGCCAGGGAGGTTCATGCTCCTAGACTTGTTCAAAAATTTCATTTAGAACACCCTGAAAGGCCATCGCCTGAAGTCTTGGGTCCGGTGGCCCCTCGTAAAAGGGGGGGTACTGTAACGGGGTTCCGAAGGTGCACTCGGTCCCCCATTAGCCGCAGACCTGCTGCTTAGCTTCGGGAGCGAGGATCTGTGTTTGACCTCGTTCCCAGGTCGGCTTTACTAGCTGGGTGGCTCCCTGCTCCTAAGTCTGCCTTGAGCGCCGAGCTGATCACTCGGTGCTCGACTGGTTGGTCTGTCGGTCATGTGACGCTGGCCACATCACATGACCCTCACTCCCCACTATAAATACAGGCAGCCTGCTGGCCACAGGTTCCCTGTTAATTTAGGTTCCACCTGTGGTTTTGTGTTTCCTGGCGTACTTACCTCCTGCTGAATTCCTGACGATCCTCTGCCTGCTCCTTGTGTACTTTGCTGTTCTCCTGGTATTCTGACCCCGGCCTCCTCCTGACAATCCTCTACTGACTCCTTTGGTACTACACGACTCTCCTGGTATTTATGACCCCGGCTTCTCCTGACAATTCTCTGCTTGCTCCATTTGTACTTTGTAGCTTTCCTGGTATTGACTCGGTCCGTTCACGTTGTTTGTATGTCTGTCATCCCTGCACTTAGTCCAAGCTAGGGATTGCCGTCCAGTTGTCCCCTGTCATTAGGCAGGGCCAGGGGTGAGGGTGGAGCGCAGTGGTCACTTCCCTCCCCCCTGTGTGTGTGTGTACGCGACCGTTACAAAAAGCATAATATTGAGTGTTCACAAAGCGTAATATTGAGTGTTCAAAAATCATATGTACTCCAAAATAGTACCAAGAAAACTGTCTCCTTATATTGTGGTTTTCAAAAGGGGGTTACTTTTTTAGAGTTTCTACTGTAGGGTGCATCAGGGGGGGTTCAAATTGGACATGGTGTCTAAAAACAAGTCCAGCAGAATCTGCCCTCCAAAAACGATCTGGCACTCCTTTCCTTCTGTGTTGTGCTGAGCGCCCATACAGTCGTTTATGACTACATGTGGGGTGTTTTGTTAAACTGCAGAATCAGTGTAATATATTGAATTTATTTTGGTCGTTAATCCTTGCTCTGTTAAAATGAAACTTACGAATTTCATCTCCATTTTCCGTTAATTCTTGTGGAACACCTAAAGGGTTAACACAGTTTGTACAATCAATTTAAATAACTTGAGGGGTGTCGTTTCTAAAATGGGGTCATTTATGGGCGGTTACTACTATGTAAGCCCCAGAAAGTGACTTCATAACTGAACTGGTCCTTAGAAAGTGGGTTTTGGAAATTTTCGTAAAAAAATTAAGAATCGCTTGTAGAATTCTAAGTCTTCCAACATACAAAAAAATAAAATTACATTTACAAAATGATGTCAACATAAAGTAGACACATGGGAAATATAAAGTAATAAATATTTTGTGAGGTATCACTATCTGCCTTAAAAGCAGAGAAATGTAAATTTTTAAAATTACGAATTTTTCCAAATTTTCATGAAATTTAGATTTTTTTTATAAATAAAGGTGATTTATATTGACTCAAATTCACCACCATTATGAACTACAAGGTGTCACAAGAAAAAAAAAATCTAAGAATGGCTTGAATAACTAAAGGTGTTCCAAAGTTATTACCACATAAAATTATACATGTCAGATTTCCTTAAGGTGAAAAATGGCTCGGTACTGAAGAGGTTAAATTTCTCCATTACAAGGATAACAGTCAGCTCCCTGCCCCAGATGACCCCTCCCAGGAGGGATTTTTTTAAAATTAGGCCACTGTTTCCTCATTTTAACAATACATTTTCAGAAGCATACATCCCAGAACAAATTTTTGCCATCGATGAATCACTTGCTTTATTCAAGAAGAGCTAGATATGGGATCAAAATGTATAAGCTCTGTGAAAGTTAAAGTGGGCACACTCACAGATTTCAAATTTATGAGGGAAAAGACTCCCAAATGAATCCCCCAGAATCCTACTCCCCCCCCCCCCCCCCATCCTTAATCCGAGCTGCAAAATTGTTTGGGACCCTTTAAACCCCTTGCTAGTCAAGAATTATCACCTTTATGTTCATAAAGAGAGGAACACTAAAATAAAAATTGTATCTATATGAAAAAGGAAAAGTGGCCTGTGGTATAAATAAGGAGGAATCAAAGGGGCCTCCCAAAAAAATCGAGTAATTCAAAATTTGAGACTGGAAGAAAACAGGTCCTTGTGTAACAACAGCCTTATGCTTACAAAATTTAAAGATGCTTGTCCCATGTGGATTTGTAGTTGGCCCGCCATTTCACTACGCTGGTGATCTGATGATCCTAAAGTTGATGTTCCTGCCATTCTTCGCTGGACCCTTCTCCCAGGCAGCCACCTGAGGTACTGTCCCTCAGTTACTAGAGTGATTTCCTGTACAGGGTCTGCCTACCCAAAAGCCTCATCTTCCTCTCGGTCGTTAGTGGGCCCAGTCGGACCTTCCACAGGATTCTAGCACAGGATTTCAGCATTGGCATTCTTTTGGCTGGGCCAATCTTGAGGTTTGAAAGTGAATTTTCTTAGTTGAGCCACCCACTGCTGTTCCAGGTGTGGCAGGCGCAGCACTTTTGCACTGTGGCATTAAAAGAATTTGGGTATCTCTGACTTTTAGTCTAACCAGACTGTCTATTACTCTGCAATTCCTCTAGCGCCGTTCTATGGAAACAGTCGGTTTAAAGAGCACACCAAAAAACTTCAAATAACTTCTTTATTAACTTCAACTTTTCTTCATATAACACTGCCGCCTCCGCAGCAGATAGTCCATGTACAAAATACACGTTGAAAAGATATCACAAAATGGCGATGTGCATAAGATGGTGGTTCAACTGTTCAATCTTGTCATTCAACATAAAATGGTGGATATATTTCTCTCTTGAGTATCTGTACTCTCACTTTAAGTTATTTAAGCACTTTATGATCTTTCTGAGAGGTAAATCTGAGGTCTAACTAATAGTTCTGCTTGCTCAACTTGGTTTGCAGTTTGCAGTATGCAATTGCTTATGATCTGGTATGAGCAGTTTGTATAAAATTTGTATGGAATCTGGTTTGTATGCTGGCAATTTGAATTTGTGGTTTGCAATTGAATTTGCAATTGAATGGTTGTAATTAGTGAAAACTCTTGCTGTGTGAGAAGCTGGCTGTGATTGGTCTACACTTCTGCCCAGCAACAACAGATTAACACTATGTTTTCTTTTGTTTCTGCTCTGTCACTGAGCTTACCTTATATTACAAAACGAATCTTAAAGGCATATTATCTTTTTCTGCTTCTGTGAACACAAAATATAACAGTTATATGACATCCAAAACATGATGTCCCAGTAAATAACTCTGCTTTTGTCAAACACATAAACATAGGAACTGTATTAAAGGGGTTGTCCGGGATTGGGGACATAGGTGTACATGTACAATGGTCCCCTAAATATTACATTCATGCCTGTCCTTCCCTTACCAGACATTTCTGATGGCCCTTTTTCACTTCACAAATTTTCAGCCGGAAGTGCAGTTTCTATCATCGTCCGTGACGTACCGGGTCCTTTTCTGCATAGCGAAGCCTCTTCTTCCGCTTCGCAAGGAGCCCGGTGACGTCACAGTCAGCCTCTAATTATTCCAAGCGCATGGAGGGGCAGTAACTATGCTGCAACAGACCGCGCTAAGCCACACCCCTCATTGCGCTAAGCCACACCCCTCACTGCGCTAAGCCACACCCCTCGCCGAGCAGGGCACATTCTTAGCAAGGAAGGAGGCGTTTAGGGGCGTGACTAAGGCGGAGGAACAGTTGCGGCAGGAGGGGGCATATGAATTAGGGGTGGTGGCTGCACGGAGGAGCAGGCACATACTCGAAACAATGCGATGCTGTGCTGGGACCCAGAAAGCATTGAGGCAGGAAGTTACCGCACACATAAACAGAAAGGTAAACAATCAGTGGGGGACTGTAGGAGCCCTGCTGAAGTGTAAAAATACCTAAAAACATCTGGGGGGACCTTCAAACCGCTATTAATAGTGATTTAACTGGTTTTTAAAAAAAATCTTGATCCCGGACAACCCCTTTAAGGTTATTAGCAGGTTTAGCTGTATAAACATATAAGGCATATTAGCAAACTAGGACAGGTAATAGCTGGCCAGCTACACCAGGGCCCCAACTTGACTGGGTCCAGATAAATCAAAGGATTGTTATTGTTCAGCAAAATGAACTCTGTTCCAGTTAAGATATTAGCAAACTTCTCGGACTCTGCCTTGACCACAGCCAGCAGCTTGTTTTAACGAGCTATAATTCTCAGGATTTTTCTCGTTCTTGCGCAATGTCCTACTTGCGTATGCAATCACCTGTTCTTGTCCATCTTGTAAAAGACAGTGCACCCAATCCTAACAAGGCCCCAATCGTCTGTACCAGGGCTTGGTGCAGTCACCATAGACCTGTTTGGGAGCAGTGGTCAACAACTTCTTCAGTTCTTGGAAGGCATGGTCATACAAAGCTGCTGCCACCTTAGCGAAGTCCTAATAAACCTTTGGTAGTAAATGAGTAACCCTAGAAAGAACCATATTTAGCTACGTTTTGTAAGCACTGGCTACTGCTATACGGCTCCCATGCGTATAACAAATTTTGTCTTCTACCTGTCCTTTTCTGCAACCGGCACTAGCCAGTACTCACTGGCCAGTTCTAGAGTAGAGAAGTAGCGAGCCTGTCCCAGTGCTGCCATGGAATCTTCAATTTGGTGAAATGGATAAGCATCACATACTGTACAAGCATTCAGGCGTCAATAAAATCTACACAGTCATATAGTCCCATTCTTCTTGACCAATACAATGGGAGACACCCAAGGGCTTTTACTGCCATGTACCATTTGACTCTCCTGCATCTGCTTGAGTAGTGATTTCACCTATTGGTATAGTGTTCAATCTGTCGATGATGTTGTTGGATAGGTGTTGGGATTTCAATTGTCTGTTTGTACTGTTCCTGTTGTGCCCCCACATTCTCCAACACACGTTTCACTTGTCTTCTTCAAGGAGAGGACACCCAAAACGCATGTTGGAGGCTGTGGTGTGGGGACATGGCAGGAACTGTGCACAAACAATTCAGGTCGGTAATGCAGCTACACTAATTGATGTAAAACTGGATTGTATAGATATAGTATACTTTGGTGGTGGCTAGGAATGAGCGAATTTCATATTTTAAAGTTCGTGTGCGGGTTCATGTTGTGGTATTTACTGAATTGCGTTATGGATTCCTTTACCACGGACCAGAACGCAATTTCATGATGGAATGCATAACTGAATGCCTTTAGAGGCATTCCGTCATAATATAAGTCTATGGCCTTGTAAGGGATCATCTCTTTTTCGGGGGTCATTCTCACAATTAGCTTCACCACAGCAGGATTGCAGGTCCAAACGTAAGATTTATTTTCACATCAACAACAAAACAGTACAAAATCAAAAGCTGCCCGTCTGGGTTGTACCTAAACATAACATAACCCTACCTCACTTATAGCACTGTTCACACACTGTACCAACATTCGTCTTTCTTAGCCAGTAATCCAGCACTTCCAGGCTGTAACAAAGTCCAGTACCTTTGGGGGATTGTGGCCCAGAAGTCCGCCTGACTCTGGCCTAGTGACCGTCGATTCCCAGACCTCGCAGAGTCCCCCAAAGTTCAGGCTAACACCTAGCCCCGTGGCCCCTCAGCCAGCCTGGCTGAGACCACTCGTGCAGAGCCTCCAGCAGGACTCTGTTGCACAAAGAACCTCTCTGTCTTTGACTGACAGTCTGGGCTGGGCTTTTATCCCAGACTGATTGTGTCACCTGGTGCTGCCTCAGACCTGAGGACTGATGGGGAAGACACAGAAACTCCTAACATGAATCTCCCCTAGCAGCTGTGAGGCCTGTCACTGCCTCACATACCCTCCCCCCCTTTGTTTAAGCCGTAAAGGTGAACACTAGCATGCTTGTGAGCTGGCATCGACCTGGCCTACAGTTTTCCCCTTATTCTGCCAGACCCAGGACAACAGCGCTTGGTTTGTTACCCTCATGAGTTAATTACAGAGCCGATAAGACCTACAGGATTTTTTACCCATCTCATGAGCAGGTACTGTCTTTCAAGAGCAAGGGTGATGCGCTTTCGTACCTGTGGTCTCTCTCTTTTCTGTTTTCTGTTCCTCTCCACATTCGGTATCTGGGACTTCTCTAAGAAGATGTTTTTATACGACTGACAGGCTCTCTTTTTAGATTTTCTGGCTTCTGCACACGTTCATCATGTCCTTTCTTGGACTGCTCAGCTCTTGACCGAACTGCTCCCAGTCATGGTCGTGTCCCAACCCTTTCTCCTTTGCCTTGAGGGGCTCCTTCAGCAGTGCAGGCTTATCCCCACTCGCTTCTTTTACGTGCCTCCGGTTCACTTCTTCCTTCTTTCCAGCAGTGGTTTCTCCCAGTTTGGCGGCAGTTTCAGAGACCTCGACTTCTTTAGTGGGTTTTTCCACTTCGGTAGCCGCTCTTTCAGTCACTGCGGCACCTGAGGACTTCATGTCCTCCAACACCTCGGCCTTAACTTATTCAGCCTTGGTTTTCTTGGACACGGCATCATATACTTGCCCTCTTAAATCCTTTTCCTCTTTCTCATCGAGGTAGGAGGTACCAGGGACTAAACCAGACTTGTAGACTTCTGGCATTTTCTCCAGAGGCTCACTTAGGACACGGTTCTCCTTTCAGGAAGAATTCAGGAGAGCCAACCCACAGTAGTAGAAAGGATCTGCATACTGGTCGTCCAACTCCTCGTATTCCTTCCCCAGCAGGCTGCTGGCTACTTGGACGGCTTTGCAGGTGCAGGGGACGTCTTTCGGGACCCACTGCCGTGAGTCTCTTGGCCTCTGCATCTACATCAGCCCCATCCATGGGTTCAGCAGAAAGATCTTTCGTCTTCTCTGCCTCGGTCGGCACCCCAGTGCCACCATCTCCAGATCCCTTCTTAACAGGCTCTGGCTTAGACTTCTTGGCCTCTTGTAGAGTATTCTCTTCTTCGGTTTTCTCCTTTTTCATTTGAGAGCCAACCTGTCATCTCGAGAAGCTCTTGCCTCTAACTCTTCAGGCTTAGTCTTCTCCAACTCATAGACGTTCTTCCCTACGTCATCTTTTAAGCTCATAAGATCCTCCATCTCTGCCCCGAGATGCTTGTTCAGCCTTGCAAACTCATCTCGCTCCCATTGCGCTTCTTCAAGGGCTCTAGCCAAGGAGAGGGCCTTGGTCTCTCTTTCCTGAGCACCCGCCTTTGCTTGGTCATGTTCTTCGGCATATCGGGCAAAGATGTATTTCTCTTCAGCCCGGGGCGGGTCAAACATCTTCTGTTTCTTCTTAGTTTTTCGCGCCAGTTTGTTGGAAGCGCCCCGCTCTTGGGCCAACTGCTCCTCTTTGGGTTCTGCGGCACACCATTCTTTTTTGGAGACCCTGTGGGGGTTCCACCCAGAGTCCCTTTAACCACCTCAGCCCCCAGTGCTTAAACACCCTGAAAGACCAGGCCACTTTTTACACTTCTGACCTACACTACTTTCACCGTTTATTGCTCGGTCATGCAACTTACCACCCAAATAAATTTTACCTCCTTTTCTTCTCACTAATAGAGCTTTCATTTGGTGGTATTTCATTGCTGCTGACATTTTTACTTTTTTTGTTATTAATCGAAATTTAACGATTTTTTTGCAAAAAAATGACATTTTTCACTTTCAGTTTTAAAATTTTGCAAAAAAAACGAGATCCATATAAATTTTGCTCTAAATTTATTGTTCTACATGTCTTTGATAAAAAAAAAATGTTTGGGTAAAAAAAAATGGTTTGGGTAAAAGTTATAGCGTTTACAAACTATGGTACAAAAATGTGAATTTCCGCTTTTTGAAGCAGCTCTGACTTTCTGAGCACCTGTCATGTTTCCTGAGGTTCTACAATGCCCAGACAGTACAAACACCCCACAAATGACCCCATTTCGGAAAGTACACACCCTAAGGTATTCGCTGATGGGCATAGTGAGTTCATAGAACTTTTTATTTTTTGTCACAAGTTAGCGGAAAATGATGATTTTTTTTTTTTTTTCTTACAAAGTCTCATATTCCACTAACTTGTGACAAAAAATAAAAACTTCTATGAACTCACTATGCCCATCACGAAATACCTTGGGGTCTCTTCTTTCCAAAATGGGGTCACTTGTGGGGTGGTTATACTGCCCTGGCATTCTAGGGGCCCAAATGTGTGGTAAGGAGTTTGAAATCAAATTCTGTAAAAAATGACCTGTGAAATCCGAAAGGTGCTCTTTGGAATATGGGCCCCTTTGCCCACCTAGGCTGCAAAAAAGTGTCACACATCTGGTATCTCCGTACTCAGGAGAAGGTGGGGAATGTGTTTTGGGGTGTCATTTTATATATACCCATGCTGGGTGAGAGAAATATCTTGGTCAAATGCCAACTTTGTATAAAAAATGGGAAAAGTTGTCTTTTGCCAAGATATTTCTCTTTTTTTTATACAAAGTTGGCATTTGACCAAGATATTTCTCTCACCCAGCATGGGTATATGTAAAATGACACCCCAAAACACATTCCCCAACTTCTCCTGAGTACGGCGATACCAGATGTGTGACACTTTTTTGCAGCCTAGATGCGCAAAGGTGCCCAAATTCCTTTTAGGAGGGCATTTTTAGACATTTGGATACCAGACTTCTTCTCACGCTTTGGGGCCCCTAGAATGCCAGGGCAGTATAATTACCCCACATGTGACCCCATTTTGGAAAGAAGACACCCCAAGGTATTCAATGAGGGTCATGGCGAGTTCATAGAATTTTTTTTTTTTGGCACAAGTTAGCGGAAATTGATATTTTTAATTTTTTTCTCACAAAGTCTCCCGTTCCGCTAACTTGGGACAAAAAATTTCAATCTTTCATGGACTCAATATGCCCCTCACGGAATACCTGGGGGTGTCTTCTTTCCGAAATGGGGTCACATGTGGGGTATTTATACTGCCCTGGCATTCTAGGGGCCCTAAAGCGTGAGAAGAAGTCTGGAATATAAATGTCTAAAGAATTTTACGCATTTGGATTCCGTGAGGGGTATGGTGAGTTCATGTGAGATTTTATTTTTTGACACAAGTTAGTAGAATATGAGACTTTGTAAGAAAAAAAATATATAATTCCGCTAACTTGGGCCAAAAAAATGTCTGAATGGAGCCTTACAGAGGGGTGATCAATGACAGGGGGGTGATCAATGACAGGGGGGTGATCAATGACAGGGGGGTGATCAGGGAGTCTATATGGGGTGATCACCACAGTCATTGATCATGCCCCTGTAAGGCTTCATTCAGACGTCCGGATGCGTTTTGCTAATGTTCACATCGCATACGTAACCTATGCCGCTCGTGTCATTGTGAACGCTGACCTCTAGGGGCACTGACAAGTTAATCCCTACCTTGGACATTACTTTATAGAACACTGTGGAGACTGCCTATCCACCTCTGGTACGTGTGGTACACCCTCTAGGACTGCCACCCTTTCTTGCACGAACACCAGAGTAGGGTTGCTCCACTCTGTGCTCACAATATTTATCAACCCTTCTGCCTTTTTTATAATTTTCCCTCCAGGGGGCGCTATTTCCCCAACCACATCCTGCAACGGAAAAGGCATGTCATCATCATCACCTATTTCACAAGACGTCACATTTTCATTTTGCATTTTATCAGCACCATTGTTTCTAATGGTCAGTTCATTTAAAGGGCCAGAAACCACTTCTGCAGGAGTTTCACCACTAGCTGCAGGAGTGTTTCCCCACAGTCCCCATAACAAAAGGAAACCACAGCCCCACTTAATCTCATGTACGAGCACCTTAAAATCAAGTTCACATTTTTTGCAAAAATCCACATTGTCATTATGCAGTTCAAGTAACTTGACACTTTAATTTTGTCTTATCTGCACCCTTGTTCTCAATGTGCAGCTCCTTCACATTATCATTTAAAGGGACAGGTACAGGTTCTGCAGGAGTTTTGTCACTCTCTGCAAAAGTGTCTCCATTACTCAAAACCTCCAAGCATAAGAGAAAATTACGGCCCAATATTCCTTCATGTATGAGCGTATTTGTAACATCAGGTTCACAAGTCCCAGTTCTCACTGGAGACTCCCCCTCAGTTAGAACCACCTGATAGAATATTAAATTATGTGGATAATACAGACTATCAGTCTCTCGGGTGGCTATCACACTACCTCTTACCCGGGCTAGCATAGGATCTCTGACTTTCACCACCCCAAATCTAGCTTTGATCACAGGCTCTTTGGCCGACCCAGAAACCTTCTCCCCTGCAGGTTCCTGTGAGGGAGTAACCACAACAGGCTTACCTGCCTGTTCAGACACTGTGTTTTTCCCAATGTCATACACTTCCGAGACGGTTTCTCACCTCAGTGATTTTTTAGTCACTGACCCAACCGGTTTCCACTGCGGCCGGCTCACGGTCACTGGAACTGCCACAAAACTATTAACAGGAACAGTCTTAGTGCCTGACGTCGTGGAATTGGGAGATGACGATATTCCCAGGACATCTCTACCAAGATCACCAGCCTTCTCTTGGTTCCTGGTATCCCAAACACCGGCAGACTCCTTACTGCAACCGCTGCCACCGGAAACAGCATGGCCTGGAGTCCCGACTTTTCCTGGACAGTCGCTCCCTTTTGGACTTTGTGCACAGTCGCAGGTAATATAGGAACTCTGGAAAACCACACCGTTCTCCATCTTGTCTTCCTGACAGTTGCCCTTGGCAATGGCATACATCTTTGTCTCTGGAACTCCAACCTCAGAACTTAAAGCATTCTCTCCGCTCCATAGCTGCCAAAATAGCTGAAAGTCTTTGCCCGGTATGAATTCCTCCTTCAGGGTCTCACATATCAATAGCTCCCATTGTACAGAACCTCAGTCCGTTACAAAGGCCAGTGCCACCTTGGTATCTGCTTTTGGCTCCCTCTCCAGAAATTCCAAAACTTCGGGCCTGACACTTGTTGGCTGGAGTCTAGCGTAACCCACGTCGGGAGTCCCCCAATCTCCATCTCGCAGATCTCTCCCATGGGCTCCCCCAATTCGCCATTTTGACCGGTCAGTTTCTTTTACTGTGCTTCTGGCCCTTTAAATCCCTGCACATCTTGCACCTCAGAAAAAAAAGTCCAGATTAACACCAGCAGTTTTCCAGCAGCACCTGCTCCAGCAAACTAGCAGGCTTCCGGCCCTTTAAAGGGAACCTGTCACCAGTTTTATGGTGTCCTAACTAAGGGCAACATTAATAAGTGACTGATTCTCTTAGCAAAATGCTGGGTCACTTTCTTTAACCGCCTCCGGACCGCCGAACGCAGCGACGCGTCCTGGAGGCGGTCGATTCATTCCTCCTGGACGCATATACGCGTCCTCTCGCGAGACACGAGATTTCGGTCAGAGCCGGCCCGCTCATGCGCATCGAGGGCCGGCAAAAGTTCGAGAAGTATTTTGTCAGCAACCTGCCAGCCAATGATCGTCGCTGGCAGGTTGCTGATTTTTAAAAAAATCGAATCAGAAGCCATCTAACACCTTATTTATAAATATAAGGTGTTAAAAGGCTTCTCTGCTCCTCTGCTGGTCCTTTTGGTCGGTTGGTTCCAGCAGAGGAGCAGACATCACTGTGAGTACCCACCAACACCACACTTAGCCCCCAGATCACCCTCCATCACCCCCATCACCCCAATTAACCCCTTGATCGCCCCCTGTCAATCACCTAGTGAAAGGGAAAAAAGTGATCAGTGTAAACTGTCACTTTTTTTTTTTCCACTGGTATTGACTGATAGTTTTAGGATAGTTAAGGTCCCTTTGTAAGGTAGTTAGCGTCAGTTAGCGCCCAGCCCACCGCACAGCAGTCACTTATTCGCTGATTAGCGTATCGCTAATCAGCATTTGTACTTTTATAGTATCTGTAAGTGATCAAAACTGATCACAGTCAGATCTATAATTGTATTTGTGTCACTTTAGCTCGCCCTCCACCCAAAACGCAGTGTTTGCCCGATCAGGCCTGGTTGGTCGCCCACACGTGCGTTCACCCACGCCCGCCCCACTGCAGTGACAAAAAATTATTTTTTTTTTTATCACTGCACAATCACTTTACAAGCACTGCGGCGATAAAAAAAATCAGTTTTGATATTTTTTTATCAATCGCAGCGGCCTAAGGTACTTCGCTAGCCTCCCATTTGTAAGACAGGCTTGCTTTTTTTCTTGGGTAGTCTCAGGGAATACCCCTAAATTTAGTAGTCCAAATGTCAAACAGGGGGTATTCTTCTGAAGAGGCCTACAGGATTCTGACCCAGTCGGATGAGGAATGGGAACCCTCATCTGACGAATCTAGCGGGTCAGAATATGAACCTGTAGAAAGCAGTGGCAGTCTGACCCAAAGTTTGGACGAGGAGGTTGAGGTCCCTGATAGCACCAGGTGTACCCGGCCCCGTGTCGCTAGACCACAGGTTGTGCAGGATCCGTTTCAAGGGTAGCAGAGTGGGGTTGGCGCTGTCGGATTACGTGGTGAGGCATACACCAGCAGCGCAGCCCATCCTGGACCTAGTACCAGCACTGCCGTACAACATGGTGAAGTGGCAAGCACCAGAAGGGCAGTTGAAGCTGGTACGGTGGCACGTGCAATAGTTACCCCGTCGCAGCCACCGCAAAGACAGGCCCGTAGAGCCCCTAGAGTCCCTGAGGTGCTGGCAAACCCTGATTGGCAGTCCACAACTTCAGCCGCACATGTAGTTCCCCCTTTCACCGCCCAGTCTGGAGTTCTGGTTGAGACAGCTCAGATCGGTTCGGCCCTGGGATTTTTTGAGCTGTTCTTGACTGCGGAGCTCTTGGACTTAGTCGTGGCAGAAACAAATCGGTATGCCACTCAATTTATAGCCGCCAACCCGGGAAGCTTTTATGCCCAGCCTTTCCGGTGGAAACCAGTCCAAGTTTCCGAAATTAAAATTTTTCTGGGCCTTCTCCTGAACATGGAAGTCCAGCAATGAAGATACAAGTATTATAACGAATCAGAGTA
Organism: Bufo bufo; assembly: GCF_905171765.1. Classification (NCBI taxonomy): domain Eukaryota; kingdom Metazoa; phylum Chordata; class Amphibia; order Anura; family Bufonidae; genus Bufo; species Bufo bufo. The sequence continues at coordinate 282,617,750 of NC_053393.1, read as the reverse complement.
TTAGTGTAGAAGAAAAGTCCAGCAAAGGTACCCTGTTATAATATAAGATGGCTAAATTTAATAAGCAAAATGGAAGTATACATAAACAAAAGTCTAAATATTATATCCGAGGTAAGAGGCCAGTATACAGCCAGATGCACTGGGTGAGTGGTGGGGAACGAAATCCCTAGCACTGATACCCTAAACTGGTCCTCTGCCCAGGGACGTCTCCTGATGGTGGGGACGCCCTGTCCACGTGCCTATTCTCAACCTCCTGGCTGTCCCTAGTAAGGTGAACAGTGGAGGGAGATAGGTAAAAAGTGGTATCCTACCGGATAACTAGCACACAATAGGAAATTGAGAAAGGTGTCCACTGTATACTGCCCTTCTGACAGTTAGCCAGGAGGTACAGGGTCCACCAAGAGGATAAAAATATACAAACAGACACACGCACAGATAAACACAAATATGATGACAATAGGTGACCTACAACCCCGACGCGTTTCACCCACAGCAGTGGGATCATCAGGGGGTGATAAGGGGTAGGTTTGCTGAGGACCGGAACCCGTAAACAGTGGTGATAACAGGCCCAATCCAAAGAAGTGTGCGTAAATAAATGCATAGATAAACAAACACTTATAACGCGGAAACAGACCCAAATTACTAAGAAGTTGCCAAACGGCAGATTACATACGGTAAATCAGCGGCACGATTAGTGAATTCAAACGCCCAGATGCAGACTGCAATTCTGAGATTGGCGATGGCAATCGGATCACGTAGGGATAATATGTGAAGAGGCTCATGCAGGGGCATAAATAATAATAATCAACCCCGAACCTACCTAGTAAACACTCCAGGAGTATGATAACGAGGTACGTAGCTCCTCAGGTGTAGGGCTACCCGCCAGGGAGATGCCTAAAATGCATAAGTACCCGAAGTTAAACTCAGGAACTGGGCCGTATAGAGGCTATACTGGATAAAGTATACTGGTACTTACATGCTGCCGCCGTAGGTGTCGGAGGGTGGGTCTGAGGCGGTAATGCTGTATAGCCCCGCCCTTTAAATACCCTATGCGCCCATTCCATAGGATAAGGCAGATGCCCGGGGGGAAAGAAAGAGAGAGACAGCTCCGATACATGATTAGTGCGTTCCAAGGTGGAACGCACGCTAGGTTGCGTCCTAGACAGGTGATTAGCCGGACGGATATCCGGTGAGTGTAATACAGCCAACCCATATGTGGCTAGCAATAGCGGCGTGCGTGCCAGCGTGGAACGCACGCCGGAAATGACGCCCGCCGAGTTACTACAAGACCGGAAGTGCGGTGTGTGGCGTATAACATGCGTGTCAGCATGGAACGCACCCCGGCATGACGAAGCTGAGTTACTACCGGGCCGGAGGTGCGGTGTGTGAACCGCATACCTCCGAATACCCAGAGGAACCATAAGTGGGATAGGGTGGGTGCACATATTGGGGGGGTGGAAAAAAAAATAATAATAATAATCATGATAATAAAGCACGGAAGGGGATGGTAACCCCAGCTCTCCATGTACCCCAACCACGGCCACACTTGGGATAAATACTAGAGAGGGTAATGGTGAGAGAAGTGGGCGTAACGTAAAGGAACAAGGGAATATTAGGAGAAAGGGGGCGGGGGGAAATAATGTGCCAAGGGAGATAAAGATAGAATATTGACTATATATACACATTCTTAGATGCAGAAGTGGGGCTACCTTGATGATACCAAGGACGCCCTCTATAGGGGTATGGGAAGATACAAAAACACCCCAGATAGGTAACATTCGGGTACTTAACGTACCCAGGCTGGGTTTCAGGGAATAACTAATATTTTTACTGAGGCCACAAGTGCTAAGAAAGCAACCCCGGAAAGGGGGGGGGCCCCGCACCGGGACCAGAGCAGCAAGGCATCCAGGAAAATTACAGTCTAAATACCGAATGGGTGTGGGTGGGCATATAGGGGAGGTTGGCAATTATAGAAAGCATGAAAAAGTCAGGCGCTCGTTAAGTCCACGGGGTGATTGGGAGCTAAACCTGTGAATCCACTCGCTCTCCTTCTGTAGAATACGCCTGTCCAGGTCACCTCCTCTTGGGGAGGGGGGTATCAATTCAAGGACAGTAAACCGGAGACAAGAGGGATCGCCCCCATGGTAGTCATTAACATGCGTGGCCACAGGTGTAGGCTCCTTCTTGATGACGTCATTAACGTGTTCTAGGATTCTTCTCCGAAACTCCCGTATCGTTTTACCCACGTAGTCCATGGGGCATGGACACTGGCATAGGTAAACAAGCCCCTTGGACAGGCAGTTGATAAAGTCCCGGACCTGAAATGAGTGACCTGTGGCCGAACAGGTGACTGATTTTGTGGTCAGGACATATTGGCAGGCTTTGCATCGACCACATTTGAAAATCCCCATGGGTTTCCGGTCAAGCCAGGAGCCACCCTTCAGAGGTGGTGAAAAGTGGCTCCGAACCAGGCGGTCCCTGAGGCTCCTACCCCGTCTATAGGAGACCGAGGGGTGCTTGCTGATGATGTCCGAAAGATCAGCGTCCATGTGTAGAATCGGCCAATATTTAAGAAGGACTTCCCTAATTTCACGGTTAGCGGAGTCAAAATTTCCGATGATACGGGCCGGTTGTGGGCCGTCATCGGTTTTCCTTCTAGGAACTAAGAGTTCAGTCCGTGGTCTAGTAGATGCACTCTGGAAAGCCTCCCGTAGTACTCCTCTAGGGTAACCCCTTGCCAGGAATCTATCCTGAAGCCTGCCAGCCTCGTGAAAAAAGGAAGAATCATTAGAGCAGTTTCTCCTGACCCTAAGGTATTGACCTTTAGGTATCCCCCGTCTAAGAGGGGCGGGATGATAACTGCTCCAATGAAGCAGAGAGTTGGTAGCAGTACTCTTCCGAAAGATATTGGTAGATAAAATATCTCCCACCTTCGTGACCCTAACATCAAGGAAGGTAATGGACTCATAATCCCATTCACAGGTGAACTTAAGGCCCAATTTATTCTCATTGAGATCCACCACAAACCGTCTAAAACTTAGAGGATCACCCTTCCAGACAATAAACACGTCGTCTATGTATCTGGTCCAAAATTGGATGTAATCTGCCCACCAGACGACGTGGTCCGGAAATACGTGAGTGTCCTCCCACCAGCCCAGGAAGAGATTGGCTTTTATGCCCAGCCTTTCCGGTGGAAACCAGTCCAAGTTTCCGAAATTAAAATTTTTCTGGGCCTTCTCCTGAACATGGGTCTAATCAAAAAGCATGAATTGCGGTCATATTGGTCCATGAACCCAATTCATCACATGCCCATGTTCTCTGATGCTATGTCCAGGACACGTTTTGAGACCATCCTGCGTTTCCTGCACTTTAGCGACAACACCACCTCCCGTCCCAGAGGCCACCCAGCTTTTGACCGGCTCCACAAAATTCGGCCCCTCATAGACCACTTCAACCAGAAATTTGCAGATTTGTATACCCCTGAGCAAAACATCTGCGTAGACGAGTCCCTAATACATTTTACCGGGCTCCTTGGCTTCAAACAATACATGTATGGGGTCAAATTGTATAAGCTCTGTGAAAGGGCCACAGGCTATACCCACAAATTTCGGATCTATGAGGGAAAAGATCAGACCCTGGAGCCGGTCGGTTGCCCTGACTACCTGGGGAGCAGTGGGAAGACAGTCTGGGACTTGGTGTCACCCTTATTTGGCAAGAGGTACCATCTTTATGTGGACAAATTTTACACAAGTGTGCCCCTCTTCAGGCATTTGTTCCTAGAACAGATTTAGTTTCCCGACGCACCAGACGCTGGTATAAGAAGGTGTCTGTATATTTGATTCAATTGGCTGCATATAATAGTTTTGTTCTCTACAGTAAGGCTGGGAGAACAGGATCCTTCCTCAAATTTCAGGAAGAGATCATCGAGAACCTCCTGTATCCAGGAGGTTCCGTGGCCCCAACCACCAGTGTAGTGAGCCGTCTACACGAGCGACATTTCCCCAATGTCGTTGCTGGTACCTCAACCCAACCGTCACCCCAAAAAAAATTTTGTGTCTGTAGCAGGAGTGGAATAAGGCGTGACACCCGCTATTTCTGTCCTGACTGCCCTGACCACCCTGCCCTATGCTTAGGGGAGTGTTTCCAGAAGTACCACACACAGGTACACTTAGCATAGGAATTGCATCTCACAGGACAGGCACACAGGGCTATTAGGGCCCTTTTACTCACAGCTGCTCCAAACCTCTCCTTTCACCTGGGATAAAGTGCATAATGTACTTCGCCACATCTTTGGGCGATTTGCGCTTTGCACATTGTCCCATGGGGAAGGAGAGGTTTGTCCTATAAAAGTAAAAAAAACAAAAAAAACACCGGTAAGCAAAAAAAGTTAACGTTCAGTTCAATAAAGTTTATATGTTCTGTTCAAAAGTTATTATAAAGTTAATAAATTTAATGCGTTGCGGCCTGGTTTTTTCTTTTTTGTTTTGTTTTTTTTACCTTCCAGGTGGACCAACCGATGAACCAGCTGCAGCACTGATGTGCATTCTGACAGAAGCATTGCGCTGCTGTCAGATTACACAAAAGTCAGTGTATGCGGCGCTGCAAGACGAGATTTCTCCTCTGCAGTAAAAGATACGTTTGCTGAGGCATATGAGCTGAGGAGGCGGCGGTGTTCATATACTTTGGCAAACACTTTGTATATAAAAAAATAAATAAAAAATCCCGGCAATGATTTATTCATCAACATCGATTGATGTTGATGAGGGGGGAAATCTGGTTTGCCAGGGCATACGGGCTAAGTGGGTATGGATGTTGGGCGGAGCTCCTATGTCCTGGCAGAAGCCTTTCCCCTCCTTTTTTTTTTTTGGGCAGAGTTTTTTTCATCCACATTGATCGATGCGAATGAAGAAATCTGTGCCAATCATTTTTTGTTTCAGCCCAGAGGCTGAACGGAAAAAAAAAATCTCATTACCCGTATGCTCAATATAAGGAGAATAGCAGAAACTCCTAATGCTGGCCATACATGTAATGATTGCGGAGACCCTCAAATGCCAGGGCAGTACAAACAACCCACAAATGACCCCATTTTGGAAATAAGACACCACAAGGTATTCACTGAGGGGCATATTGAGTCCATGAAAGATTGAAATTTTTGTCCCAAGTTAGCGGAAAGGGAGACTTTGTGAGAAAAAATAAATAAAAATCAATTTTCGCTAACTTGTGGCAAAAAAAAAAAAATTCGATGAACTCGCCATGCCCCTCATTGAATACCTTGGGGTGTCTTCTTTCCAAAATGGGGTCACATGTGGGGTATTTATACTACCCTGGCATTTTAGGGGCCCTAAAGCGTGCGAAGAAGTCTGGGATCCAAATGTCTAAAAATGCCCTCCTAAAAGGAATGTGGGCCCCTTTGCGCATTTAGGCTGCAAAAAAGTGTCACACATGTGGTATTGCCGTACTCAGGAGAAGTTGGGCAATGTGTTTTGGGGTGTTATTTTACATATACCCATGCTGGGTGAGAGAAATATCTCGGTCAAATGCCAACTTTGTATAAAAAAAAAAATGGGAAAAGTTGTCTTTTGCCAAGATATTTCTCTCACCCAGCATGGGTATATGTAAAATGACACGCCAAAACACATTCCCCAACTTCTCCTGAGTACGGCAATACCATATGTGTGACACTTTTTTGCAGCCTAGGTGGGCAAAGGGGCCCACATTCCAAAGAGCACCTTTAGGATTTCACAGGTCATTTTTTTTACACATTTTGATTTCAAACTACTTACCACACATTAGGGCCCCTAGAATGCCAGGGCAGTATAACTACCCCACAAGTGACCTCATTTTGGAAAGAAGACACCCCAAGGTATTCCGTGAGGGGCATGGCGAGTTCCTATAATCTTTTATTTTTTGTCACAAGTTAGCGGAAAATGATGATTTATTATTTTTTTTCTTACAAAGTCTCATATTCCACTAACTTGTGACAAAAAATAAAAACTTCCATGAACTCACTATGCCCATCACGAAATACCTTGTGGTGTCTTCTTTCCAAAATGGGGTCACTTGTGGGGTAGTTATACTGCCCTGGCATTCTAGGGGCCCTAATGCGTGCGAAGTAGTTTGAAATCAAAATCTGTAAAAAATGGCCGGTGAAATCCGAAAGGTGCTCTTTGGAATGTGGGCCCCTTTGCCCACCTAGGCTGCAAAAAAGTGTCACACATGTGGTATTGCCGTACTCAGGAGAAGTTGGGCAATGTGTTTTGGGGTGTCATTTTACATATACCCATGCTGGGTGAGAGAAATATCTTGGCAAAAGACAACTTTTCCCATTTTTTTATACAAAGTTGGCATTTGACCAAGATATTTATCTCACCCAGCATGGGTGTGGCGAAACCAACCTCGCCACTGGGTTTTGGAGGGGACTGGGTACTAGCCTCTTGCCCCAGGATTATGGGCCCTCTCATCAGCCCATGCAAAACTTAAACCCCATGGCGATTTGACTGTGTTTGTGGCATCTGAGCGCTCAGATCCAAGCCATATGGGGACATGTGGGGTTTTGAGATGTGTGACAGAACCATCTGTCTGTGTACTTGCATTGTATGTTATGTGAGGGTACCCAGTTAGCTCATTTTATTGTATTCATGTTGTCTGAGTGCCATTCACCTAATAATATGCACTCAGACTTGAGCTGTCTGGGAATGTGTTAAATGTCTATGTGTAATGTAAAGGGTGGGACATTGTATGTCTGAGTAAGTGATGTCTGTTCCATTGTCTCTCTGTGTGTATTGGCGATGTCCTTTGTCCTGAGAGATAATTGAATTACTTCTCGGTTGTCTCCAGGACAGAGGATATTGTGTATTCGTCTGTCTGTGATGATTGCATCAACCCAGTGTGAGGTAATTCTATCACGGACAGAGGGGAGGATTTTGTGGGGATGTGTTGTAATATATTGATTGGTTGTATTTCTAACCCCTGTGGGCAGTACTATGTTTTTGGTTTGTGAATAAAAGAGGCTGTACGTGAAGTACAGTCAGTTCCTGTTTTAACCCTCAAGGTGAAGTGTCGTCTCATTCTTGGGGGGAGGATTTATGGTATGCTGTTCCAGTTTGACTGCTAGGAGTGTAAACCTATTCGTATGGTTCCTATTCAACTGTCTACAGCATTCATCTGCTTCTTCGGTTTGGTGATTGTGGTGTCTGCCAGAGTGCTTGGAACCCTCAGGAAAACGCTAGGAGCATCGTCAACGGAGGTACCCAGTCGGGGTGCCAGGTGATCCGTTACATTGGTGGCAAGCAGTGGGATGGCGTCCTAGTGTGAGGAGAAGCAGCTCGGAGACACCGTTCGTGGATTTACTAAATTGAGGACAACGCTAGTATCCGTACAGTGCCCCTGGCTACAGCAGGATGGAATCGGCTAGTCTTCGAACAGCGTTCCACTACGAGGATGAGGATGACCCGGACTGGAGGGATGCAGTCCGGAAAGGCGTCTGGTATGATGCCCTGGAAAATGCCCAGCGGCGGCGTGGCGAGTGTCTCCCCAGTGAGGAACAGCAGTTGCGGATGCGAGTGGCCCTGCGAATGCCCCTTCTGGGAGAGAAGCCCCTGAATGAGTGGGTGACAGAACTGGAGAGCCTGGTATGGAAGGAGCTTTGGCTAGATGACGCCTACCAGGCACTCTGGTGGTATGTGATTCGGCACTCCCCCTGGATGGCTGAGCACGACAGACCCGAGGGGGAGAATTATGATGGCCCTGGCCTGTTGTTTGAGGCCTTCGCAGAACCGGAGTTCGGAGATGCTGGAGGGTCCCGGTTCTGGGATATCTATGACTACAGGGAGGCTATGCATGATTGGGCTACAGCGAGAGAGGTGAGACAAGACCTGGCTTCTCTAGTGACAAAGGAGTGGGAGCTGGAGCAGGACTACCAATACTTCTTCAGCTCAATTCGGTCCCAATATACACTGCCAGAGAGCTGGGTGGCAGTCCCAGACCTACAACCCTACAGCTGGGAAGACCCGACTGAAGTATCCCCTGCTTCAGTACCAGCTACAGAGGTAGGGGTCCTCATAGACTGGTCCTGTGAGGAACCACAACAGGCAGGTGGAGACGGGACCGAGGTCTCTCCACCGGGATGCTGGGCAGCTGGCCCAGACCCTCAACAGCAGCCGGAGTTGCCAGGTGTGGACGCAGGTGGTCCTTACTCGCAAATGTTGAGGGACCTCACAGACTGGTCCTGGGAGGACCCACAGATGGCAGGTGGAGATGGGACCGAGGTCTCTCTACCAGTCCTACAGGGATGTTGGACGGTCGGTCCAGATCTCCAGCCATCTCCGCAGGGATACCAGGAGGAGGAGGTAAGCGAGCCCTCCCCTTCCCAGGTACTTCCCAACCGAGTTCTGGGGGCAGAGGATGAGCCTGCGATACCCACTGATCTCTCTCCCCAACCACAGGGGGACAGCACCCCTAACTCCGATGGTGCAGATGGGACCGCGGTCTCTGCACCAGGCCTACCGGGATGCTGGACGGCCGGTTCAGATCCCCCACCAACCCTGCAGGAATGCCAGGAGGAGGAGGTAAGCGATTCCTCCTCTCCACAGCCGATCTGCAACAAGGGCCTGGCGATAGGATTCCCTGACCACATACCAGCGGAAGAGCTGGAATCTGGGCAGAGCGCAGTCGGCCTCTGCCCTCCTCTATCCTCTTCTCCAGAGGCTGACTTTCCACAGGCTACCCCAGCGGAAGAGCTGGCATCTGGGCAGAGCGCAGTCGGCCTCTGCCCACCAAGTACCTACAGCTCCAAGCTAGAGAACCACAAGGGAGCAAGGAGTCGCAGATGCCCACTCAACAGCTGGGGACATACAAAATTCAACAGGTCCAGTATTGGGTTGTGGCTGGACTGCCAGACTAACTCAGGTACTGACCGTGAGATCAGGTATCTGGTTAGTCTTCCCTGGGAGGGGGAGATGTGTGGCGAAACCAACCTCGCCACTGGGTTTTGGAGGGGACTGGGTACTAGCCTCTTGCCCCAGGATTATGGGCCCTCTCATCAGCCCATGCAAAACTTAAACCCCATGGCGATTTGACTGTGTTTGTGGCATCTGAGCGCTCAGATCCAAGCCATATGGGGACATGTGGGGTTTTGAGATGTGTGACAGAACCATCTGTCTGTGTACTTGCATTGTATGTTATGTGAGGGTACCCAGTTAGCTCATTTTATTGTATTCATGTTGTCTGAGTGCCATTCACCTAATAATATGCACTCAGACTTGAGCTGTCTGGGAATGTGTTAAATGTCTATGTGTAATGTAAAGGGTGGGACATTGTATGTCTGAGTAAGTGATGTCTGTTCCATTGTCTCTCTGTGTGTATTGGCGATGTCCTTTGTCCTGAGAGATAATTGAATTACTTCTCGGTTGTCTCCAGGACAGAGGATATTGTGTATTCGTCTGTCTGTGATGATTGCATCAACCCAGTGTGAGGTAATTCTATCACGGACAGAGGGGAGGATTTTGTGGGGATGTGTTGTAATATATTGATTGGTTGTATTTCTAACCCCTGTGGGCAGTACTATGTTTTTGGTTTGTGAATAAAAGAGGCTGTACGTGAAGTACAGTCAGTTCCTGTTTTAACCCTCAAGGTGAAGTGTCGTCTCATTCTTGGGGGGAGGATTTATGGTATGCTGTTCCAGTTTGACTGCTAGGAGTGTAAACCTATTCGTTTGGTTCCTATTCAACTGTCTACAGCATTCATCTCATTCTTCGGTTCGGTGATTGTGGTGTCTGCCAGAGTGCTTGGAACCCTCAGGAAAACGCTAGGAGCATCGTCAACGGAGGTACCCAGTCGGGGTGCCAGGTGATCCGTTACAATGGGTATATGTAAAATGATACCCCAAAACACATTGCCCAACTTCTCCTGAGTACGGCAATACCACATGTGTGACACTTTTTTGCAGCCTAGGTGGGCAAAGGGGCCCACGTTCCAAAGAGCACCTTTAGGATTTCACTGGCCATTTTTTACAGATTTTGATTTCAAACTACTTTGCACGCATTTGGGCCCCTAAAATGCCAGGGCAGTATAACTACCCCATAAGTGACCCCATTTTGGAAAGAAGACACCCCAAGGTATTTCGTGATGGGCATAGTGAGTTCATGGAAGTTTCTATTTTTTGTCACAAGTTAGTGGAATATGAGACTTTGTAAGAAAAAAAATAATAATAATCATATTCCGCTAACTTGTGACAAAAAATAAAAAGTTCTATGAACTCACTATGCCCATCAGCGAATACCTTAGGGTGTCTACTTTCCAAAATGTGGTCATTTGTGGGGTGTTTGTACTGTCTGGCCATTGTAGAACCTCAGGAAACATGACAGGTGCTCAGAAAGTCAGAGCTGCTTCAAAAAGCGGAAATTCACATTTTTGTACCATAGTTGGTAGACGCTATAACTTTTACCCAAACCATTTTTTTTTACCCAAACATTTTTTTTTTTAACAAAGACATGTAGAACAATAAATTTAGAGAAAAATTTATATATGGATGTCGTTTTTTTTGCAAAATTTTACAACTGAAAGTGAAAAATGTCATTTTTTTGCAAAAAAATCGTTAAATTTCGATTAATAACAAAAAAAAGTAAAAATGTCAGCAGCAATGAAATACCACCAAATAAATCTCTATTAGTGAGAAGAAAAGGAGGTAAAATTCATTTGGGTGGTAAGTTGCATGACCGAGCAATAAACGGTGAAAGTAGTGTAGGTCAGAAGTGTAAAAAGTGGCCTGGTCATTAAGGGTGTTTAAGGTAGGGGAGCTGAGGTGGTTAATTGACCCAGTCAATCTGCCAACATCTTGTATTGAAAAGTTCCAGCTCATAATGATGAGTCCTGAATATTCATGAGCTCCTGACTCTCCCCGTCTACCTGCTGCTGATTGATAGTTATTTTCCATATGAATCAGCAGCAGGTGGGCAGGGGAGTGGCTATAGCTCTGAATAAAAAAAAAAAACGCTGGACTCAGTGACATCACGCTGGACTTAAATCAGCTCATTAGCATGCGGCATGTGGCATCTTTGTGTGTATATTATGAGGTAACCATCTGTCCCACCAGTAAGAAAAAAAGGTACTTTTTAGTAGTTAATGATTGTATATAATTAGTTAGATTATAATCAAATATCCACATGACAGGTTCCCTTTAAATCACTGCACAACAACACAGCAATTCCTTGGCAACATTCAGCAGCACCTACTCTTTTCCATCAGGTCGTTGCCCCTAGCAACCGGCTGTTTTTATTGCTCGCATCCTCCACCAAATGTAAGGGATCAGCTCTTTTTCGGGGTCATTTTCACAATCAGCTTCGCCACAGCCAGAATACAGGTCCAAACATGAGATTTATTGTCACAGCAACAACAAAACAGTATAAAATAAAAACCTGCCCATCTGGGCTCTACCTAAACATAACATAACCCTACTTCACTTATAGCACCGTTCACACACGGTACCAACATGTGGCTTTATTAGCCAGTACTCCATTTCCAGGCTGTAACAAAGTCCAGTACCTTTGGGGGATTGTGGCCCAGAAGTCCGCCTGACTCTGGCCTAGCGACCGTCGATTCCCAGACCTCAAGGAGTCCCCCAAAGTTCAGGCTAACACCTAGCCCCGTGGCCCCTCAGCCAGCCCGGCTGAGACCATTCCTATAGAGCCTCCAGGAGGACTCTGTTGCACAAAGAACCTCTCTGTCTGTGACTGACAGCTCTTATCCCAGACTGAGACCTGGTGCTGCCTCAGAACTGATGACTGACGGGAAAGACACAGCAACTCCTGCCATGAATCTCCCCTAGCAGCTATGAGGCCTGTCACTGCCTCACAGGCCTGCATAAGGGATCCGTCCGGTTTACGTTAAGCTGGAGTCCTCTCCTGCATAAAGTAAATCGGACGGGTCCGTTATGCAGGCCATAGACTTTTATTATGACCCATGGCCCATTCCTCTACTAATTAAACCGTTAAATTTTCCCTTAAGGTTTTGCTCTGGAAATTTTGTACTTATATTTAACCTCTTAAGGACACATGACGTACCGGTACGTCATGTGTTGTTCCGATCACTGCCGCCCGGCCGGCGGTGATCGGAACAAGGTGCCTGCTCAAATCATTGAGCAGGCACCTAGGCTAAATGTGTGGGGGGGTCGGGTCCCGTGACCCCCCCATTTCGGCGATCTCAACAAACCGCAGGTCAATTCAGACCTGCGGCTTGATGCGCTTTTTGCAGTTTCTGATCCGCGGGGATCAGAAACTTTATAATGCCCAAAATATATATGTTTCACCCCCCCCCCCCCCCCCTGCACGCCTGAATGATTTTATACCGGCAGGAGGTGCGGGCGGTGCAGGAGGTGCGGGCGGTGCGGGAGGCGCCCGCCCGCCTCCCCTTGAATAATCGTTGTTGGTTAGTGGGTATACCAGGGTGCCAGCACATTGCTGACACTCTGGTATAAACGGCTGACATCGGTGATGCGATGTCAGCCGTTTAACCCTTTCCATACCGCGGTCCATACGGACCGCTGTATGAAAAAGGTTAACAGCTCAGGGAGCTCCCTCCCTCTCCGATCGGAGGGCTGCTGTGCCTTTGCAGCGCCCCGATGGGAGAGGGAGAGAGCCCCCCGACAGCCCCGTCCTTACCCTTCCCCGTCTGCGCAGTTGTGGCCACAATTGAGCAGACGGGAAAGGTTCCCATGGCAACAGGACGCCTTCTCAGGCATACTGCTGTCCATGTGCTGAACAGATCTGTGCTAAAGGCATAGATCTGTTCAGACAAAGTGTAAGTAAAATACAGTACAAAACACTATATAGTGTACTGTACTGTATTATACAGACATCAGACCCACTGGATCTTCAAGAACCAAGTGGGTCTGGGTAAAAAAAAAAGTGAAAAAAAAGTAAAAATCAAAAAACACATTTATCACTGATTAAAAATGAAAAAAATAAAATTCCCTACACATGTTTGGTATCGCCGCGTCCGTAACGACCTGATCTATAAAATGGTCATGTTACTTTACCCGAACGGTGAACGCCATAAAAATAAAAAATAAAAAACTATGATGAAATTTAAATTTTGCCCACCTTACTTCCCAAAAAAAAGGTAATAAAAGTGATCAAAAAAGTCGCATGTACGCCAAAATTGTAACAATCAAACCGTAATCTCATCCCACAAAAATCATACCCTACCCAAGATAATCGCCCCAAAACTGAAAAAACTATGGCTCTTAGACTATGGAAACACTAAAACATGATTTTTTTTTGTTTCAAAAATGAAATCATTGTGTAAAACTTACATAAATTAAAGAAAAGTATACATATTAGGTATCACCGCGTCCGTATCGACCGGCTCTATAAAAATATCACATGATCTAACCCCTCAGGTGACCACCGTAAAAAAATAAAAACGGTGTAAAAAAAGCAATTTTTTGTCATCTTACGTCACAAAAAGTGTAATAGCAAGCGATCAAAAAGTCATATGCACCCCAAAATAGTGCCAATCAAACTGTCATCTCATCCCGCAAAAAATGAGACCCTACTTAAGATAATCTCCCAAAAACTGAAAAAACTATGGCTCTTAGACTATGGAGACACTAAAACATTTTTTTTGTTTTCAAAATGAAATCATTGTGTAAAACTTACATAAATAAAAAAAAAAAAGCATACATATTAGGTATCGCTGCGTCCGTGACAACCTGCTCTATAAAATTAAAAGAGAGACAGGAGGCAGCGCCTCATGTGTGGTGTTGTCCAGTAAATTGGTAGGAGATATATATAGAAACTCTTACCAGATTGTGTTGTGAAGAAGTCACAACACCATTAGAAGCTTGTGCCGATTTTCCCGATCGGCATGCGGGGTGCCTGCGCTGCTGCCTAGGTTCCAGCCCGTGCTTGTGAAAGCATTCGTCGGGTAGAGATAGTTGTGCAGGAGGAGAAAAATACTGAACCTTTTTGGACGGCGCTGTCAGCAGGAATCGGATAGCAGGTAGGTAGTGATAGATATAATGCTTTTTATTTTCAGTCGCACCTTTCACTCTACGCCCTGCTGTGTGGCCCTACAGTAGTTTACGGCCACATATGGGGTGTTTCTGTAAACGGCAGAGTCAGGGCAATAAAGATACAGTCTTGTTTGGCTGTTAACACTTGCTTTGTTAGTGGAAAAAATGGGTTAAAATTGAAAATTAGGCCAAAAAATGAAATTCTCAAATTTCATCCCCATTTGCCAATAACTCTTGTGCAACACCTAAAGGGTTAACAAAGTTAGTAAAATCAATTTTGAATACCTTGAGGGGTGTAGTTTATAGAATGGGGTCATTTTTGGGTGGTTTCTATTATGTAAGCCTTGCAAAGTGACTTCAGACCTGTAGTGGTCCCTAAAAATTGGATTTCTGAAAAATTTCAAGATTTGCTTCTAAACTTCTAAGCCTTGTAACATCCCCAAAAAATAAAATATCATTCCCAAAATAATTCAAACATGAAGTAGACATATGGGGAATGTAAAGTCATCACAATTTTTGGGGGTATTACTATGTATTACAGAAGTAGAGAAACTGAAACTTTGAAATTTGCTAATTTTTCGAAATTTTTGGTAAATTAGGTATTTTTTTATGCAAAAAATTATAATTTTTTGACTTCATTTTTCAAGTGTCATGAAGTACAATATGTGATGAAAAAACAATCTCAGAACGGCCTGGATAAGTCAAAGCGTTTTAAAGTTATCACCACTTAAAGTGACAAAAAATGGCCTGGTCCTTAAGGTGAAATAAGGCTGTGTCCCTATGGGGTTAAGTAGACATGGTGGCATGCGTATGTGGCCTACTACTGACAATATAAAACCTTAAAGGGGTATTCTCGTTTCAAACTATTCCCTATCCACAGGATGTGTAAACTGCTCAGATATCTCCGGAATTCCGATAGAAATTAATAGAACAGCCATGCCCATGTGCGACTGGCCCCTCCGTTCATTTCAGGGGGTACAGGGCCTCTATTATCGTGAATAGGGGTAACTTGAAAGCACCTAAATAACCCTTTAAAGCAGCCGTCCAGTTACTGCAAAACTACAACTTCCATCATGCAACAGTTGTAGGAACACATGTTGGACATTCCTAACTTAAAGTACACGTAAATGAAAAGTTTATTAAAACCTATTATAAGTACCATAGGATGACTTTTTCTAAGCAGTTTTTTTTTTTGTATGAGAAACAGGCACCTGGAATTCAAATGCCTATAGTGCTTAATAATCCGTACTTCCGTACACCGCTGATATGACAGTGGTGTACAGAAGTACAGATTTCACTAGGGCTGCAGCGAGCGATGTACAGCACACATCACTGTTCCTGCCTGTCTGCTAAAGCCTGGCACAGTGGGAACAGGCAGTAAGAGCGATTTATAGCATCGCTCCTCCTGCTCATGCCCACTCTGCACATCACCCTCCCTCCATGAACACTGCTAATGCGACAGTTCATTGGGGGGCTGCTGGGGCATCATCATCTATTATAAGCATCAACAGCAAGCAGCGTTCATGGGGGGGCTGCTTGAGGCATACTGTTCTCTATATGATAAGATTATGTAGAGGGCAGTGTGGAGGGGGGCTCCAACCGAACTCTGCTTGCTGCTGCCCCCTCACACTAACACTCCCCCCCTTTTATTGTGGGCAGTCTAAGGCTACTTTCACACTAGCGTTCGGGTGTCCGCTCGTGCGCACCGTTTGAAGGGGCTCACGAGCGGCCCCGAACGCATCCGTCTGGCCCCAATGCATTCTCAGTGGAGGCGGATCCACTGAGAATGCATCCGCCTGCCAGCGTTCAGCCTCTGCTCCGCTCAGTGAGCGGACACCTGAACGCTGCTTGCAGCGTTCGGGTGTCCGCCTGGCCGTGCGGAGGCGAGCGGATCCGTCCACACTTACAATGTAAGTCAATGGGGACGGATCCGCTTGAAGATGACACAATATGGCTCAATCTTCAAGCGGATCCGTTCCCCATTGACTTTCAATGTAAAGTCTGAACGGATCCGCTCAGACAACTTTCACACTTAGAAAATTTTCTAAGTTTTAATGCAGACGCATCCGTTCTGAACGGATGCGAACGCCTGCATTATCGGAGCGGATCCGTCTGATGAAACATCAGACGGATCCGCTCCGAACGCTAGTGTGAAAGTAGCCTTAGCCACACCTGTGCAATATTCATGCTGACTAATCAGCACCTTAATATTCCACACCTGTTAGGTTGGATGGATTATCTCGGCAAAGGAGAAGTGCTCACTAACACAGATTTAGACAGATTTGTGAACAATATTTGAGAGTAATGGGTCTTTTGTGTATGTACAAAATGTTTCAGATCTTTGAGTTCAGCTCATGCAAAACGGGAGCAAAACCGAAAGTGTTGCATTTATATATTTTTTCAGTGTATATAGGAAAATGAATGTATAGTATGGGCACAAAAAAGAAAGGCTCATTTCCATGTCTACACTGTTCATGTTGCAGCAATGTTCTGAAGGGCAACGTAATATACCATCCACATACAGGACACCCCTACCCAATCAAGGACCACTATACATGCGACTCCAATTTTGTAGTTTACCTAATTAAATGCCCATGCGGCCTCATGTACGTCGGAGGACAGAATTACCAGCCACAAATCAACCATACGATGCCAAAAGACATGGCTTCCATTACCAGAACATTTAAAAAAGGCAGAACATAATATTGCACAACTCCGGTTCCAAATTATCAAACAGATTTTAAGACCAAGACGGCAACCGAGTTGGACTTTTAAAGAAAAGAGAATCCTATTGGATTCACACCCTGGGAACTCTGGCCACCAGAGGCCTTAATAGCGAATACGACATTTTACCGACATAAACTATGTATTGTATTTGATATATATTTATCAATGTAAATGTTCGTACATCCTTATTAATATCTTTCTCTTATTTCTTCCCCAGACTCGCTGAAAGTCCCCTCCCTGTTCCTTCAAAGGTAGTAACAGGTCCCAGGTCTATTCCCTTTCCCCCTTTTTCTTCTTCTTCTTCTTTATTCTTCTTCTCCTTCCTTTTCCTCTTTTCTTCCCATTCCATTACTTGTAATTTTATCCTTTTTATTTTTATTTTCACTTTTATCTCATTTTATTTCATTCTATTTTGTTTTATTTAATCTTACTTCTTACTACTCATCCTCCAACATTTCCATACTAAAACATTTCCACATACTCCTCCCATATCTTCTACTCTCATTTCATTTTTTATTTTTTTTTATTTTTTCTCATTCATTCCAAATTATCTACTATTTTAACCATCCCACTCTATTTTATTATTCCAATTCCATCTATTCTATACATTTATTTCCCTATATACAACCTCCTCTCTGCATACACCCCTCTCCACACACATCCTCATCATTGACATTACTGTCACGTTTTCCAAGATACACTAATACCGCTCTCAGATATACCTTAACACATAGAGAGCATGTGCTCCCTTCTCCAAGATGGCCGTTGCTAATCTCATACACATTGCGCGTGCGCACCCGGAATACAGAGCGCAAGGAATCGCACCGCCGCTTACCTCACATACTGTACACAGTACGTGTGCGCACAAAAAATACATCGCTCGTGCGCACAAGCAACTTAACACCACCTTCTCAAATATGGCCACCTCAGCCTTAATACCTCCAACGCATGTGCCCGCGTCTCATATCCACAGGAAATTACACATTCCGGCAGTATTTATGCAAGTATATACTGCAGCTACACATAACCGCTCAACATCTCCACAATAAGGATGCCATCACTCTCCTTCTGGTAAGCCTTATACATTCTCTTTATAATTCTTCTCAGCCCCAGACCCGGCAACTGCCCCATGGCTTCTTCTTCTCCACATACCTAGTTTAAGCCTCTCCACCTCGTCTCTTGAGAAAAGTATTATCTTTGTAAACTTAACCCCATACTTGAAATGGCAAACATACTTACTAACCCTATGAAATGGCTTTTTATCATACTGTCCTCATATTTGTTATATTCACCCATACAAAGTGCAATCCTTCAAATAAGATAGGGCCAAGGGCTATTCATAGTATTCAGTATATTGGGCCGACTAGATGGGCCAAATGGTTCTTATCTGCCGACACATTCTATGTTTCTATGTTCCTATAATACAAATGTTGATACATTTATGACAATCATAGGTATAACCCACAGCAATCACAAGTTGTTTGTAGATACTTACGTTTTCCTTTTACATTACAGTGATAACTTGATAAAGGTCGACAAACCGAAACGTCACACCTTAAATCGCAGCACCATTAGATGAGCTCAACGATCCAATACATGGCAATATTGAGAACTTAGAGCTGTAATACATATGGTTGTCACCCAATAATACTTTCCAAGGCAAGCTACTGTGAATTATTACTTTTTTTCACCTATCTTTTCACCAATTTTGAGTATTATACAATAAATCCACATTGCATATTATACTCGATTGAGTGTGCGTGTTTCTCTTAACTCAAGTATTTATGGGCATAGTTCCGTACACCATAGTACCTCGCAAAAAACAGAGGAGTGCACATTCCTTTTCTTTCTAATATAGCAGCAGGCTATTTACGCTGCTAAATGCTGATTGACAGAAAAGGGTGAGGTGTGTATATACAGTCAGGTCCATAAATATTGGGACATCAACACAATTCTAACATTTTTGGATCTATACAACACCACAATGGATTGAAATGAAATGAACAAGATGTGCTTTAACTGCAGACTGTCAGCTTTAATTTGAGGGTATTTACATCCAAATCAAGTGAACGGTATAGGAATTACAACAGTTTGCATATGTGCCTCCCGCTTGTTAAGAGACCAAAAGTAATGGGACAATTGGCTTCTCAGCTGTTCCATGGCCAGGTGTGTGTTATTCTCTCATTATCCCAATTACAATGAGCAGATAAAAGATCCAGAGTTCATTTCAAGTGTGCTATTTGCATCTGGAATCTGTTGCTGTCAACTCTCAAGATGAGATCCAAAGAGCTGTCACTATCAGTGAAGCAAGCCATCATTAGGCTGAAAAAACACAACAAACCCATCAGAGAGATAGCAAAAACAACTGTTTGGAACATTCTTAAAAAGAAGAAATGCACCGGTAAGCTCAGCAACACCAAAAGACCCGGAAGACCACGGAAAACAACTGTGGTGGATGACCGAAGAATTCTTTCCCTGGTGAAGAAAACACCCTTCACAACAGTTGGCCAGATCAAGAACACTCTCCAGGAGGTAGGTCTATGTGTGTCAAAGTCAACAATCAAGAGAAGACTTCACCAGAGTGAATACAGAGGGTTCACCACAAGATGTAAACCATTGGGAAGCCTCAAAAACAGGAAGGCCAGATAAAAATTTGTCAAATTACATCTAAAAAAAGCCTTCACAGTTCTGGAACAACATCCTATGGACAGATGAGACCAAGATCAACTTGTACCAGAGTGATGGGAAGAGAAGAGGATGGAGAAGGAAAGGAACTGCTCATGATCCTAAGCATACCACCTTATCAGTGAAGCATGGTGGTGGTAGTGTCATGGCGTGGGCATGTATGGCTGCTAATGGAACTGGTTCTCTTGTATTTATTGATGATGTGACTGCTGACAAAAGCAGCAGGATGAATTCTGAAGTGTTTCGGGCAATATTATCTGCTCATATTCAGCCAAATGCTTCAGAACTCATTGGATGGCGCTTCACAGTGCAGATGGACAATGACCCAAAGCATACTGCAAAAGCAACCAAAGAGTTTTTTAAGGGAAAGAAGTGGAATATTATGCAATGGCCAAGTCAATCACCTGACCTGAATCCGATTGAGCATGCATTTCACTTGCTGAAGACAAAACTGAAGGGGAAATGCCCCAAAAACAAGCAGGAACTGAAGTCAGTTGCAGTAGAGGCCTGGCAGAGCATCACCAGGGATGAAACCCAGCGTCTGGTGATGTCTATGCGTTCCAGACTCCAGGCTGTAATTGACTGCAAAGGATTTGCAACCAAGTATTAAAAAGTGAAAGTTTGATTTATGATTATTATTATGTCCCATTACTTTTGGTTTCTTAACAAGTGGGAGGCACATATGCAAACTGTTGTAATTCCTACACCGTTCACCTGATTTGGATGTAAATACCCTCAAATTAAAGCTGACAGTCTGCAGTTAAAGCACATCTTGTTCGTTTCATTTCAAATCCATTGTGGTGGTGTATAGAGCCAAAAATGTTAGAATTGTGTCGATGTCCCAATATTTATGGACCTGACTGTATATAAACATATATATCTAAAAAAGTGACCACACTGCTGGTGCCAGTCTGTCTGTCCCAAATATAGATAGTGCTATGGTTTACCTATATGTGATCGAAAATTACCCAAGGGTATGTTTAAAAAATCTGAGAAAATAATATACCTGTATAAGTCTATGATCATGGACAGGTGTCTGTGGTTTCCCTAAAGGATTTAGGATGCCACTAGCCCACACTCGGTCCACACTTGGATAGCATGATTAAAAACTAGGCATTAAAAACAATTAAGAATGAAAGTCACTCACTTTACCAGGGAGGAGTTTTGTGGGATAAAGCTCAAAACACACACAAAACTACCTCCCTCGCCTGGGTCGCTTGTAAGATCTTAGGAAGAAACAGCAGTCTTTTGGACGGTACTTCTTGTCAGTTCCTTTATTGTAAAAGACAGGTGTAGCTCAACGCGTTTCAGGGTTATCTAGAACCCCCTTCCTCAGGAGCAGCAACAAACAACAATAAAAAACAATGGCACACAAGGGTTTATATACACATACACCAAACAGGTGCAGGGATTTTCAAAAAAGCGCCAGCAAGTAGGCCAATGGCATCACTTCCGGTACCGGAAGTGATGCATTCCACAGTGGAACGCACTCATTTGTCTCAAGATAAAAAGTAATTAAACATCGATACAGAGCTTCCTTATACAAAACTCCCCTAATGACTCATAAATACCACTTATCACGCCATCTTGGTGAATGCAGAGGCGGAGGAGAAGGGTCCAGACAGAGCACAGAGGCCAGAAGTGGACCAACTTCCAGTCCGTGGAGCGCATTGCTGGAACGCATCAGGGTTTGTGCGCATGCGCTTCACAGTAAAGGAGGCGAGGCACGCAAGTGAGGGGTGCCGGCCAGTGATCTCCTGTGGACCTCCTCTTTTCAATTTTAACCCCTTAGGCTACTTTCACACTTGCGTTTGGTATGGATCCATCATGGATCTGCACAGACGGATCCGTTCAGATAATACAACCGTCTGCATCCGTTCAGAACGGATCCGTTTGTATTATCTTTAACATAGCCAAGACGGATCCGTTTTTTACTGTGCCAGACTGTGTCATAGAAAACGGATCCGTCCCCATTGACTTACATTGTGTGTCATAACGGATCAGTTTGACTCAGTTTGGCTCAGTTTCATCAGATGGACACCAAAACGTGTCCTCCTCGAAAGTGGAATGGAGACGGATCAGAGGCAAACTGATGCATTCTGAGCAGATCCTTTTCCATTCAGAATACATTAGGGCAAAACTGATCCATTTTGGACCGCTTGTAAGAGCCCTGAACGGATCTCACAAACGGAAAGCCAAAACGCCAGTGTGAAAGTAGCCTTACTTATTCAGGAATGGGGACAACGTATTGTGGGTGGTATACGGGACACAAGCACAAGAAATGGGGTTTACTGGAGCTGTAAGTGCTTCATAAGGACATATATAAATAGAAAAGTAAATAAATACCTAAAGGTGGGGTATAATAGACATGTAAAAAAGAGGGAGGGGTAGATTACATGAACATTAATATATAAATAAACAAAAAGATGCAAATGGGATTAAAAAATGCAAATGGACATTGATACATTAAAACTCATATAGAATATACAATTTACTGATAAGAATTGCCACAGATTTATCTAAAATATATATAATATATTGATAATAGTTACCATAGGTGGGTTTTCACTAGGTGTACGCCTATTCATATCGGTGTAAATTATATACACCATATCCAAGCGAGACTCATGGCATAGAAATATATATAAAAAAATATAGCATATAAGATACATAAAATACACCTCATATCTAGAATATATATCAAGATGCGCAAGTGAACCTGTAATTCTATGTACAGTGTTCAGAATTCGGCCCAGATGATGAAAAAATTGTTAATTTGCTTGTGCGTGTATATCTATAATTATAAAGAAGGGATAAAAAAATAAAATAAAAAAATAAAAAAATAAATAAATAAAATAAAAAATGAACAGTAAAATATCACTATATCTCTTTTTTTATTTTTTTCTCTTTAAACCTTCTTTAAAAAACAAACTAAATTTCTGGATATTTGCTGGTAGGAGGATGGGACCCATTCTAGTGGGATAACTTTCAGGAGGGAAAAATTGCTCTGTGTCATGATATTACGGTTATTATTTGAACGATGCTCGTTCATTCATTCCCTCAGCGTTTGGGTGGTCCTGCCAAAATATTGTAATTTGCAAAGACATTCTAATAGATACACCACATTTCTAGTCGCACAATTCATTTTATGTCTAAGGGTGAATTTCTCGCCAAATCCAGCAATGTTCATTGCTGGATTATCATACTACAGCATTTGCACCTCTTAATATGACATTTCCCCTGAATATTTACCTTTTTCCAGGGTTGAGGAATTTTTGTCATTGGTATTATTTGTATCATTATCTACTCTATGTCACCGCCAGATCTCTGAGAAGCTCTGACAGACGTTCTTCAGTACCTCTTGCATGAGGTTCTTTTGTTTTGGTTTCATTTTGTCATCTCTTTTCCCTCTCTCAGCTGTCATCTATTTGCACTGATTGCATCCCTATATATCCCTTCCCATACTGCCTCACTTTGCGGTTTATACTACTTCCTGGATTGTGCTCACTGCTAGATGCTGCAACTCCTGGTTCCTCAGATAAGTCTATTCCTTTATTTGTGTTTTCCTGTTGGCTTGATTCTAGGTGACCCTGACTCCCTCCGTATTAAGCGCAGGGAGCCGGTGGTCGTGTCCCCTCACTATTATAGGGTTTTTCAGGTGTCACACAGTCTAGGTACGAGGGCATGCAATTTTCTATCATAAAGATCTTTGCATGGGCTGAGCAGTCAGGCAGAGCTCTAGGGCTTTTATAGGGCTCATCCATATGTTCCTTAGTTTGGGATCAAGTCAGTCGGATCTTTATTTGTGACTTCTAGTTTTCTGCAACACCATCCGTGACATTATAAACCGCCAAAACCGTCTTAAGCATGGATCCGGTTTCAGTCTTGATTGACCGCATGCAGGGTCTTTCACTGGAGGTAGCAGATATCCGTAAAACTGTATCTCAGTTTCAGGTGACCGGTTCTGCTTGCGTTCATGGAGTTTGTTCTGAGCCTAAGATCTCGCTTCCGGATACGTTCTCCTGGGGTAGTGAAAATTTTGTTCTTTTTAGAGAGGCTTGCAAACTCCATTTTCGCCTACTTCCCCATTCCTCTGGTGATGAGGAGCAGAGGGTGGGGATCATCATCTCGCTGCTAAGGGATAACACTCAGTCTTGGGCCTTTTCGCTGCCGGTGGGGGCACGGCTCCTCCGAACGGTGGATGAATTTTTTGCAGCCCTGGGTCAGATATATGATGACCCGGATCGTATTGCTCTGGCTGAATCTAAACTGCGTCTTTTATGCCAGGGTAAACAGTCCGCAGAGATATACTTTTCAGAATTTCGGAGATGGGCAGCTGATACAGGTTGGAATGATGCTGCACTCCGAAGTCAATTTTTGCCATGCCATGGTCTTTCGGAGGGTTTGAAAGATGCATTTGCCTTTCATGAGAGACCTGCCCCCTTGGAGTCTGCCATGTCTCGGGCTGTTCGTATTGACAGGCGTCTTAGAGAGAGAGTAGAGATCACTCCTTCATACAGTCCAAGGACAGTGGGGCGGTCTCATTCAGTGCGCAGGGGTCTCACTCTCTCTCAATCCCCTCTGAGCAGGAGCCCAAGCAGCTGGGTTTGCTTGCCTCTAATAATAGAGGTTTCAGCTCTCAGAGGAGGGTTTGTTTCTCTTGTGGAGGTATAAATCATTTGGCAAATGTTTGCCCCTCTAGAAAATTCAGGGAGTTTTTTGAGGGTAATAAAGAAACAAAAAGAAAAGCCCTCTAAAAACGTTCCATCCGATACTATTGGCAAGGTTGATGCGGAAATTGAAGGTTTTCCGTTTGCTTGTAGTTCCCGTTTTGTCCTACCTGCCAGGGTGGCGCTAGAGAGCAAGAACATTGTTTGTGATATTTTTGTATATAGTGGATCAGCTGTCAATCTCATTGATAACCAATTTGCTATAAACACATGGTTTCCAGGTATGCACTTTGGGAAAGGATATACCTGTTTTTGCTATCGATTCCGCTCCACTTTCTCAAAAATCGTTAAAGGGCATAGTTCACAATATCCGTTTGACTATGGGTGATACTCATGTTGAGGATGTGTCATGTTTCGTCCTAAGCGGATTACCTACTCCTCTAGTGTTGGGGCTACCCTGGCTCACTAAACATAACCCCACCATTGATTGGCAAGCAAGGCAAATAAATGGTTGGAGTGACTTTTGCAGAGAGAGTTGCCTCTCGGCGTCTCTTTCAGAGGTTTCTACCAAGACTGTACCATCTTTTCTCTCTGAATTTTCGGATGTGTTTTCAGAGAGTGGTGTCCAGGAGCTGCCCCCTCACCGGGAGTACGATTGCCCTATTAATCTCATCCCAGGCGCCAAGCTGCCTAAATCTCGTTTATACAATCTCTCCCAACCTGAGAAAGGGACACATCCGACCCTCAAAGTCACCTGTTGCCGCTGGTTTTTTTTTTGTTAAGAAAAAAGATGGTTCTTTAAGACCTTGTCTGGATTTCAGGGAGCTGAACAGTATCACAATTCGTGACCCTTATCCGCTTCCCCTGATCCCGGACCTGTTCAACCAGATTGTTGGGGCCAAAGTTTTTTCTAAGTTGGAATATAAAAGGGGCATACAACCTGGTCAGGGTCAGGGAAGGGGACGAATGGAAGACGGCCTTCAATACCCCTGAGGGCCATTTCGAGAATTTGGTTATGCCTTTTGGTTTGATGAATGCTCCAGCCGTCTTCCAACATTTTGTGAACAGCATTTTTTATAATTTAATGGGGAAATTTGTACTAGTGTATCTAGATGACATTTTGATTTTTTCTCCTGATTTCAAGACTCATAGGGACCACCTACGTCAGGTCTTGCTCATTCTGCGGGAGAATAAATTGTACGCTAAACTGGAAAAATGTGTGTTTGCGGTTCCAGAAATTCAATTTCTGGGTTTTCTTCTCTCCGCTTCTGGTTTTTGCATGGACCCTGAGAAGGTCCGTGCTGTGCTTGATTGGGAGCTTCCTGAGAATCAGAAGACGCTGATGCGGTTTTTGGGTTTTGCCAATTATTACAGGAAGTTCATTTTGAATTATTCCTCTGTTGTTAACCCACTCACTGATATGACTAAAAAGGGGGTAGATTTTTCCTCCTGGTCGGTAGATGCGCGTAAGGCTTTTTTTAGTATCAAAGAGAGTTTTGCTTCCGCTCCCATCTTGGTACAATCTGATGTCTCGCTGCCTTTCATTGTTGAGGTGGACACTTCTGAGGTGGGTGTGGTCTTGTCTCAGGGTCCCTCTCCTGCCAAATGGCGACCGTGTGCCTTTTTCTCAAAGAAACTGTCCTCCACAGAGAGAAATTACGATGTGGGAGATAGGGAGTTGTTGGCCATCAAATTAGCTTTTGAGGAATGGCGCCATTGGCTAGAGGGAGCCAGACACCCTATAACCGTGTTTACCGACCATAAGAATCTGGCCTACTTGGAGTCAGCCAAGCGTCTGAACCCGAGACAGGCCAGATGGTCTTTATTCTTTGCTAGGTTTAATTTTGTTGTCACGTTCCGCCCTGGGGTTAAAAATGTGAAGGCTGATGCTCTGTCACGTTGTTTTCCGGGAGGGGGGAACTTTGAAGACCCGGGTCCCATTTTGGCTGAAGGGGTGGTCGTCTCTGCTTTTTATCCTGATTTGGAGGCAGAGGTTCAGACAACCCAGGCAGAGTCTCCTGATCTTTGTCCCTCTCGCTTTGCGACACAAGGTTTTTAAGGAGCACCATGATACTGTCCTTGCTGGGCACCCGGGGAGTAGAGCCACAGTGGATCTCATTGCTCGGAGATTCTGGTGGCCGGCTCTTCGTAAGACGGTTGAGGGTTTTGTGGCAGCCTGCGAGACCTGCGCTCGTGCCAAGGTCCCTCATTCACAGCCATCGGGTCCTCTCCTCCCGTTACCCATTCCTTCCCGTCCTTGGACGCATCTGTCCATGGACTTCATTACGGACCTGCCTCGTTCCTCGGGAAAGACTGTGATTTTGGTGGTAGTGGATCGTTTTAGCAAAATGGCGCATTTCATTCCCTTTCCTGGGTTACCCAATGCTAAAACGCTGGCGCAAGCATTTGTTGATCACATTGTCAAATTACATGGCATTCCTTCAGACATAGAGTTTGGATAGGGGCACGCAGTTTGTTTCCAGGTTCTGGAAGGCCTTCTGTTCTCACTTGGGGGTTCGGTTGTCGTTCTCTTCTGCTTTTCACCCGCAGTCGAATGGCCAGACAGAACGCGTCAATCAGAATCTGGAGACATATCTGCACTGTTTTGTGATTGAGAATCAGGAGGATTGGTGTTCTTTTTTGTCCCTTGCTGAGTTTGCTTTAAATAACCGTCGCCAGGAGTCCTCTGATAAGTCACCATTTTTTGGTGCATATGGGTTTCATCCGCAGTTTGGGACATTCTCTGGAGAGGGGTCTTCTGGTTTACCTGATGAGGAGAGATTTTCCTCGTCTTTGTCATTTATTTGGCAAAAGATTCAGGATAATCTGAAGAGGATGAGTGAGAGATATAAGCGTGTGGCGGATAAGAGACGTGTGCCTGGTCCGGACCTGAATGTGGGTGATCTGGTGTGGTTGTCTACTAAGAATATCAAATTGAAGGTTCCCTCCTGGAAGTTGGGTCCTAAGTTTATTGTGCCTTACAAGATCTTGTCCGTCATCAATCCCGTTGCTTTTTATCTTGATCTTCCTCAGACTTGGAAGATCCACAATGTTTTTCACAAGTCCCTATTAAAACCTTATGTCCAACCCACTGTACCCTCCTCTTTGCCTCCTCCTCCGATTGTGGTTGATGGTAATCTTGAATTTCAGGTCTCTAGGATTGTGGATTCTTGCATTATCCGCGGTTCTCTCCAGTACCTCATTCATTGGGAGGGTTATGGTCCTGAGGAGAGGATGTGGATCCCAGTGGCGGACATTAAGGCCACTCGTCTTATCAGGGCTTTCCATAGGTCCCATCCTGAGAAGGTGTGCTCTGAGTGTCCGGAGTCCACTTGTAGAGGGAGGGGTACTGTCACCGCCAGATCTCTGAGAAGCTCTGACAGACGTTCTTCAGTACCTCTTGCATGAGGTTCTTTTGTTTTGTTTTCGTTTTGTCATCTCTTTTCCCTCTCTCAGCTGTCATCTATTTGCACTGATTGCATCCCTTTATATCCCTTCCCATACTGCTTTTCTGCAACACCATCCGTGACACTCTAATTGTAGGTTTGGAGTCTTCAGTTTTTTATTTTCTGGTTCATTTGGGTTTGCCTCCTCTGCATCTCCTCTGACTTGTTTTTTGGACGTTTTCGTGAAGAGGATAGGGGAGTGAAAAAGTGCGTGAACTTGAGATTCTGTCGACTGGAATCTCTAAACCTACAATTAGAATAGAGAATGAGAAAAATTCCTCAACCCTTGAAAAAAAGGTAAAGGAATATTCATTCTTTCTAAATACACTCTGAAACCAAATGAAATAAAACTACTTAGCAAAGGTCTGTCATTTTGTCCCACAAATGAACCAGACCCTTTCGAATTATTCGCAGACCTGAATAAATTCATCCGAAAACTTACTCTTAAATTCACTTCAGAATTAATGAACTCATCTCATCCATCCCAGAACAAACATTCAAATCCACAGCTAAGAATGAAGAAAACCGAATCACATCAAATTCCACAGAAACAACCGGTAATTCCGTTATCCATCCACAAGACCCCACCCCCATACCGTCTAAACTTCGAAATAAGTCCACATTTTATCCATTTGAGAGTAGAGGTCCACATCTAGAGAGCTAATACAACATGGTTCTTGATGATTTCAAGACCATGCTCACTAACAATCAGAAATACAAATTTCCTGGAAGCCAGAATCTCACCCTTTCAGAAAAAAGGGCCCTAAAAAGCCTTAGGAAGAATAAAAGAATGGTTATTAAAAATGTGGATAAGGGGGAAGGTTTAGTAATTATGGACTCAGAATATTACCTTACTGAAGCAAATAGGATACTCTCTGACCCCGAATATTATAGAACCCTAGACGAGGATCTGTCTGGATTATTTAAGAAATCCCTGACGGAACTAATAGAATTTGTTTTTACTTTAGGAATCATTGACAAAAAAAAAAGAATTTCTTTCCCCACTTCATCCTTCAACAGCCAAGTTTTATTTCTTACCTAAAATACACAAATCTACAACCCAATCCCCCGGGAAGACCCATCATTTCAGGCATTGATTCACTTACATCCAATCTTTCAGCATATGTTGATCTATTTTTACAAAAACATGTTCAATCTCTTCCCTCCTACCTCAGAGACACGTCTCATTTGATTAACCTCTTAAAACCATTCCAATGGAAAAATGAGTATATTTGACCCTTGATGTGACCTCTCTTTATAGCAACATCAGACACGATCTGGGACTCGCAGCCATTAAACATTTTCTCGGTCAAGATTCCACCATGCCTGAGGTACAAAAAGAGTTTATTCTTAGGGGCATAGATTTTATACTGCCCCATAACTATTTTACTTTAATGAGAAGTTTTATATTCAGAATAAGGGGACGGCGATGGGCACTAAGTTTGCCCCATCCTGTGCGAATCTTTTTATGGGCTTATTTGAGGAACAGTATGGTCTACTCCATCACCAAAGGATCAGATGTTACCGTCGTTATATAGACAACATCATTTTCATCTGGGATAGTAGTACAGAGGACCTTTTAGACTTCATTAAAGAATTAAATCAGAATGAGTAGGGCCTAACATTTAGTCTTGACCATTTCCCCCACAAGGCCATTTTTCTAGATATCCATATAAGTTCCAAGTCCAATATGATAGCAACAAAAACACACTTCCAAAAAAGTTGACGCTAACAGCTATTTGGAATTTAAAAGTTCCCATCATGCTAAATGGAAAAAGAATATCCCTTTTAGCCAGATGAAGAGGCTAAGAAGGAACTGTTCCAACGATCACACCCTGAAAACTCAACAATCAGTTCTCCAAAAATGCTTTAAAGAAAAGGGCTATCCAAAAACACTTATAAAAGAATCTCTTAAAAGAACCTTGAAGTTAGACCAACAAGAAGCATTAAAAGCGAAATCGGTGGAAATAGACACCAAAAAAGACCCTCACCTAAACCTGATCACTAGGTACAATGTTAAACACATCCTAATCAGAAAAATACTGCCGAAACATTGGAACAATTTAAAACAAGACACTCAGACCTGTAGGAGACTTCTGGTTGACCCACAAAAGAACATGAAAGGGGCTTTCAAATGTCATATTAAGAGGTGCAAATGCTGTAGTATGATAATCCATAATAGGAAAGAAATAAACATTGCTGGATTTGGCAAGAAATTCACCCTTAGACATAAAATGAATTGTGTGACTAGAAATGTGGTGTATCTATTAGAATGTCCTTGCAAATTACAATATGTTGGCAGGACCACCCAAATGCTGAGGGAACGAATGAACGAGCATCGTTCAAATAATAACTGTAAGATCATGACACATAGCATTTCTAGACACTTCTATGAACCCAATGAGAGCAATTTTTCCCTCCTGAAAGTTACCCCACTAGAATGGGTCCCATCCTCCTACCAGCAACTATCCAAAAAGGAGATGTACTGGATATATCGTCTAAACACCCTGTCCCCTTTTGGCCTTAATGAGGCCCTCAAACACACTAAATATTAGTTGTTGTTTTTTTAAAGAAGTCTCGAAAGAGAAAAAAAAAAAAAAAGGTATATAGTTTTATTGATTTAATATTTTTTTTGAATCCTTTCTGGTCAAATCTGTTTTTATTGCTATATAAAAGTTCAGCATGCATATAATCAGTGTAGGTCAAATACAGTCATCATAAATCAAATGACAGATTACATATGTTCACATTAACATATTCTAGATAATTTTAAGCTTCCAGGTTATCAACCCCACAATACAGGTAGGTGAACCAATGCAATCATGCAAACCATACTTGCTATTCACTTGGTGAAAACCTAGGTGCTTGTAGAACATGAAAATAAGAAAATAAGAAAATAAGAAAATAAAAGACAACATAAAAAACCCTATAATAACAATAAACACATAATAACAATAATAGACCTGTCCTCTGTGACTTTCCCGATTTCACATCTATTCGTCACCTATCTGGTTAAAGAAGGTATACAATGGACTAGGCTAACATAGTATATCTTGTCAAGCATATATTTGCTGATCCCTCAGGATGTCCAACCTTTTAATTGCGCCCCCAATATGTTCCAGCTCACTCGACATTTCTGTTTTTATCTGAGTTGACCCTCTCCCTCTCTTTTATATATTTTATCCATGGTTCCCATACTCGCAAGTATCTTTCCCTATTATGGTATGTCCATCCCACTAATTCCTCCATTCTGCATATGTCTGCCATTTTTTCATGCCACATCTTTAGTGACGGTGGCTCTTTATCCCTCCATTTTACCGGGACCAGTAACTTAGCTGCCGCTATCATGTGTGTGGGTAGGTTCGTTCTGCCCGGTCTGAAGTCACTCGTAGGTAGCCAGAGCAGTACCAATTTCGGCGTAAGCTTCAGGTTCACTGAGCAAATCTGATTAATCGCTTTTTCAATATCGTCCCAGAATTTCCTCAACCTCGGGCAGAACCACCAGATATGTGACAGCGATCCTCTACTTTCCTCACACCTCCAACAAAGATCATCTAGCCCTAATCCCACTTGAAATAGCCATTCAGGTGTTCTGTACCATCTCGTGAGTATTTTCAGGGAATTTTCTTGGGTCAAGATGCATTTAGAGAAACCATGTGAGTGAGTCAATACATATCTTTTATCCGAATCCTCAAGTACACAATCTAACTCCTTCTCCCAAGCTGCTACATAGGAAGGAAAGCCATCTCCCCTATCTCTCATCAGTTGTGCATATATAAGCGAAATGCATTTCGGGGGAATCCTGGGTAGTAATGTATATGTTTCCAACCAGGTAGGTTCCTCTAGTGGAACAAATTTAGACTTTTTAAATCTAGTACATGTGTTTTCAAAGTCCTGTACTTGGAGGAAATCCCACTTTATATTATTTCTTCCACTAAGGGACATATAGCACTCTTGCTGGCCAGTATTTTTCACCAAATCACCTACTACTACCCCCAGTAATGACTTCCAAATGGGCCTGGTCTCCACACGAGATGTGTTCAAGATCTGGGGTAACATTCTGAGAGGTGTCAGGGGTGACAACTTCCCTCTCCCCATACTAAGTACTTTCGTCTTGTTACATGCTAAGACAGTTCCTTGGGTGATGACACTAAGTATAGCTTTTTTATCTGGCTTTTTAGAAGGGAACCACAACATATAGTCCGTAAAACAACCTAGAAGAGCAAGTTCCATATCTATATGCATGGATGAGGGTCCAGGTCTCGTCAAAGCAACCCACCTCTCCAGATGAATGGCCTGTACATATAATTCAATCTCTGGAAGTGATATACCTCCTTGTTTCCTTCTTCTAGTTAATAGTTCAAAGGGTAGTCTAGCTTTTTTATTTGCCCAAATATATCTCCCAATCGTCCCTCTAATCTTGGCAATGAAATTGGCTGGTAAGTGCAGAGGCAGTGATCTAAGGGTATATAACAGCTGGGGTAATACATAGGCCATAACTACATTCTTCCTACCTAACCAGGACAAGAACGGTATGGAGCTTTTGGATAGGAAGGCTTCAATCTTTTTCAGCAGAGGAGGGAAGTTTAGCCTGAACAGCAGACCTGGGTCCCTAGATATATTAATACCTAGATACTTAATAGAGGTCGGGGGCCATTTAAATGGTGTCAAACCTTTAAGCCTAGCTTGTTGTGTGCTAGAGAGAGATATCCCTAGTGCTTCGGATTTGTCCAGGTTGATCTTAAAATTGGACAGTGATCCAAACTGTTGGAAGATATTTAGAACTTCAGGCATAGCCTTTAGTGGATCAGTCAGTATAAGGAGCAAATCATCAGCAAATGCTGCCATTTTATGAGTATATGAACCTAATTGCAATCCCTGAATAACCGGACTTTGCCTAAATTTAAGGAGTAGAGTCTCCAGGGTAAGAATAAAGAGTGTAGGAGACAATGGGCATCCCTGTCGCGTGCCATTGCATATCGAGAAGGCGTCCGACAGAGTCCCGTTTACCATAATTCGCGCTGATGGAGAAGAGTAAAGTGAGAATATGGCATTAATAAACTGATCTGGGAAACTAAATGCTTCTAATGTGCTACGCATGTATAGCCAGCTGACTCTGTCAAACGCCTTCTCCGCGTCCGTTCCCAGTAGTACTAACGGGGTCTTATTCTTTTTGGCATAACAGACACTATGAACTACCCTGCTAACATTATGTCTCCCCTCCCTTCCTGGTACAAAACCCACTTGTTCTTCCCCCACAAGCTCAGGCAACAGCTTAGAGATCCTTGCACTAAGCAATTTAGCCCACCACTTTAAATCTGTGTTGAGCAGGGAAATTGGCCTGTAGCTTCCACAAGCTTCCTGGTCCTTTCCTTCTTTATGAATTACAGTAATATGCGCTGCCTGAGCCTGAGGGGGAAGAGTCCCCCCTTGGAGCAGTGAATTACATAGGCAGACAAAATGAGGGACAAGTATATCTCTAAATTTTTTGTAATAAGCGATGGGAAACCCATCTGGGCCAGGGCTTTTCCCCAGTGGTATGGTATCCAAAACTCGCTTCACCTCCTCTGCTGTAAAGGGCCTAAGCAAATCTAAACCATTCTCCTTTGATATGGAAGGGATCTTGATGGATTTAAGGAATTCCTTAGTCTGTGAGGCCACGTCAGGGCCTGTACCCCCGTCACCCAGGTTATACAGAGACTCATAGAACTTGCGGAATTCCCCAGCAATAGCAGGTGTGCTTGTAAATCTGTTTCCCTCTGAGGATTTAATCACTGAGATGAAGGATTTATCCCTCTGGTGTTTTAAGAGAGCAGACATCAATTTGGTACTTTTATTACCATGTAGGTAATGTTTAAAACGTAGAACCTGTAAAATTTTGGCTGATCTAACGTTAAGAAGGTCCTTCACTTTCTTACGTAGGGAGGTAAGGGAAATATACACCTCATTAGACTGCGATTTTTTATGAAGGCTTTCAAGTGTTGATATTTGCAGCAATAAGGAGTTCAACTCTTTTAGTCTCTGTCTCTTTAACCTGGTACCTAAACTGATGAGCTCACCCCTGATTACCTCTTTGTGGGCCTCCCACAAAATGGAACTAGAAACCTGACCTGAGTCATTATTCAAAAAATAGTCTTTTAACTTTTGGGAAATTAACTGTTCATTTTGAGCATCATCTATGAGCGTGGTGTTCAATCGCCAGGTCCAGGATCTACGAGGGAGGTCAGCAAACTTCACCTTCACGCACACCGGGGCATGGTCAGAGATGACTGCATTACCTATTCTGGCTTCCGTAACTACTGGAAGCGCATGATTAGATAGAAATATATAATCCAATCTCTGGTACGAATCATGTACTCTAGAATGAAATGTATAGTCCTTCTCCTCTGGGTGTAATAACCTCCAGACATCTGATACACCTAGGTCTGATAGTGTAAGGTGAAGTTTGCGGAGTTTTTTAACCGACGAGCTCCTGGACTTAGATGTGGTGTCTTTCAAAGGATCAAAAATCATATTCAAATCCCCTCCCATGATCAGCAAACCCTCAGCAAAAGGCCTCAGGGTCTCAAGCGTCCTCAAGATCCACCTTATTTGATTAGTATTGGGAGCGTACAGGTTCGCCATTGTAATGGTTAAATTAAGAATTTTACCTTTTACTAAGAGGTACCTGCCCTCCGGGTCTGCAATTTTCGCTGACATTTTAAACGGGATATTTTTCCCCACACCAATCGATACTCCCCTTGAGGCAGACGAGTGGGACGCATGAAACCATAAGGGAAAGTGCTTATTAGTCATATTAGGGATATGCATATGCCTGAAATGGGTCTCTTGTATAAAGGCTATATCAACTTGTTCCTTCTTTAAAGTGTGATACAATTGGCTCCTCTTCTGAGGAATATTAGCGCCATTAGCATTGAGGGAGTATACCTTCACTTCAGCCATATTCAAGTATTTTATCTCTCAAGGGACTAGTGAAATTATATAAGTCAGGTAAGACAGGATACATGAAAAAACCAATAAAAATAAAGATAAGAGTAACTATGAACATAACTAATGGGCTGCAGGGCCCAATGGTGTCTCTAGACGCTATAACGCACACTCTGACCTTATAATTAAGGCCGGCGGGGGGAAACATGTGTGGAGAAACTACCAGAGCTCATCTCCATCCGCCCGGTCTATCAGATCATAAAGTGAAACCCCTTCTCACTTTTTAAAACTGCACACAAGTAAAGGGGAGAAACATATATGTGAAAGACGAATCCCCCACTGGAGTAGGCACCTCTACTACTCCTATAAGGAAGCATATCCATGTGAAAGCAACAAACTGTGGAAATGCTAGGGTGAGAACATTATTAAAATGAACCATTCTTGTAGAATCAAAGTCTCACTCCTCAGGTGATCCTCTTCTTTGGCGATCGACTTTTACCAGCTGATTGCCAGTGCCCATTCTGGAGAAGCTGAGGCAGGTCTGGCGGGAACGATGCCGGCAGCCATGATGGAATTTCCAGAGGCTCCATCTTCAGTGCGTCCCACATCCTTGGCAAATCTTCTGGTGTTCGCACCGTGAACTGTCGGCCCTCGATAGTGGTTGTTAAGCCAAAGGGAAAGAGCCATTTCAACGGGAGCTTCCTCTCCCTCAGCACATTAGTGAGCTGGCGTAAGGCTCTCCTTTTAGCCAATGTGCTAGCCGCCAAGTCCTGGAACAACAGGATCTTATTTTCCTCTAATAAAAGGTCACCCGCTTCTCTAGCAGCTTTGAGCAAAGCAGCAGTGTCCAAGTAATTCAATAAGGCACACACTACATCCCTCGGTGGTTCTGTAGCTGGCGGTTTTGGCCTCAGGGCCCTATGCGCCCGTTCAATGACAATGGCGTCCGCCCTTTCTTTGCCTATGAGCTTTTCAAACAGATGTCGCACTGTGGGTGTTATCTCCTCAGTGGAGACTGACTCCGGTATGCCTCTCAGGCGAATATTCTTACGCCGGCCCCTGTTCTCTTGGTCCTCTAGATACAGGAATGCATTATTTACCTGTTTGCAGACCGAGGCAAGTTGGCTTTGCAATCCAACACTATGCTGCGACATAAGGGAGTGCGAATCCTCCAGGGCTTCTACTCTGTGTCCCATATGTAGGACCTCCGTTTTAATGTCCGACAATTCTTTCAGGACTGGTGTCAGAGCTTTATCTAGTGACTGTGCCAGTGACTGTTGTAGGAAAGCTCTAGTTATGGGCAAGGCGTCTCTCTCACCTTGAAACTCAGATCCGGCTTCTGAGGACTCTCCATCAGAATCGTCTTCCCGCGTCTCCACTGTTGGTGTATTTCGCGCTGCCTTCCCTCGCTCCGGCTGAGAGGAGACTCTCTTACTGAGGTACTTATTCATGTCGCTTTGCGAACTCTTCAATTTCGGGGTGCTATCCACCTCCCCTCTTCTATCTCTGCTAGTTTTCCCCATAATCTCTCGTCGGGAAGCTGTGATTTAGGCTAAAAGACCGGGCTTATGGCGAGGAGCTCAGACGCACACGTCCTCCACCATGCTCAGTTGGCTCCGCCCCCCTCTTTTGAATCCTTTCTAATTATAGATATACACGCACAAGCAAAGTTAAATTTTTTTCATCATCTGTGCAGAATTCCGAACACTGTACGTAGAATTACAGGTTCACTTGCACATCTTGATATATACACTACGTGCAGAATTATTAGGCAAATGAGTATTTTGACCACATCATCCTCTTTATGCATGTTGTCTTACTCCAAGCTGTATAGGCTCGAAAGCCTACTACCAATTAAGCATATTAGGTGATGTGCATCTCTGTAATGAGAAGGGGTGTGGTCTAATGACATCAACACCCTATATCAGGTGTGCATAATTATTAGGCAACCTCCTTTCCTTTGGCAAAATGGGTCAAAAGAAGGACTTGACAGGCTCAGAAAAGTCAAAAATAGTGAGATATCTAGCAGAGGGATGCAGCACTCTTAAAATTGCAAAGCTTCTGAAGCGTGATCATCGAACAATCAAGCGTTTCATTCAAAATAGTCAACAGGGTCGCAAGAAGCGTGTGGAAAAACCAAGGCGCAAAATAACTGCCCATGAACTGAGAAAAGTCAAGCGTGCAGCTGCCAAGATGCCACTTGCCACCAGTTTGGCCATATTTCAGAGCTGCAACATCACTGGAGTGCCCAAAAGCACAAGGTGTGCAATACTCAGAGACATGGCCAAGGTAAGAAAGGCTGAAAGACGACCACCACTGAACAAGACACACAAGCTGAAACGTCAAGACTGGGCCAAGAAATATCTCAAGACTGATTTTTCTAAGGTTTTATGGACTGATGAAATAAGAGTGAGTCTTGATGGGCCAGATGGATGGGCCCGTGGCTGGATTGGTAAAGGGCAGAGAGCTCCAGTCCGACTCAGACGCCAGCAAGGTGGAGGTGGAGTACTGGTTTGGGCTGGTATCATCAAAGATGAGCTTGTGGGGCCTTTTCGGGTTGAGGATGGAGTCAAGCTCAACTCCCAGTCCTACTGCCAGTTTCTGGAAGACACCTTCTTCAAGCAGTGGTACAGGAAGAAGTCTGCATCCTTCAAGAAAAACATGATTTTCATGCAGGACAATGCTCCATCACACGCGTCCAAGTACTCCACAGTGTGGCTGGCAAGAAAGGGTATAAAAGAAGAAAATCTAATGACATGGCCTCCTTGTTCACCTGATCTGAACCCCATTGAGAACCTGTGGTCCATCATCAAATGTGAGATTTACAAGGAGGGAAAACAGTACACCTCTCTGAACAGTGTCTGGGAGGCTGTGGTTGCTGCTGCACGCAATGTTGATGGTGAACAGATCAAAACACTGACAGAATCCATGGATGGCAGGCTTTTGAGTGTCCTTGCAAAGAAAGGTGGCTATATTGGTCACTGATTTGTTTTTGTTTTGCTTTTGAATGTCAGAAATGTATATTTGTGAATGTTGAGATGTTATATTGGTTTCACTGGTAAAAATAAATAATTGAAATGGGTATATATTTGTTTTTTGTTAAGTTGCCTAATAATTATGCACAGTAATAGTCACCTGCACACACAGCTATCCCCCTAAAATAGCTAAAACTAAAAACAAACTAAAAACTACTTCCAAAAACATTCAGCTTTGATATTAATGAGTTTTTTGGGTTCATTGAGAACATGGTTGTTGTTTAATAATAAAATTAATTCTGAAAAATACAACTTGCCTAATAATTCTGCACTCCCTGTATATATATATATATATATATATATATATATATGCCATGACTCTCGCTTGGATATGGTGTATATAATTTACACCGATATGAATAGGCGTACACCTAGTGATAACCCACCTATGGTAACTATTATCAATATATTATATATATTTCAGATAAATCTGTGCCAATTCTTATCAGTACATTGTATATTCTATATGAGTTTTATTTTTTTAGTCCATTTGCATCTTTTTGTTCATTTATATATTAATGTTTATATAATCTACCCCTCCCTCTTTTTTACATGTCTATTACTGTATACCACCTTTAGGTATTGTGACAAACTGCCATTTGCCACTGGGCATTGTAGAAAACTTATGGCTAGCCTCCTGCCCTACGACTATGGCCCCGGGACATATTACCCTTCAAGAACTGTGTAACAGAACTATGCCGCATGTCTGGACTGTTAATAGGACCGAACGCGGTTGGAATTTGTGACAGACCCATCCGTATGGATTAAAAAATGGCACCCAGATAGCTAATTTTATTGTATTTGTGTACTCTGAGCGGCATTCCCCTAATGATATGCCCTCAGACTTGAGCTATCTGGGAATAGGTTAAATGTCTGTGTTGGCTGGTAGGGTGTGACATTGTGTGTTTGGGTGGGGATTCCTGTCCTGTTGTTTCCACATGTGTATTGGTGATTTCCTTTTGTCCTGAGAGATAATTGAATTGCTCTTCGGGTGTCTCCA
This sequence comes from Bufo bufo, assembly GCF_905171765.1. Classification (NCBI taxonomy): domain Eukaryota; kingdom Metazoa; phylum Chordata; class Amphibia; order Anura; family Bufonidae; genus Bufo; species Bufo bufo. The sequence goes on along the minus strand of NC_053393.1, from coordinate 282,579,249 downwards.
GGGCAGAGAGGAGGAAACCATGATGCATTGTGGGGATGTGTTGTGTCTGTTTATCCTGAGTGCTACGTATCTGTCCTGTGTCACAGTCCTCCTTCTGGTCCCCTAGGGGCGTGTACACGAGATGGGGACCTGCATAAATACGGGCGGGTAGCCCTCAATAAAGTGTTCATGTTTTTCTATCCCTTCAAAACGGAGCCTCGTCTCGTTATTGGAGGGAATTGCTGTGTCACGCTGGGGATTGCTATGCTCTGCATATTCCCTGGAGCTTTAATCTCTTTCTTCTTGTCCCTGATACCCTCTCCTGGAGGAGAGATCTGTCCCACACGGTCCTGAATGCTGGAGGTTCATTTAGGGTGGAAGGAAGACGGCACGGCTCCAGTTAAGCTATGGCGGTTGTGGAGTCTGCGGTGGTTGTGGTGACCAGTGCGGTGCTTGTGGTCCTCGGCGCAAGCTAGGAAGCGTCCATTAACGGAAGCAGATCCGTTACAGGTATTTATTTACTAATCTATTTATATATGTCCTTATGAAGCCCCTACGGCTCCAGTAATCCCCATTTCTTGTGCCTGTGCCCCGTATACCACCCACAATATGTTGTCCCAATTCCTGAATAAGTAAGGGGTTAAGATTGAAAAGAGGAGGTCCACAGGAGATCTTGCGTGCCTTGCCTCCTTCCAGCATTACTGTGAAGCGCATGCACACAAACCCCGATGCGTTCCAGCTATGCGCTCCACGGACACAAAGTCGGTCCACTTCCGGCCGCTGTGCTCTGTCTGGACCCTTCTCCTCCGCCTCTACATTCGCCAAGATGGCGTGATAAGCGGTATTTATGAGCCATAAGGGGGGTTTTGTATAAGGAAGCTCTGTATCAATGTTTAATTACTTTTTATCTTCAGACAAATGAGTGCGTTCCACTGTGAAATGCAACACTTCCAGTACCGGAAGTGATGCCATTGGCCTACTTCCTGGTGCTCTTTTGAAAATCGCTGCACCTGTTTGGTGCATGTGTATATAAACACTTGTGTGCCATTGTTTTTTATTGTTGTTTATTGCTGCTACTGAGGAAGGGGTTCTGGATAATCCCAAAACGCGTTGAGCTACAACTGTCTTTTACAATAAAGGAACTGATAAGAAATACCATCCAAAAGACTGCTGTTTCTTCCTAAGATCTTACAAGCGACCCAGGCGAGGGAGGTAGTTTTGTGTGTGTTTTGAGCTTTATCCCACAAAACTCCTCCCTGGTAAAGTGAGTGACTTTCATTCTTAATTGTTTTTAATGCCTAATTTTTAATCATGCTATACAAGTGTGGACCGAGTGTGGGCTAGTGGCATCCCAAATCCTTTAGGGAAACCATGGACACCTGTCCATGATCATAGACTTATACAGGTATATTATTTTCTGTGATTTCTTAAACATACCCTTGTGTGATTTTCAATCACATATAGGGAAACCATAGCACTACCTATATTTGGGACAGACAGACTGGCGCCAGCAGTGTGGTCACTTTTTTAGGTATATATGTTTTTATATACACTGCTCAAAAAAATAAAGGGAACACTTAAACAACACAATGTAACTCCAAGTCAATCACACTTCTGAGAAATCAAACTGTCCACTAAGGAAGCAACACTGAGTGACAATCAATTTCACATGCTGTTGTGCAAATGGGATAGACAACAGGTGGAAATTATAGGCAATTAGCAAGACTTCCCCAATAAAGGAGTGGTTCTGCAGGTGGTAACCACAGACCACTTCTCAGTTCCTATGCTTCCTGGCTGATGTTTTGGTCACTTTTGAATGCTGGCGGTGCTTTCACTCTAGTGGTAGCATGAGACGGAGTCTACAACTCACACAAGTGGCTCAGGTAGTGCAGCTTATCCAGGATGGCACATCAATGCGAGCTGTGGCAAGAAGGTTTGCTGTGTCTGTCAGCGTAGTGTCAAGAGCATGGAGGCGCTACCAGAAGACAGGCCAGTACATCAGGAGACGTGGCGGAGGCCGTAGGAGGGCAACAACCCAGCAGCAGGACCGCTACCTCCGCCTTTGTGCAAGGAGGAACAGGAGGAGCACTGCCAGAGCCCTGCAAAATGACCTCCAGCAGGCCACAAATGTGCATGTGTCTGCTCAAACGGTCAGAAACAGACTCCATGAGGGTGATATGAGGGCCCGACGTACACAGGTGGGGGTTGTGCTTACAGCCCAACACCGTGCAGGACGTTTGGCATTTGCCAGAGAACACCAAGATTGGCAAATTCGCCACTGGCGCCCTGTGCTCTTCACAGATGTAAGCAGGTTCACACTGAGCACATGTGACAGACGTGACAGAGTCTGGAGACGCCGTGGAGAACCTTCTGCTGCCTGCAACATCCTCCAGCATGACCGGTTTGGCATTGGGTCAGTAATGGTGTGGGGTGGCATTTCTTTGAAGGGCCGCACAGCCCTCCATGTGCTCGCCAGAGGTAGTGTCACGGCTGTATGTGAGCAACAAGAGCATGCACAGAAAATAGAGCTACTGACCGAACCCAAACTAGGGAGGATAAAGGGTGACCCCTGTCAGACCCTCAAAGCTCTCCCTATGCTGCTAAGCCCATGCCCGGATCCAAATTGTGGAACGAGGCATGCCCGCGTACCTAAGACTGATGACCACTGTAACCCCTACAATAGTGGAAGGGGCATGGCCACCGGTGCCCTGCTCAGTATATGGAGGGAACCGTGGTCGCCTCAGATCCAGTCAGAAAACACACAGATACACTACAATGTCTGCACACTTAGCTGAAGGAGCTGCAGCCGCAGTGAAGACGGATCCAAAGACAGGCTGGCAATATCCGGAGTACTTGCTGCAGCAGAACACAGGTCCAGTGAAAGGATAGCATACAAGGGAAGATACTCAAGCAAGAGCTACAACTCAAATGAGAAATATAATCCACAGCCTACAAAAGGAGGAGGGGTGATTTAAAGGCAGGGAAGGAAGGAAACAGAAAGTAAAGAACTCATCACAGGGGCGGAGAAACAGAGCAGTGAGAACTCCTCCAAACTCTAGTAGTGACATCATCACAGGGGTGGAGAAACAGAGCTGTGAGAACGTCTCAAAGCTCTGGTAGTGACAGTACCCCCCCCCCCCCTACGGGTGGACTCCGGACACCCAGGACCCACCTTCTCAGGATGAGCCTTATGAAATGCCCTGATGAGGCGAGTGGCTTTAATGTCCGACACCGGAACCCACATCCTCTCCTCAGGACCATAACCCTTCCAATGAACGAGGTACTGAAGAGAACCGCGGACAATGCGAGAGTCCACAATTCTGGAAACCTCAACTCCAGATTGCCATCAACCAAAATCGGAGGAGGAGGCAAAGAGGAGTGTACCGTGGGCTGGACATATGGTTTTAAGAGAGATCTGTGAAATACATTATGTATCTTCCAAACCCGTGGAAGATCAAGACGGAAGGCAACAGGATTGATGACTGACAAGATTTTATAAGGCCCAATAAACTTGGGACCCAATTTCCAGGAGGGAACCTTCAGTTTAATATTTCTTGTAGACAACCACACCAGATCACCCACATTCAGGTCCGGACCAGGCACACGTCTCTTATCAGCCACACGCTTATACTTCTCACTCATCTTTCTAAGATTACTCTGAATCTTTTGCCAAATGGTAGACAAAGACGAGGAAAATCTCTCCTCCTCAGGTAAACCAGAAAGAGCCCCTCCCGAGAATGTCCCAAACTGCGGATGGAACCCATATGCACCAAAGAATGGTGACTTATCAGAAGATTCCTGACGACGGTTGTTCAGAGCAAACTCAGCAAGAGGAAGAAATGAACACCAATCCTCCTGGTTCTCTGCCACAAAACATCGCAAATATGTATCCAGATTCTGATTGAGGCGCTCAGTCTGACCATTCGACTGCGGGTGAAAAGCAGAACAGAAGGACAGCCGAACCCCCAGGCGAGAACAGAAAGCCTTCCAGAATCTGGACACAAACTGCGTGCCTCTATCGGAAACAATATCAGAGGGAATGCCATGCAATTTAACAATATGGTCGACAAAAGCTTGCGCCAACGTTTTAGCATTGGGTAAACCAAGGGAAAGGTACGAAATGAGCCATCTTGCTAAAACGGTCCACCACCACCAGGATCACCGACTTCCCTGAGGAACGAGGAAGATCCGTGATAAAGTCCATGGACAGGTGTGTCCAAGGACGGGAAGGTATGGGTAACGGGAGAAGGGAACCTGAAGGCCGTGAACGAGGGACCACAAACCCCTCCACCGACTTACGAAGAGCCGGCCACCAAAATCTCCGAGCAATGAGATCTACCGTGGCTCTACTCCCGGGGTGACCAGCAAGAACAGTATCATGATGCTCCTTGAAGAGTTTGTGACGTAGCTCAGGAGGCACAAACAACTTCCCAGAAGGACAACGGGCAGGTGCCTCAGTCTGGGCAGCCTGGACCTCGGCCTCCAAATCAGAATATAGAGCAGAAACAACTACCCCCTCCGCCAAAATGGGACCCGGGTCCTCGGAGTTTCCTCCTCCCGGAAAACAGCGAGAGAGAGCATCAGCCTTCACATTTTTGATCCCAGGGCGGAATGTAACGACAAAATTGAATCTGGAGAAGAACAGAGACCATCTGGCCTGTCTCGGATTCATACGCCTGGCCGACTCCAAGTATGCCAGATTCTTATGGTCGGTAAAAACGGTGATAGGGTGCCTGGCCCCCTCCAACCAATGGCGCCATTCCTCGAAAGCCAACTTGATGGCCAACAACTCCCTATCTCCCACATCATAGTTTTTCTCTGCCGGGGAGAGTTTTTTAGAGAAAAAGGCACAGGGTCGCCATTTGGCAGGAGAAGGGCCCTGGGACAAAACCGCACCCACACCCACCTCGGAAGCATCCACCTCAACAATAAAAGGTAAGGAAACATTGGGATGCACCAAGACGGGAGCAGATGCAAAACTCTCTTTAATCTTAGAAAAAGCTGCAAGCGCCTCCTCCGACCAAGAGGAAAAATCCGCCCCCTTTTTTGTCATGTCAGTGAGGGGTTTGACAACAGAGGAATAATTCAAAATGAACTTTCTGTAATAGTTCGCAAAACCCAGAAAGCGCATCAATGCCTTCTGATTCTCAGGAAGCTCCCACTCAAGTACAGCACGGACCTTCTCCGGATCCATGCGAAAACCAGAAGCAGAGAGGAGAAAACCCAGAATTTGAATCTCCAATACCATAAAAAGACATTTCTCCAGCTTGGCGTACAATTTATTTTCCCGCAGAATCTGCAGAACCTGAAAAAGATGATCCTGATGGGTCTGAACATCAGGGGAAAAAATCAAAATATCATCAAGATACACCAATACAAATTTCCCCATTAAATGGTAGAAAATACTGTTAACAAAATGCTGAAAGACGGCCGGAGCATTCATCAGGCCGAAAGGCATAACGAGATTCTCGAAATGCCCGTTAGGGGTATTAAAGGCCGTTTTCCATTCATCCCCCTCTCTGACCCTGACCAGGTTGTACGCGCCTCTCAAATCCAATTTGGAAAAAACCTTGGCCCCAACAATTTGGTTGAAGAGGTCCAGGATCAGAGGAAGGGGATAGGGATCGCGAATCGTGATACGGTTCAGCTCCCTAAAATCTAGGCAAGGTCTCAGAGAGCCATCTTTTTTTTTAACAAAAAAAAAACCAGCGGCAACAGGTGATTTTGAGGGACGAATATGCCCCTTATCGAGACTCTCGGAGATATAGGTTTGCATTGCGATTCTTTCCGGTTGTGAGAGATTGTAGAGGCGAGCTTTTGGCAGCTTGGCGCCGGGAATGAGGTTAATGGGACAGTCAAACTCCCGGTGAGGAGGTAGCTCCTGAACACGGCTCTCGGAAAACACGTCCGAGAAATCAGAGAGAAATGATGGCACAGTTTTAGTAGACACCTCTGCAAAAGTCGCTGTGAGACAATTCTCTCTACAAAAGTCACTCCACTCATTTATTTGCCTTCCTTGCCAATCAATAGTGGGGTTATGTCTAGTGAGCCAGGGTAACCCCAAAACTAAAGGAGAAGGCAATCCGTTAAGGACAAAACAAGATATATCCTCCACATGAGTGTCACCTACAGCTAACCGGATATTGTGAACAATGCCCTTCAGAGATCTCTGTGAGAGTGGAGCAGAGTCAATAGCAAAAACAGGTATATCCTTTTCTAATGTGCAAACCTGAAAACCATGCATGGCTACAAATTGAGTGTCAATAAGATTGACGGCCGCTCCACTATCATCAAAAATCTCACAAGAAATTACTTTGCTCTCTAGCACCACCCTGGCAGACAGGAGAAAACGGGAACTGCAGGTCAGAGGAAAAGCATCAATTCCTACATCAACTTTGCCCAAAGTAGCAGATGAAGCAGAGTTTGATGATTTACCTTTTGAGGTTTTTCTCTTATTATCGCTCTTAGTACAGTTCAAGAATCTCCTAGACGGACAAACATTTGCCAAATGACCTATGCCCCCACAACAAAAACACACCATACTCTGAGGACTAAATCCTCTTTTATCAGGGGCAAGTCTACCTAGCTGCATGGGCTCCTCCTCAGAGGGGACTGAGACAGGATGAGGCCCCTGCACACTGAATGAGTCCGCACCACTGCCCCTAGACTGACAATGGCTGGACAGAGAGGTTTCGTTTCTTTCTCTTAGACGCCTGTCAAGGCGTACCGCCAATGACATGGCAGACTCTAAGGACGTTGGTCTCTCATGGAAAGCAAACGCATCTTTCAATCTCTCTGAGAGACCATGACAGAACTGACTCCGGAGTGCAGCATCATTCCAACCTGAATCAGCTGCCCATCTCCGAAATTCAGAACAATAAAGCTCCGCAGACAGTTTGCTCTGGCATAAAAAACGTAAGTTAGATTCGGCCAGAGCAACACGATCCGGGTCATCATATATCTTCCCCAGGGCCACAAAAAATCCTTCCACGGATCGAAGGGAGGGATCCCCTGATGGCAGCGAAAAAGCCCAAGTCTGAGCATTACCCCTGAGCAGGGAGATGACAATCCTCACCCTCTGTACTTGCATTTAAAATCGTTTTTTTTTTTTTTTTTCTCTGCTTAATTAAGGCGAGTGCCTGGGGCAACCAGGTGCTATAAATTGAGCCACTTATACTCTTCAGAGCCTGCTCTTTCTGAGGCTTGCTCTACTAAGTGGCTTCTTATTAAGTGGAGTTAAAAAATAAGGAGTTCTAGAGCTGTGTGTGGTTTTGTGGGAGTGATTGCAGGTGGCTGAGTGTGGATTGCAGCAGAGATCATTGAAAGTTAAGTGTTTGTATTTTTGTACTTGCATTTAAAATCGTTTTTTTTTTTTTTTTTCTCTGCTTAATTAAGGCGAGTGCCTGGGGCAACCAGGTGCTATAAATTGAGCCACTTATACTCTTCAGAGCCTGCTCTTTCTGAGGCTTGCTCTACTAAGTGGCTTCTTATTAAGTGGAGTTAAAAAATAAGGAGTTCTAGAGCTGTGTGTGGTTTTGTGGGAGTGATTGCAGGTGGCTGAGTGTGGATTGCAGCAGAGATCATTGAAAGTTAAGTGTTTGTATTTTTGTACTTGCATTTAAAATCGTTTTTTTTTTTTTTTTCTCTGCTTAATTAAGGCGAGTGCCTGGGGCAACCAGGTGCTATAAATTGAGCCACTTATACTCTTCAGAGCCTGCTCTTTCTGAGGCTTGCTCTACTAAGTGGCTTCTTATTAAGTGGAGTTAAAAAATAAGGAGTTCTAGAGCTGTGTGTGGTTTTGTGGGAGTGATTGCAGGTGGCTGAGTGTGGATTGCAGCAGAGATCATTGAAAGTTAAGTGTTTGTATTTTTGTACTTGCATTTAAAATCGTTTTTTTTTTTTTTTTCTCTGCTTAATTAAGGCGAGTGCCTGGGGCAACCAGGTGCTATAAATTGAGCCACTTATACTCTTCAGAGCCTGCTCTTTCTGAGGCTTGCTCTACTAAGTGGCTTCTTATTAAGTGGAGTTAAAAAATAAGGAGTTTAAGAAAAGGAGTTTGGAAACTAAGGTTGGATATAATTTCCTTGTGTGTTGTTGGCTTAATTTTACGTGGTCCTTCAACTACAGCAGACAGGGTCTAAATCTAAATCATTTATACTGTTTTACTTTTTTACTGTTGTAATCCCCATTTAGTATGTGTTGCACAATTTACAACGCAGTCCAGTGCACATCTTGCATGATGTATGCAGTCCTGGAACATCCGTTCGAGGGTGTATATCTTTGTTCTAGATGTGAGCAAATTACCCGTTTGGAATCGCAGATCGAGTCTCTAAATGGACAAGTTGCAACACTGAGAGGCATTGATAATTTGCAAAAGAGTTTGCTTCTCACCGAGCAAGCACTCTTTGGGGTAGATGAGGGGGAGGGTGACAGAGAGGAGGCTGAGGAAAGTGAGGTAGCTAGCTGGGTAAAAGTTAGAAAGCGGGGTAGAGGGAAGAGTGCCAGGGAGGCTAGCCCTGATCTGACACACCCCAACAAGTTTGCACGTTTGGCAGATGAGGGGGATGTCAGTCCGGGGACGGCACTGCTGCAGCCAGACACTTCCTCTGCCAGTCAGGGGAATTTCAGCTCCAGTAAGCAGGGAACCAGGAGAGCAGGGCAGGCCAGACAGGTGCTGGTAGTGGGAGACTCCATTATTAGGGGAACAGATAGGGAAATCTGTCACAAAGACCGTGATCGCCGAACAGTGTGCTGTCTTCCTGGCGCTAGAGTTCGACACATCGCGGATCGGGTTGACAGATTACTGGGAGGGGCTGGAGACGATCCAGCGGTCATGGTCCATATCGGAACCAATGACAAAGTTAGAGGTAGGTGGAGAGTCCTTAAAAATGATTTCAGGGATTTAGGTCAAAAGCTGAGGGCAAGGACCTCTAAGGTAGTATTTTCCGAAATACTGCCTGTACCACGAGCCACACAAGAAAGGCAATGGGAGATTAGGGAGATTAACAAGTGGCTCAAGAACTGGTGTAGAATGGAGGGGTTTGGGTTCCTGGAGAACTGGGCCGATTTTTCTATCGGCAACAGGCTCTATCGTAGGGACGGGCTGCACCTCAATGGGGAAGGGGCAGCTGTGCTGGGGAGAAAGATGGCTAGAAGGTTGGAGGAGTGTTTAAACTAGGGACTGGGGGGGAGGGTAATTACGTTATAGGAGGGGAAGATAGTGCAGATAGAGACCGGGGGCAAGGTAATAAGAATGGGGGAGGAATGGAAGGAGGGACTAGAACAATTCAGAAGGAAAGGTGTAGGGTAAAAAATATACATAAACCTCTCAAATGTATGTATACTAATGCCAGAAGCCTGACTAATAAAACTGGTGAACTGGAATTAGTGATGTGTGAGGAGGACTATGACATAGTGGGAATAACTGAGACATGGCTGGATGATAGCTATGACTGGGCAGTTAATGTACAAGGTTACAGTCTGTTTAGAAAGGATCGTCAAAACCGGAGAGGGGGAGGGGTCTGCCTTTATATAAAGTCCTGTCTAAAGCCCACAGTCCGAGAAGATATAAGTGAGGGACATGAACATGTGGAGTCACTATGGGTAGAGATACATGGAGCTAAAAACAACAATAAATTACTAATAGGAGTTTACTATAAACCACCTAATATACCAGAGTCCACAGAAAATCTACTACTAAACGAGATAGACGAGGCGGCAAATCATAATGAGGTGGTTATTATGGGGGACTTCAACTACCCAGATATAGACTGGGAAACTGAAACTTGTATATCTCATAAGGGAAACAGGTTCGTAGCTATAACCAAAAACAATTACCTCTCCCAACTGGTTCAGGACCCGACTAGAGGGACGGCCATACTGGACTTAGTATTAACCAATAGACCTGACAGAACAACAGACGTGCAGGTCGGGGGACACCTGGGAAATAGTGACCATAAAGTAATAACCTTCCAATTATCATTCAAAAGAGCGTTTCTACAGGGAGGAACAAAAATACCAAACTTCAAAAAAGCTAAATTTAGCCAACTAAGAGAGGCCATAGGCCAAACTAACTGGGACAAAGTCCTCACAAATACAGACACAAAATGGGATATCTTTAAAAACATCCTAAAAACTCATTGTCAGAGGTACATACCGTATGGTAATAAAAGGTTAAGGAACAAAAAGAAACCAATGTGGATAAATAGAACTGTAAAGAAAGCAATAAATGACAAAAAGAAAGCATATAAAACACTAAAACAGGAGGGTTGCACGGAAGCACTGAAAAACTATAAGGAAAAAAATAGAACATGTAAAAAACAAATAAAGCGGCCAAACTAGAGACCGAGAGATTAATTGCCAAAGAGAGTAAAACCAACCCTAAAATGTTCTTCAATTATATAAATGTTAAAAAGTATAAAGCTGAAGGTGTTGGCCCTTTAAAGAGTAATGAGGGGGGAGTCGCAGAGAGCGACGAGGAGAAAGCAAAGCTGTTAAATATTTTTTTCTCCAATGTATTCACTGAGGAAAAAAAATTGTCAGATGACATGCAGAATGCAAAAATAAATTCCCCATTAAAAGTGTCCTGTCTGACCCAGGAAGAAGTACATCAGCGGCTTAAAAAGATTAAAATAGACAAATCGCCAGGACCGGATGGCATACACCCCCGTATCCTAAAGGAATTAAGTAATGTCATAGCCAGGCCCTTATTTCTGATATTTGCAGACTCTATACTGACAGGGAATGTCCCACAGGATTGGCGCGTGGCATATGTGGTGCCAATATTCAAAAAGGGGCCAAAAACAGAGCCTGGAAACTATAGGCCGGTAAGTTTAACATCTGTTGTGGGTAAACTGTTTGAAGGTTTTCTGAGAGATGCTATATTAGAGCGTCTCAACGGAAATAAGCAAATAACGCCATATCAGCATGGCTTCGTGAGGGATCGGTCATGTCAAACTAATTTAATCAGTTTCTATGAGGAGGTAAGTTCTAGACTTGACAGCGGCGAATCAATGGATGTGTTATATCTGGACTTCTCCAAAGCATTTGACACTGTACCGCATAAAAGGTTAGTATATAAAATGAGAATGCTCGGACTGGGAGAAAACATCTGTATGTGGGTAAGTAACTGGCTGAGTGATAGAAAACAGAGGGTGGTTATTAACGGTACACATTCAGATTGGGTCACTGTCACTAGTGGGGTACCTCAGGGGTCAGTATTGGGCCCTATTCTCTTCAATATATTTATTAATGATCTTGTAGAAGGCTTGCATAGTAAAGTATAAATTTTCGCAGATGACACTAAACTGTGTAAAGTAATTAACACTGAAGAGGACAGTATACTACTACAGAGGGATCTGGATAGATTGGAGGCTTGGGCCGATAAGTGGCAGATGAGGTTTAACACTGATAAATGTAAGGTTATGCACATGGGAAGGAAAAATGCAAGTCACCCGTACATACTAAATGGTAAAACACTCGGTAACACTGACATGGAAAAGGATCTAGGAATTTTAATAAACAGCAAACTAAACAGCAAAAACCAGTGTCAGGCAGCTGCTGCCAAGGCCAACAAGATAATGGGTTGCATCAAAAGGGGCATAGATTCCCGTGATATGAACATAGTCCTACCACTTTACAAATCGCTAGTCAGACCACACATGGAGTACTGTGTACAGTTCTGGGCTCCTGTAAACAAGGCAGACATAGCAGAGCTAGAGAGGGTTCAGAGGAGGGCAACTAAAGTAATAACTGGAATGGGGCAACTACAGTACCCTGAAGGATTATCAAAATTAGGGTTATTCACTTTAGAAAAAAGACGACTGAGGGGAGATCTAATTAATATGTATAAATATATCAGGGGTCAGTACAGAGATCTATCCCATCAGCTATTTATCTCCAGGACTGTGACTGTGACGAGGGGACATCCTCTGCGTCTGGAGGAAAGAAGGTTTGTACACAAACATAGAAGAGGATTCTTTACGGTAAGAGCAGTGAGACTATGGAACTCTCTGCCTGAGGAGGTGGTGATGGTGAGTACAATAAAGGAATTCAAGAGGGGCCTGGATGTGTTTCTAGAGCGTAATAATATTACAGGCTATAGCTACTAGAGAGGGGTCGTTGATCCAGGGAGTTATTCTGATTGGAGTCGGGAAGAAATTTTTTATTCCCCTAAAGTGGAGAAAATTGGCTTCTACCTCACAGGGTTTTTTGCCTTCCTCTGGATCAACTTGCAGGATAACAGGCCGAACTGGATGGACAAATGTCTTTTTTCGGCCTTATGTACTATGTTACTATGTTACTCTGCTCCTGATTACCAGAGGAATGGGGACACAAGCAAAAATGGAGTTTGCATGCCTCTCTGAAGCGAACAAAACTCTCACTGCCCCCGGAGAACGTTTCCAGAAGTGAGACCTTTGGCTCGCAACAGACTCCATGGGCCGGAGCAGAGCCCAATGCTTGAAGCTGAGTCATAGATTGACGGAGATCCGCTACCTCCAAAGAAAGACCCTGCATGCGGTCAACCAGGCCAGAAAGCGGATCCATGTCAAAAAAGACGGTTTTGGTGGATTATAATGACACGGCTGTATGTGAGCAACAAGAGCATGCACAGAAAATAGAGCTACTGACCGAACCCAAACTAGGGAGGATAAAGGGTGACCCCTGTCAGACCCTCAAAGCTCTCCCTATGCTGCTAAGCCCATGCCCGGATCCAAATGGTGGAGGCATGCCCGCGTACCTAAGACTGATGACCACTGTAACCCCTACAATATTGGAAGGGGCACGGCCACTGCTCAGTATATGGAGGGAACCGTGGTCGCCTCGGATCCAGTCAGAAAACACACAGATACACTACAATGTCTGCACACTTAGCTGAAGGAGCTGCAGCCGCAGTGAAGACGGATCCAAAGACAGGCTGGCAATATCCGGAGTACTTGCTGCAGCAGAACACAGGTCCAGTGAAAGGATAGCATACAAGGGAAGATACTCAAGCAAGAGCTACAACTCAAATGAGAAATATAATCCACAGCCTACAAAAGGAGGAGGGGTGATTTAAAGGCAGGGAAATCAAACGCAGGAGGAACAGCTGGGAGGAAGGAAACAGAAAGTAAAGAGCTCATCACAGGGGCGGAGAAACAGAGCAGTGAGAACTCCTCCAAACTCTAGTAGTGACATCATCACAGGGGTGGAGAAACAGAGCTGTGAGAACGTCTCAAAGCTCTGGTAGTGACAGGTAGCCTGACTGCCATTAGGTACCGAGATGAGATCCTCAGACCCCTTGTGAGACCATATGCTGGTGTGGTTGGCCCTGGGTTCCTCCTAATGCAAGACAATGCTAGACCTCATGTGGCTGGAGTGTGTCAGCAGTTCCTGCAAGACGAAGGCATTGATTTTATGGACTGGCCCGCCTGTTCCCCAGACCTGAATCCAATTGAGCACATCTAGGACATCATGTCTCGCTCTATCCACCAACGTCACGTTGCACCACAGACTGTCCAGGAGTTGACAGATGCTTTAGTCCAGGTCTGGGAGGAGATCCCTCAGGAGACCGTCCGCCACCTCATCAGGAGCATGCACAGGCGTTGTAGGGAGGTCATACAGGCACATGAAGGCCTCATTTTGACTTGTTTTAAGGACATTACATCAAAGTTGGATCAGCCTGTAGTGTGTTTTTCCACTTTAATTTTGAGTGTGACTCCAAATCCAGACCTCCATGGGTTGAAAAATTTGATTTCCATTTATTTATTTTTGTGTGATTTTGTTGTCAGCACATTCAACTATGTAAAGAACAAAGTATTTCAGAACAATATTTATTTAATTAACTCAGATCTAGGATGTGTTATTTTTGTGTTCCTTTTATTTTTTTGAGCAGTGTATATACCTCACCCTTTTCTGTCTATTACCTATTATGTAGCGGGTTCCCCGCACATAGGTGACCATCATCGGCAGCCTCTCTACACCCTCAACACCTTGTCATATGCTGTTTATATCCTCACCTTTCATCTAAATTTTTCAGATCCACCCTTTGGCGCCCTGCCAGTTAATCTTTGACTCCAGCTGAATTCCATTTAGGGTTGTCTTCGACTAACCCTCTACTTTTTTCCCCCTATCCATAAATGCTGATTGGCCAGGTCAACACCCAGCAGACAGAGAGAGGAAAACGCACTGGCATAAGCTGGCTAGAGACTGTCTGTCACTGCAGGAGCCGGCAGAAAGATTGATAAAATATGTAAGGGGAGGGGGGCCCTGAGCACAGTGGAAGCAGGGCCCATTTGAGCCCCAGATAGGGAGAAGTGATAGTGGAGCCACAGCAGCTATCTTAGTGTAATTAGGGGCGGGGCCTTCCATCCACTTTGCCCCGCCCTCCCTTCACAGGCCCCATAGCAGCTGCATGGTCTGCCGCTATTGTAGGCATGCCACTGCAGCTTTGTAATTCATTGATGTGAGACTGTATTATATACACTCACCTAAAGAATTATTAGGAACACCATACTAATACGGTGTTGGACCCCCTTTTGCCTTCAGAACTGCATTAATTCTATGTGGCATTGATTCAACAAGGTGCTGATAGCATTCTTTAGAAATGTTGGCCCATATTGATAGGATAGCATCTTGCAGTTGATGGAGATTTGAGGGATGCACATCCAGGGCACGAAGCTCCTGTTCCACCACATCCCAAAGATGCTCTATTGGGTTGAGATCTGGTGACTGTGGGGCTCATTTTAGTACAGTGAACTCATTGTCATGTTCAAGAAACCAATTTGAAATGATTCGAGCTTTGTGACATGGTGCATTATCCTGCTGGAAGTAGCCATCAGAGGATGGATACATGTTCTCATTCAGTTTACGCCAAATTCGGACTCTACCATTTGAATGTCTCAACAGAAATCGAGACTCATCAGACCAGGCAACATTTTTCCAGTCTTCAACAGTCCAATTTTGGTGAGCTCGTGCAAATTGTAGCCTCTTTTTCCTATTTGTAGTGGAGATGAGTGGTACCCGGTGGGGTCTTCTGCTGTTGTAGCCCATCCGCCTCAAGGTTGTGCGTGTTGTGGCTTCACAAATGCTTTGCTGCATACCTCGGTTGTAACGAGTGGTTATTTCAGTCAAAGTTGCTCTTCTATCAGCTTGAATCAGTCGGCCCATTCTCCTCTGACCTCTAGCATCCACAAGGCATTTTTGCCCACAGGACTGCCGCATACTGGATGTTTTTCCCTTTTCACACCATTCCTTGTAAACCCTAGAAATAGTTGTGCGTGAAAATCCCAGTAACTGAGCAGATTGTGAAATACTCAGACCGGCCCGTCTTGCACCAACAACCATGCCACGCTCAAAATTGCTTAAATCACCTTTCTTTCCCATTCTGACATTCAGTTTGGAGTTCAGGAGATTGTCTTGACCAGGACCACACCCCTAAATGCATTGAAGCAACTGCCATGTGATTGGTTGACTAGATAATTGCATTAATGAGAAATAGAACAGGTGTTCCTAATAATTCTTTAGGTGAATGTAGATAGTATGCTTTGGTGGTGGCAAGGTGCCCATTGTATTTTGTTAGATAATTTTTAATGAATATAATACATGACGTCTGGCTGTGTTCCAACTTCAAAAACTCACAGCAATAAATAAATTGGGACAAGTATAACGTCAAATGTTCCTTTATATCAGATCATTCACCATACTCTGACCACCTCCGTGGAGAACCATGCTGCATGGACTACTATGCGACCGCCGGCTTTGAACTTTTGAATTGCACATCTTACGGACTGGCATGTGATTGTTTCAGTCTCTTTTCGCTCATTAATGATTTGATATAAAGGGGCATTTAATGTTATACTTGTGTCTGTTTATTGCTTTCTTACTGTGTTTCCCAACTACTCTTTTTTGTACCATGTTTTTAACTCATTGACGGCATATTACATACTAGTACGTCATGATAATCAGGAGGGCGCATGAGCAGTGCGCGTCCGATCAATGCAGGGGCCTGGCTGTAACTGACAGCTGGGCCCCTGCTGTATTCGCAGGTATTGTTGTAAACACTGATGCCATAGGATTAACCCCCTATGTGCCACAATCAACGCTGACTGCGGCATATAAGAGGATCACAGAAGGAGGGGGTTCCCTCTGCCTCTCCATCAGCCCCTCGCGCTGTGGTGACAGAGCAGCGATGGCAACCCCAGGCCTTGCGGTCTGCCATGTATGGAAGCCTGTGAGACCCAGCCTGGGGGGGTGAAACAGTTTCAGTGTCGTACAATATAGCATACATTTTACTACATTGAAACAGAGATCAGACCCTGAAATGAAGACGTTCTTCTACTGGGACAAGGATAACAAGTGGGTAAAAAAAAATTGCCCCTTACCCTTCAAATTGTTTTTAATAAAATATGTAATAAAAAGATGTATTAGATATTGCTGCATGCGTAAAACTGGCATTTGTGGTCATCTTGCCCAAAATGTAATATTAAACGATCAAACATCGTATGTACCCAAAAATGGTACCACTAAAAACGTCAACTCGTCCTGCAAAAGAAGAGTCCCTACAAAAGATGATAGGCAAAATTGTTTGATTATGTAAAACTGAAACAAAAAAATTAAAATAGACATATTTAGTAGACTCATCCGTAACAACCTGCTCTTTAAAAATGACACATAATCTATACTGTGAGGTAACGGCCAAAGGGTGAGAGAGGCGCTCATAGAGTAAGTAAATTGAGGTACAACAGCTTCCTTCAAAGGGCTGATGGATACGATAGACTCACCTGTTTTGGTTGCACCGGAGTTAAGTGCAACCGTATTGCAGGTGGGCTGTAAGGTATAAAAGTTGCAGGTCGGTGCTGCCAGATGCGTCAGGAGACCCCTTGGGGCGAAGGCCAGGTCGCCACTCGGGTATATATAGGAAAACGTATCTCAGCTTGTCACTAAGGAGTGATCCAGCTGATAGACGATCATGAGGCGCAATTACCACGACCCGGTACAGGATACATCAAAGTTTATTATGAGACAGCGCATTTCGGGATCTTGACGGCCCCTTTATAAGGTCTGTGTCACCCTAATTTTATGTGCAGCTGGGTGTATACTGCCTGGTTTCTTTTAAAAAAAGGCGCATGTCCAAGCTGAGATACGTTTTCCTACATAATCTATACTGTCAGGTGAACGTCATAAAAAACAAAAAATAAAAACTGTCCCAGAACAGCCTTTTTGTTTTGTTGCTTTGCCTCATAAGAAGCGTAATATCGAGCAATCAAAATTATATGTAGCCCAAAATAGTACTGTTAAATAAAACTGTCACCTTATCCCCTAGTTTCCAAAATGGGAGTTTCTACTGTAGGGGTGCATTAAGGGGTCGTCAAATGGCAACTTAAAATTATCTGTAATGATAAAGCCAAACTGACAGCCAGCAAACGCATTGTACCAGACACACTTTGTGCAAGCAGTCACACTCTGAACACCTTTGAGGGTCGGGGTACTCTTCACCCGCCTCCAGCAGGAAGGGGGACTTCCCAAGTGTCAGTAGCTGGAAGGCTGGTGGCTGGGCACACTGGCCGCAGTTGGGCAAAATCCAAAATAAACACTGTGACACTATGCAATGGTCAATAGTGAAACATGAGAATGGTTAGTAAACGTAAGCCAGGGCACAAGAACCAGAAGACAACGAAAACCAAATCCAGAGTTAACAACCAGAGAAACCACTCACCAGATAGCTTAAGATCCAGAACCAGGGAAGCAACTGAATAATCAGCAGTGAGTGAGGGAAAAGACCAGGTTTAAATATCCCTCCACAGATTACCTGACACCCAATCTCCACCCTCAGACCAGGGAAGCAGAGATGAGGGCTGAGTGTGTGCAGAGGAAGGAACCTCCCACCACATATCTAAGTCAGGAGACATGACAACAGAGGTTCCCTGGCAACAGCTGATGCTAGGGGTTCCAGCAGCGTCAGTGCTGGGAATGACGACATCCCGTCTTCCAGCAGTACCAAGATCCGGAGTGGATCTCACAGAGTGACGCACGCGTGAACCTTTGCTAGCTCCGCCCTCCAGGGGTGACACCTTGCCCCTCATAGCCAGCGAGGGGTGAGGAATGTCCTGCCGGAGACCACCTGGGGCAATGAGTCATGTCTTCGCGTGGTGACATGCTTTTGGTGAAACTGCGTCTGTCTCCCTGGCTGCCTGACAGTACCCCCATCTTGAGTAGTGACCTCCTGGCTCTCAGCACCTGGTTTGTCCGGTAACCTAGAATGGAATTCAGCAATCAACTTATCGGCATGGCTATGCCTTTTAGGGACCCATGACCTCTCCTCTGGCCCATACCCTTTTCCAATGTATTAGGTATTGAACAGAATTTTGGACCTTCCGAGAGTTAATAAACTGTTCAACCTCATACTCCTCCTGACTATCGACCAGAACAGGACCAGGAGGAGTATGGGATACCAAAGGCTCCCGGGCTTTTTTAAGGAGGGATCTGTAAAAACACATTAGGGAGTTTAATTCTAAAGGCAACCCGATTGATTACCTCCAGAATAGGAAATGGTCCGATAAACCTGGGGGCGAGCTTAAAGCAGTGCACTTTGAGTTTTAGATTTTTGGTGGATGCGCACACCGAGTCTCTAACTTACAAATCCTCCCCCTGAGACCGGTGTTTGTCGGCAGCAACCTTTTGCTTGAAAACTGCCTTTTGGAGTTGCCGACGAATCCCCTCCAATACCCCATTCAGTCTATTAGCGGTCTCTAAGAAAAGCCGGGGACCTGGGATGAAACCCAAAATAACAGAAGGGTGACGTACCCAAAGACTCATGATGCCTATTATTAAGGGCAAACTCAGCCAACGATAGATACATCCCCCATTCAAGTTGGTTGTCTAAACAAAAACACTTAAGATAAGTCTCTAATGACTGGCTGGTTCTTTCCGTGAGAACATTTGACTGAGGATGATATGCTGATGAGAAAGATAACTCCATCCCAATATGCCTACAAAAGGATTTCCAAAACCTGGAAATGAACTGTGTGCATCTGTCGGACACAAAGTTTCAAGGAACCACATGCAACCTGACAACATTATTGACATTGACCATATCCTGAGATGAAGGCAACCAAGGAAGAGGGATAAGGTGACAATGACGGGAAAACCGATCCACAATAACCCAGATAATGGTCATGCCTTCAGAGGCGGGGAGATCAGTAATTAAATCCATTGAGATGTGCGACCAGGGCCGCTCCGGGATGGAGAGAGGAAGGAGCTTCCCAGACTGAGCGAACAAAGGTACCTCACTCCTGGCGCACACCTCACATGAACGGACAGAATCATGCCAACTCTGAATAATACGGGGTCTCAGATTAACTGGCACAAACAACTTATCCTGCGGGGTGTCTGTAGGAGCCAGATGTTGCTACTTCATCACCTACCATTCAACGTCAGTGAAGGCGACCACCATTCCCGAGGCAAGAAAAGGGGGTGGACTGGCCTCTTCTTGCTTGACAGGGCACAGACTCCTGGATACAGCATCTGCTAAAATGTTTTTAGACCCAGGAATAAATTAAATAGAAAATTTAAATCCTGAGAAAAACAAGGCCCATCTAGCCTGCCTGGGGTTAAGCCTTTTAGCATTTTACAGGTAAATTAAATTCTTATGGTCAGTAAGTACCACAAACGGATGTCTGGCCCCCTCCAGGAAGTTACCAATATCGTAGTTTAATTCTGTGGTTGAGAACTTTCTAGAAAAGAACGCACAAGGTCGGAGGTGAATGAGGGAAGCAGACCCCTGGGACAACACCACCCCTACCCCAACCTCCAAAGCATCCACCTACAAATGGCCTGTCTAGGTCAGGTTGGACCAGGACAGGATCAGACGCAAAAGCCTCCTTGAGGTTGGAAAATGCCGAAACAGCATCAGTCCCCCACCTAAACACATCTGTCCCTTTGCAAGTAAGTTCACTAAGGGGCATCACGATTTTTGCAAAACCCCTAATAAACTTGAGGGGTTAAATAGAATAAGCTATATGATCTGTATGAAGTACAGGATGCTGCTTGACATCATACTAGAGGGAGAATATGTTTACATTAGCCTTATGTCCATATAGGGAATGGATTCTGCCCAGCAACAGTGAATATGTGAATCACATCTGTTTCCAATATGTGTGGAAGAATGTCTATAAAGATGCTGGATTCTTAGAATTAAATCAGAACTGTTTCAGAAACACGTCTGTGTGTATCTTATTGAGATAGTTCCCTCCAGGTACCTGTATTTGGAGACAAAAGGAAGAACCAGGGTGCATTAAGAAGCAGATTTCTTTCAGCTGGGGGCTCGTCCAGGATAGAGTATACAGGACTTCGGTAAGTGCGGAACATTCCTGTCTTTAAGGACTGGGGACATTCCG
Source organism: Bufo bufo (assembly GCF_905171765.1). Classification (NCBI taxonomy): domain Eukaryota; kingdom Metazoa; phylum Chordata; class Amphibia; order Anura; family Bufonidae; genus Bufo; species Bufo bufo. Next base: position 282,558,895 of record NC_053393.1, on the reverse strand, counting down.
ATACTTTCCAATTTTTTTTTCTGTTGCTTCTATTTTGAATCCACTTTAGACACACTGAAAGGAATAGTATCTATCTTTAGGCAAGATAGACTATAAATAGACTACTGGCCAAGTCTAACAGATAAGTTCTTTAGGGAAGGATTTAACAGAGGAATTCTTTTGGGAAGAATTCAAATAGTGTCTGCACCCTGTTTTTTTTTTCTTGTCAGCCAATTTCTATTGCTTCTTATCTGTCGCTTTCTTTATGCTCTCTTGTATGTTATGAAGCTTTAAGTAATTTTTATGCTGAAGGTAAGCAGCAAATTATACTGTGAAAACTGTACTAACTTTATTGTGTGTATCCTGGATAACTGTAAGACGCCACACTTTTCTGGTGAAGTGAGACCCGCTAACCCAGAAACTAGTGAACGCAAGTGACGGTTTGAAGGGATAATACTAACAGTCCGTTGAGAAGGAAGTTGAGCATAGACATAAGTCCTCTGACCGCCAGTCCTGGGGAGAGTTCAGCTCTGCTTCCGTCTCAATTAAGTTATAAGAAATGGGTGCAAAGCAAGGAAAGGTCTCTCCACCCCCCGTATGTAGGAGAAACATGTAAGGATTATGTAGCCAGGGTATGTGGTACTGATTATTATTTAGTTACTCCCTGGGTGGATAATATGGCAGGATGGACAGAGGGAATGAAGAGTATAAATTCGTTCCCTCAGGAAGGGGCTAATGACACCTTCCATATGGACATGGTAAAAGGGTTATGTTTGGGTGACACTGAAGCTTACCCATATTATGGTCCTGTCAGAACTATTGGGTATGAATAAAGTCCATAAGTATAAGGCCTATATAAGATGTATGGACATGAACCTAAAGAACAACCATTTTGTCTTATTTTAAAAGTGCAGGGTGAGTTCAAGATTTTAACTGAGGATTATTAACCTAAGATTTAGAATATGTACCAGAGTGTTTACCCAAGTCTGTTTTTGTGAGAAGGAGATGTCCCAAGGTCTAATGAAAAGTATTTACCTAGATAAGACAATGTATTAGAAATGTGCTGAGTTTTGATGATTTTCAGTGAATAGAAAGAGTATAATCTTTCTTTGGAGTTTTTTTAAATATTAATCAATGTATGAGTGGATTTTGATTTTTATATCATCAATTTAAATATGTGTGCTTTATATATAAGAGTGTGGTCCTTATAGATATATTCAGTTTTGAGGTTAGAATTGAGGTACAAACTCCTATGTCATTTTTAGAATCTCTCCCAGAGTAAAACACAAGTTAATGATCTCTTTTCTTAAGGTTTTCTTAAATGGAGAAATGTGGACACAGGTGATCATAAACAAACCTTGTCTTTTCCCCAATACAATGACCTAAGAATAGTCATGTGTATCTTGATTTAATTAGGTCTGGTCAAAAGATTAAGGGATAAATGAGGTGTTTGACTAAATACAAAAGTCATTGTCTATTTAAGATCTCCTCAAGGTTTTGTCTGAAACATTAAAGTTTATTTTAAGTAAATGAATAAGATAAATAAGTGCCTCGACTTTTGTATGGAGTACTAGTGCCATCTAGTGTTAGGGTAACATAAAGGTTTAGGGTGTATTTTCCTTAGGGAGGTTCTATTAATTATAAAGTGAGGTCACTAGTTAATGATAAATCTTGGCCAAGCCCTTTCTAAGAGAGGATAAAAAGATGGTATGGGCTGACAGAAAGGATCGCTCTAACCATCTTCAGAGAACCATTTAGAGAAGGAACTATCATCAAGGGAGGATCATCAGGAAACCATCAAAAAGGAGAAGACCAGATCCAGCCCTGACCACCTTTTTAGTCATTGGAGGCAGCCATCTTAGAACCATTGAAACTGATTTCTGCTAGCTGACATTTTGGTATAGTATAACCTTACCTATATTTTATAGGATAATTAATTAATATAATACATAGCTATATATATTCAATTAACCATACCTTGTGTATAGTATCTGTTTTGGAATAAGATTGGGGTGTACCTGCAGCATCATCCTGAAAATTAATCCAATACAGGGAGATTGAAAATATACTGGTGAAAACACGGTATTATCTCCAAGGAATTGAATTCAGTTCTAGACCGCTATGGTTGATATATATATATATATATATATATATATATAGAGAGAGAGAGAGAGAGAGAGAGGAAAATTCAAGGCAGCACTCCTAGTAAAGCTGTTTGGGTGCCAGCGGCGACAACACCTTACCAAGGTGTGCAAAATAGGATAAAGAATGACACCGCAGCACGTCCGTTTAGTGAAAAAAGTAGGACCCTTTATTCACCTGTGCGACGTTTCAGTCCGCTTACTGGGACCATTGCTTGAAAATGGTCCCAGTAAGAGGACTGAAACGTCGCACAGGTGAATAAAGGGTCCTACTTTTTTCACTAAACGGACGTGCTGTGGTGTCATTCTTTATCCTATATATATATATATATATATATACACACATACACACACATACATATATACATATACACTCACCTAAAGAATTATTAGGAACACCATACTAATACGGTGTTGGACCCCCTTTTGCCTTCAGAACTGCCTTAATTCTACGTGGCATTGATTCAACAAGGTGCTGATAGCATTCTTTAGAAATGTTGGCCCATATTGATAGGATAGCATCTTGCAGTTGATGGAGATTTGAGGGATGCACATCCAGGGCACGAAGCTCCCGTTCCACCACATCCCAAAGATGCTCTATTGGGTTGAGATCTGGTGACTGTGGGGGCCATTTTAGTACAGTGAACTCATTGTCATGTTCAAGAAACCAATTTGAAATGATAAGAGCTTTGTGACATGGTGCATTATCCTGCTGGAAGTAGCCATCAGAGGATGGATACATGTTCTCATTCTGTTTATGCCAAATTCGGACTCTACCATTTGAATGTCTCAACAGAAATCGAGACTCATCAGACCAGGCAACATTTTTCCAGTCTTCAACAATCCAATTTTGGTGAGCTCGTGCAAATTGTAGCCTCTTTTTCCTATTTGTAGTGGAGATGAGTGGTACCCGGTGGGGTCTTCTGCTGTTGTAGCCCATCCGCCTCAAGGTTGTGCGTGTTGTGGCTTCACAAATGCTTTGCTGCATACCTCGGTTGTAACGAGTGGTTATTTCAGTCAACGTTGCTCTTCTATCAGCTTGAATCAGTCGGCCCATTCTCCTCTGACCTCTAGCATCCACAAGGCATTTTTGCCCACAGGACTGCCGCATACTGGATGTTTTTCCCTTTTCACACCATTCTTTGTAAAAACTAGAAATGGTTGTGCGTGAAAATCCCAGTAACTGAGCAGATTGTGAAATACTCAGACCGGCCTGTCTGGCACCAACAACCATGCCACGCTCAAAATTGCTTAAATCACCTTTCTTTCCCATTCTGACATTCAGTTTGGAGTTCAGGAGATTGTCTTGACCAAGACCACACCCCTAAATGCATTGAAGCAATTGCCATGTGATTGGTTGACTAGATAATTGCATTAATGAGAAATAGAACAGGTGTTCCTAATAATTCTTTAGGTGAGTGTGTATATATATATATATATATATATATAAAAGATAAACCAGATTTGGGTTTAATCAGACATTTGTCGGCTGAGAGAAATCAAGTATTAAATTGATTTAAAATATAATTAAGGGGTATCATTATAAGAAGGCATAATTGTGTATATATACACATTCTCAATTATTTTTGACTTTCTCACTATTTTGCATATCATTGATTGAATTTCAATTGTCACCAATTTTATTATATATTATTTTGTACTAAAAAATGTATTAATAAATTACATATATATTTTGTCTGTAACTGGGTTTTGTCTTCAATTCAACGCAGATCACGAGCTTGTTTTAGCTTGATATTTATGATAATAAATTAGAATCTCCTTCATTACAGATTTTAATTTATGCACATAAATAATATAGACTGTCAATTGGAGACAGCATAAATATTCTGACATAATCTGGAGGTCCCACCGAGATCTGCTTTTAATAGAAACATAATTTTGTTGTGCAAAATATATATTTGATAAAGTTATTGTGGTACATGTAGTGCAACAAGTAGAAATATGTCTGAGACCAATAGCGAGGCTAGCCAAGGCATGCAGGCTGCTGCTGCAGTGGTTAAGACTGATATGCATGATAGAGAGACTCAAGAATTAGTTGAACATATTGTAATGTGTCATATGCATGACAGGTTGGATATTAAGAAAGAGTTAAAGGTTTGGAGGGTTGAACTGGAAAGGAGAGCTGTAGAATATGCAGATGATGCCTGGTCTGATAAATCCCGGTTTGCTGATTATCTCTGTCACATTTCCCAAGCTAAACATAAGAAAGATAAGGATTCATTAATCCTTCAATCTTGGCCTGAATTTGTATATTTAGTTGTTGAAATAGCAAAGCAATTGGAAAAAGCAAAATATAAAAATGTTGAACAGGCATATGAAATTGAAACATTTCAAAAAGACCTATCTGAAATGGAAATTAAGGCGGCCACGGTTTCTGGTGAATTAGCACAATGGTCTGCTAAATTATCAGAATATAGTGACAGAGACAATCAACAGCAAGAGGTAATAAGAACTCTGGAATGGAAATTAAGTCAAGCTACTAATGAACTGTCTAAATGTCAATTGTCTATGGCCGATCTAGATGAGGAATGTAAAAAGTTGTATCAGGACAATAGAAATTTACAAAAAGAGTTAGATAACCGGGATCTTGCACCTTTACAATTCAGACAGCCAAAGGATCCTAACAGAGTGAAGGTAAAATATTCCAGGGGGGAATCAGATGCAGAAAGTAAATATGACAACCCCTTTAAAGGAGAAGAGCTAATGTCTCTGAGAGAACATTCTCTTCCTAAATTAAAACAGATTTCACCTCCTAGGTCCTCTAAAAGTTTAGTACAGAGAGATTATCAACCCATCATAGACACTACTAAAGTGATCAAGTTTCTCAAGGAAACTGTGGGTCAATTTGCTAAAAAGGGATCACCCTCCATAATAAGTCATTTAGAAACATATGAGGAGGCCATAAAAACTTTACATTTAGAACAGGACTTACAGAAACTTGAATTTATTACCTAGGTATTCAAACCAAAACACCGGTATTTCTTTAATTCCCTTAGAGATATGGGTAGGGATTCTTGGTCAGATGTGGTCGCAGAAATAAAAACTGAATTTGGTCCCTATAAGTCAGCTACTGCTGCAAGGAGGACCTAATCAAAGTCCCAGGGAATTTTTGTCAGTCCTCAAAAATGCCTATAGTTTGTCCGAAAAAGATCCCAATTTTGAAAGTAGTGAATTCATTCAGTTATTTTATGACGCTTTGCCCAATAAAATAAAATTTATTTTGGCCAGGGATTACCATCCTAGAAAGACTCTGGATTGGTTACTCACTCAGAGTACAACTCTGTATGCTGCAATACAAAATTGCGATGAGACTCCTGATAGGAAAGTTAAAAAAGCGAGTGAGGAAATAGCAGAAACTCACATAAAAAGAGATCAGGGAAAATTTGAGAGCCCTAAAAGGAGTTATGCTGAAGTGTTGAAAACTCCTAGACCTTCCCAGCCAAATAAAATTCAACCTAGGCCAGATGGGAATAAAGGGTCCAAATGTTGCTGAAAAGAACCCAAAACGCCAGAAGGAGTTTAGAAATAGACGGTTCCCTCCTTTTCAAAGATATCAAAGTAATTATTATAGGGGATATCAACGTAGGCCAGAAAGGGTATAAAGTGGTTCTGAGTCAGAAGGTTCTGGGAGGTCACAATCATATCTGTCCCAAAATCAATCTCCCAAAGATTATGGGAGAAAGAGAAGTAGCCTATATGATCGGATGGATCAAATCCAAAACCAGTTTGGTATGTTGATGCAGCGGATGGAGGAATTGCCTAAAACCATCACTGCTAACCCTAAAAATCCTTTTTTAGGGGTAACCTCTCCTGTAGAGAGTCCTCCCCAAATATAAAGGGGGAGAAGCAGGTAAGTATGTCAAATGTTGCAAAGGTTGATGTCTTAAATGTATGTAAAATGGAGCAATCTAATGTAATTGTCTTTCCCCATAAAATGAATTTAACCCTTACAAAGCCACATGGCAAGGGGGAGGGGAAACCTGTTTTTTCTGTCTTACAGCACACAAAGTCTTCAGCTGCACAGATGAAGGCATATGATCCTGCAAATAAAAGGAAGGAGGAGGAAGCAAGGACAAGTATAATTGCCAAGCAGGAAAACAATTTCAATAATCATTCCAAATATCTTTGTTCCATACAGGAAATAGAAAATAGATATTATATGAAAGTTGAATTATTTGATAATTTCCCACCAATAATAGCCTTGATAGATACAGGTAGCCAAGCAACTTTATTATCTTTAAAGTACTTCCAACAATTACAGGATGTATCTTCTAACAGGTATAAGTTAAAAAGTTTTAATGCTAACCTGGTAAGTGTCTCAGGCAATGCCCTCAAGGTTTTAGGTAAAGCTTGGCTGGATTTTAAAGTAGGAAACAAAGTAATTAGCCATACTACATTGATTGTGGATATGCCCATTGATCGATTAATTATTGGCATCGATTTCCTGAAAAGATTAAGCCCAGTGATTGATTTAGTTAACAAGGTGATATGGTCCCAAGTGAGGATGCCCATTAATTATGAACAATCACAATCCTATCACAATAGGCGTAACCGCCATGTGATAGAGGAAAGGCCGGATTCCATGGAGGAACATTTCCAAAATAGCCAAGTCCCTGATGTCTCTTTCCTGCAAACCACTCCAAATTCCACTATAGGTGAACAGGAAGATAACACCATATGTGTGTCTCCTAAACGAGTAAAAGATGTCTGTTTGGAAGGGGATGTTCTTACAATCCACCTACACCCAGAAACTACTGACCCTACTGGGTTTAATAGTCACGAACAATTCGTAGTGGGAATGGAAAAGGTGGATGATGAGATGTTCTTCCCAGTACAGGTGAATGACTTAGGAAGAACTAAGAGGGCTAAATTGGATTTGCGCCATGAAAATAGTTATATTAGTAGGGATCTACTAAATCAAGTGGCCAATTCTAAAGTGATTCGATATCCAAATCCACAGGATAATTGGATACATGACTTGGATAATGATTCTGATGATCATAATATAATTGCAAAATGTATCTTAACCATTTCTATTGCAGGAAAATCGGCTACTCATTTATTCCTGGTGCTTGATGAACCCAGATATCCCATGTACAGTCGTGGCCAAAAGTTTTGAGAATTAATAAATATTGGAAATTGGAAAAGTTGCTGCTTAAGTTTTTATAATAGCAATTTGCATATACTCCAGAATGTTATGAAGAGTGATCAGATGAATTGCATAGTCCTTCTTTGCCATGAAAATTTACTTAATCCCCAAAAAAACTTTCCACTGCATTTCATTGCTGTCATTAAAGTACCTGCTGAGATCATTTTAGTAATCGTCTTGTTAACTCAGGTGAGAATGTTGACGAGCACAAGGCTGGAGATCATTATGTCAGGCTGATTGGGTTAAAATGGCAGACTTGACATGTTAAAAGGAGGGTGATGCTTGAAATCATTGTTCTTCCATTGTTAACCATGGTGACCTGCAAAGAAACGCGTGCAGCCATCATTGTGTTGAATAAAAATGGCTTCACAGGCAAGGATATTGAGGCTACTAAGATTGCACCTCAATCAACAATTTATAGGATCATCAAGAACTTCAAGGAAAGAGGTTCAATTCTTGTTAAGAAGGCTTCAGGGAGTCCAAGAAAGTCCAGCAAGCGCCAGGATCGGAGTGCCACCAGTGCAGAGCTTGCTCAGGAATGGCAGCAGGCAGGTGTGAGCGCATCTGCACGCACAGTGAGGCGAAGACTTTTGGAAGATGGCCTGGTGTCAAGAAGGGCAGCAAAGAAGCCACTTCTCTCCAAAAAACATCAGGGACAGATTGATCTTCTGCAGAAAGTTTGGTGAATGGACTGCTGAGGACTGGGGCAAAGTCATATTCTCCGATGAAGCCTCTTTCTGATTGTTTGGGGCATTCGGAAAAAGGCTTGTCCAGAGAAGAAAAGGTGAGCGCTACCATCAATCCTGTGTCATGCCAACAGTAAAGCATCCTGAGACCATTCATGTGTGGGGTTGCTTCTCATCCAAGGGAGTGGGCTCACTCACAATTTTGCCCAAAAACACAGCCATGAATAAAGAATGGTACCAAAACACCCTGCAACAGCAACTTCTTCCAACAATCCAACAACAGTTTGGTGAAGAACAATGCATTTTCCAGCACGATGGAGCACCGTGCCATAAGGCAAAAGTGATAACTAAGTGGCTCGGGGATCAAAACGTTGACATTTTGGGTCCATGGCCTGGAAACTCCCCAGATCTTAATCCCATTGAGAACTTGTGGTCAATCCTCAAGAGACGGGTGGACAAACAAAAACCCACTAATTCTGACAAACTCCAAGAAGTGATTATGAAAGAATGAGTTGCTATCAGTCAGGAATTGGCCCAGAAGTTGATTGAGAGCATGCCCAGTCGAATTGCAGAGGTCCTGAAAAAGAAGGGCCAACACTAAAAATACTGACTCTTTGCATAAATGTCATGTAATTGTTGATAAAAGCCTTTGAAACGTATGAAGTACGTGTAATTATATTTCACTATATCACAGAAACAACTGAAACAAAGATCTAAAAGCAGTTTAGCAGCAAACTTTGTGAAAACTAATATTTGTGTCATTCTCAAAACTTTTGGCCACGACTGTACATTGGCAACGATATTTTACATCGTTTTGCCATCCATGTGGATATAGTGAATTCCACATTGTGGACAAGAATAAAAGGGAATCCTGATGGTTTTATGGATGAACATGAAGCACTCAAGTCATCCCAGATACTGCCTTATGCAGTCAGTGTATTAGTGCCACGAGATATAATAATCCCTTCAGGTACTAGTAATTTCCTGTTACCCATTCGGGTATCAAAACTCAAAAGGCCAAAAATTAAAGAATTGCGATGCATTGATATGCCTATTAAACGGAATGCAACAATTAGGTATTTCAGTAAATCATACCCCTATGGTAAATTTACAAACCTTTAAAACCCAAATAATTGTGAATAATGGTATGCCAAATGAAGTCCATTTGTCTAAAGATACTATCATTGGTATGGCATTAGATTCAGATTATTATACTGTGAACTGTTACACCTTCCTGCGGGGTTGTTTTGGGCAGAAACAGGAACAATTGACACCTTTGTAGCTTGTGCGTCACACTGTTGCTAATTTATTTTGCAAGTTGCTCAAAATATCAAACAAAAACAACCATAGCCGTCTGGCTCCTGCCTATCTCACTCGGCAACCCGTAGCTAAACTCACAACACAAAAGACAATTAGCATTTTCAACGGGAAAACAGAGCAACTTACAGTTCAGTAGTTAGGTGGAGAAGCCAACCGCTCTCAGAGCTCCTAGTCTTGCAGCTTCTCAAACAGACTGCCAGAGAGAGAGCTCCTGGGTCAGGGCTGCTGACTTAATTAGTACATCTGTGTGAGCAGTCCCCCAGGCAGGTAAAACCCGGACTGGCTCCGGGTGGTCAGGGAACCCACCCAACTCTTCCCTGACCGGCTCCAGGACCCTAAACTGGCTTTCTTTTTCCCCAGAAAGCTTCTGGATACAAAGAAAACCAAACCTTCCTGGAGCCTTTTAACACATGAAGTGCCGGAAACTTGGTGCAATGTACACACCATCCAGCACTTTCTCTGCAAAACATTGTGACACCCTGTCACAATACGTTTGGGTTTCAGAATGTAATTATTGGCCTAATACCTGAATCGTATCTAACAGAAGAACAATTCGTTGAACAAACATGTTATTCTTCTCCTGAAGGATTGTTCACCATTAGTTCAGTATATCCTTTTAATCTTGAAGAAGGTACCTGCAAGGTAGAGGAATCCTCCCTTACCTTTAATCATACAATCAATGAGCAGGAAGCCCAGGAATATCATGAGTTTGCTGAAAAAGCAGGTAAGTCAAATCATGACCTCACTGACAGGTTGGAGGAAACCTATGAAATAGGTCAACCAGAAGTTTTCCCAGGGTTTATGGAAATGGGCCAGCAACAAATCTCATTAGCTGTTGGATGTTCCCATGACCCAGAGCGACAACAACTAAAGGAACTTCTCTTAGAATTCAAGGATATCTTTGCTAAAGATTCCTTTGATTGTGGTCTGACTGACATACACATTGCCAGGATTCAGACTGATCCTGAGGCACCTCCCGTTTATATCAAGCAATATTGTCTTCCACTAGCTTGTTACGACTCGCTAGCGGAAATAATTTGAAATCTCAAAAAAAGAGGGATTATAAGACCAGTGCACAGTTCTTATAATAATCCTATTCTTGGAATTCTTAAACCGAATGGTCAATGGCGTTTATGTGCTGATCTTCATCAGCTAAATAAATGTGTATATATGTCCGGCTGGCCTGTGCCATATATAGACCAATGCTTGGTACAAATGCAAGGCGCTAGGATCTTTACCACCTTAGATTGCGCTCAGGGATATTGGACCATCAAAGTGAGTCCTGAAGACTAGGGATGAGCGAACCCGAACTGTATAGTTTTGGGGTGTCCGTGACATGGACCCGAACCCGAACATTTTCGTAAAAGTCTGGGTTCGGGTTCGGTGTTCGGTGCTTTCTTGGCGCTTTTTGAAAGGCTGCAAAGCAGCCAATCAACAAGCGTCATACTACTTGCCCCAAGAGGCCATCACAGCCATGCCTACTATTGGCATGGCTGTGATTGGCCAGTGCAGCATGTGACCCAGCCTCTATTTAAGCTGGAGTCACGTAGCGCCGCACATCACTTTGCTCTGATCAGTGTAGGGATAGGATGCAGCTGCTGCTGTTAGGGCGAGATTAGGCAGTGATTTATTTACTGAAGTGATCGATATACAGCTGTGTATCATACAACCTCTGCTATTCAATTGCTCACTGTTTTAAGGCTGCCCAGAGCGTTTTTCAGTCACTTTTTTCTGGGGTGATCGGCGGCCATTTTGTGTCTTGTGGTGCGCCAGCACAAGCTGCCACCAAGTCCATTTTTAACCATCAATAGTGTGTTGTTTTTTTTTTGCTGTATCCTACATCAGGGGCTTGGCTGTGCTTGCTATTTTATTGAGGGGTAAAATACAATTGCCAAAATAGCAGTACCCTAAATCTGGTGTTTCAGCTGTGGCTAGCCAATTGTAATACTGTCTGCTGTCTGCCGAAGCACAGTTTTTGTTCTGGGTTGAATACAATTCCCAACTTAGCAATTCCCTAAATAATTGTTTTCTGCTGTATCAGTCCAAGTTTAAATCTATCCATAAAAGGGTATATTAGATTGAAGGTGCTGATAGGGTCATCCTCAATAACTTCACACGCTACCGTGCATTTCCAAGTCTAATTCTGTCCGTAAAAGGGATACCTGTCACCCAGGGCCTAAATACTAGGCCTATTATTTATATTCAGCTAAATCTGTCGTTACTGCTGTGCCTGTATTAGTGTAATACGGTACCTAAATAGATAGCCAGATAGTGTTAGGTGCTTGTAAAAAAAGGCCTGAATTTGAATTCAATACATTGGGCCAAATAATTTTTTTCTTATTATGGTGAACGGTAACAATGAGGAAAACATCTAGTAAGGGACGCGGACGCGGACATGGTCGTGGTGGTGTTAGTGGACCCTCTGGTGCTGGCAGAGGATGTGAATTTACAGCGATATTTGGTGGGGCCCAATGCCGTTCTAAGGATGGTAAGGCCTGAGCAGGTACAGGCATTAGTCAATTGGGTGGCCGACAGTGGATCCAGCACGTTCACATTATCTCCCACCCAGTCTTCTGCAGAAAGCGCACAGATGGCGCATGAAAACCAAGCCCATCAGTCTGTCACATCATCCCCATGCATATCAGGGAAACTGTATGAGCCTCAAGTTATGCAGCAGTCTCTTATGCTGTTTGAAGACTCTGCTGGCAGGGTTTCCCAAGGGCATCCACCTAGCCTTTCCCCAGCGGTGGAAGACATAGAATGCACTGACGCACAACCACTTATGTTTCCTGATGATGAGGACATGGGAATATCACCTCAGCATGTCTCTGATGATGGCGAAACACAGGTGCCAACTGCTGCGTCTTTCTGCAGTGTGCAGACTGAACAGGAGGTCAGGGAGGAAGACTGGGTGGAAGACGATGCAGGGGACGATGAGGTTCTAGACCCCACATGGAATGAAGGTCGTGCCACTGACTTTCAGAATTCGGAGGAAGAGGCAGTGGTGAGACCGAGCCAACAGCGTAGCAAAAGAGGGAGCAGTGGGCAAAAGCATAACACCCGCCACCAAGAGAGTCCGTCTGCTACTGGCCACCGCCATTTGGGACCGAGCACCCCAAAGGCAGCTTCAAGGAGTTCCCTGGCGTGGCAGTTCTTCAAACAATGTGCTGACGACAAGACCCGAGTGGTTTGCACGCTGTGCCATCAGAGCCTGAAGCGAGGCATTAACGTTCTGAACATTAGCACAACCTGCCTGACCAGGCACCTGCATGCAAAGCATGAACTGCAGTGGAGTAAATACCTTAAAAACAAGGAACTCACTCAGGCTCCCCCTGCAACCTCTTCTGCTGCTGCCGCCTCGGCCTCTTCCTCCGCCTCTGGAGGAACGTTGGCACCTGCCGCCCAGCAAACAGAGGATGCACCACCAACACCACAACCTCCGTCACCAAGCATCTCAACCATGTCACACGGCAGCGTTCAGCTCTCCATCTTACAAACATTTGAGAGAAAGCGTAAATTCCCACCTAGCCACCCTCGATCCCTGGCCCTCAATGCCAGCATTTCTAAACTATTGGCCTATGAAATGCTGTCATTTAGGCTGGTGGAGACAGACAGCTTCAAACAGCTCATGTCGCTTGCTGTCCCACAGTATGTTGTTTCCAGCCGGCACTACTTCTCCAAGAGAGCCGTGCCTTCCCTGCACAACCAAGTATCCGATAAAATCAAGTGTGCACTGCGCAACGCCATCTGTGGCAAGGTCCACCTAACCACAGATACGTGGACCAGTAAGCACGGCCAGGGACGCTATATCTCCCTAACTGCACACTGGGTAAATGTAGTGGCGGCTGGGCCCCAGGCGGAGAGCTGTTTGGCGCACGTCCTTCCGCCGCCAAGGATCGCAGGGCAACATTCTTTGCCTCCTGTCTCCTCCTCCTCCTACTCAGCTTCCTCATCCTCTTCTTCCATCTGCTCATCCAGTCAGTCACAAACCTTCACCACCAACTTCAGCACAGCCCGGGGTAAACGTCAGCAGGCCGTTCTGAAACTCATATGTTTGGAGGACAGGCCCCACACCGCACAGGAGTTGTGGCGGGGTATAGAACAACAGACCGACGAGTGGTTGCTGCCGGTGAGCCTCAAGCCCGGCCTGGTGGTGTGCGATAATGGGCGAAATCTCGTTGCAGCTCTGGGACTAGCCGGTTTGACGCACATCCCTTGCCTGGCGCATGTGCTGAATTTGGTGGTGCAGAAGTTCATTCACAACTACCCCGACATGTCAGAGCTGCCGCATAAAGTGCGGGTCGTCTGTTCGCGCTTCCGGCGTTCACACCCTGCCGCTGCTCGCCTGTCTGCGCTACAGCGTAACTTCGGCCTTCCCGCTCACCGCCTCATATGCGACGTGCCCACCAGGTGGAACTACACCTTGCACATGCTGGACAGACTGTGCGAGCAGCAGCAGGCCATAGTGGAGTTTCAGCTGCAGCACGCACGGGTCAGTCGCACTGCGGATCAGCCCCACTTCACCACCGATGACTGGGCCTCCATGCGAGACCTGTGTGCCCTGTTGCGCTGTTTCGAGTACTCCACCAACATGGCCAGTGGCGATGACGCCGTTATCAGCGTTACAATACCACTTCTATGTCTCCTTGAGAAAACACTTAGGGCGATGATGGAAGAGGAGGTGGCCCAGGAGGAGGAGGAGGGGTCATTTTTAGCACTTTCAGGCCAGTCTCTTCGAAGTGACTCAGAGGGAAATTTTTTGCAACAGCAGAGGCCAGGTACAAATGTGGCCAGACAGGGCCCACTACTGGAGTACGAGGAGGACGAGGATGAGGACGAGGATTAAGCAGGTTCACAGCGGGCTGGCACCCAACGCAGCTCGGGCCCATCACTGGTGCGTGGCTGGGGGGAAACGCAGGACGATGACGATACGCCTCCCACAGAGGACAGATTGTCCTTACCTCTGGGCAGCCTGGCACACATGAGCGACTACATGCTGCAGTGCCTGCGCAACGACAGCAGAGTTGCCCACATTTTAACGCGTGCGGACTACTGGGTTGCCACCCTGCTGGATCCACGGTACAAAGACAATGTGCCCACCTTACTTCATGCACTGGAGCGTGATAGTAAGATGCGCGAGTACAAGCGCACGTTGGTAGACGCGCTACTGAGAGCATTCCCAAATGTCACAGGGGAACAAGTGGAAGCCCAAGGCGAAGGCAGAGGAGGAGCAAGAGGTCGCCAACGCAGCTGTGTCACGGCCAGCTCCTCTGAGGGCAGGGTTAGCATGGCAGAGATGTGGAAAAGTTTTGTCACCACGCCACAGCTAACTGCACCACCACCTGATACGGAACGTGTTAGCAGGAGGCAACATTTCAATAAGATGGTGGAACAGTACCTGTGCACACCCCTCCACGTACTGACTGATGGTTCGGCCCCATTCAACTTCTGGGTCTCCAAATTGTCCACGTGGCCAGAGCTAGCCTTTTATGCCTTGGAGGTGCTGGCCTGCCCGGCGGCCAGCGTTTTGTCTGAACGTGTATTCAGCACGGCAGGGGGCGTCATTACAGACAAACGCAGCCGCCTGTCTACAGCCAATGTGGACAAGCTGACGTTCATAAAAAGGAACCAGGCATGGATCCCACAGGACCTGTCCATCCCTTATGCAGATTAGAGATTAACTACCTCCCCTTAACAATATATTATTGTACTCCAGGGCACTTCCTCATTCAATCCAATTTTTATTTTCATTTTACCATTATATTGCGGGGCAACCCAAAGTTGAATGAACCTCTCCTCTGTCTGGGTTCCGGGGCCTAAATATGTGACAGTGGCCTGTTCCAGTGGTGGGTGACGTGAAGCCTGATTCTCTGCTATAACATGAAGACTGATTCTGTGCTGACATGAAGCCAGATTCTCTGTTACGGGACCTCTCTCCTCTGCCTGGATGCCTGGGCCTAAATATGTGACAGTGGCCTATTCCAGTGGTGGGTGACGTGAAGCCTGATTCTCTGCTATGACATGAAGACTGATTCTGTGCTGACATGAAGCCAGATTCTCTGTTACGGGACCTCTCTCCTCTGTCTGGGTGCCGGGGCCTAAATATTTGACAGTGGCCTGTTCCAGTGGTGGGTGACGTGAAGCCTGATTCTCTGCTATAACATGAAGACTGATTCTGTGCTGACATAAGGCCAGATTCTCTGTTACGGGACCTATCTCCTCTGCCTGGGTGCCTGGGCCTAAATATGTGACAGTGGCCTGTTCCAGTGGTGGGTGACGTGAAGCCTGATTCTCTGCTATGACATGAAGACTGATTCTGTGTTGACATGAAGCCAGATTCTCTGTTACGGGACCTCTCTCCTCTGCCTGGGTGCCGGGGCCTAAATATGTGACAGTGGCCTCTTCCAGTGGTGGGTGACGTGAAGCCTGATTCTCTGCTATAACATGAAGACTGATTCTGTGCTGACCTGAAGCCAGATTCTCTGTTACGGGACCTCTCTCCTCTGCCTGGGTGCCTGGGCCTAAATATGTGACAGTGGCCTGTTCCAGTGGTGGGTGACGTGAAGCCTGATTCTCTGCTATGACATGAAGACTGATTCTCTGCTGACATGAAGCCAGATTCTCTGTTACGGGACCTCTCTCCTCTGTCTGGGTGCCGGGGCCTAAATATGTGACAGTGGCCTGTTCCAGTGGTGGGTGACGTGAAGCCTGATTCTCTGCTATGACATGAAGACTGATTCTCTGCTGACATGAAGCCAGATTCTCTGTTACGGGACCTCTTTTCTCTGTCTGGGTGCCGGGGCCTAAATATGTGACAGTGGCCTGTTCCAGTGGTGGGTGACGTGAAGCCTGATTCTCTGCTATAACATGAAGACTGATTCTGTGCTGACATGAAGCCAGATTCTCTGTTACGGGACCTCTCTCCTCTGCCTGGGTGCCTGGGCCTAAATATGTGACAGTGGCCTGTTCCAGTGGTGGGTGACGTGAAGCCTGATTCTCTGCTATGACACGAAGACTGATTCTGTGCTGACATGAAGCCAGATTCTCTGTTACGGGACCTCTCTCCTCTGCCTGGGTGCCGGGGCCTAAATATGTGACAGTGGATTCTTCCAGTGGTGGGTGACGTGAAGCCTGATTCTCTGCTATGACATGAAGACTGATTCTCTGCTGACATGAAGCCAGATTCTCTGTTACGGGACCTCTCTCCTCTGCCTGGGTGCCTGGGCCTAAATATGTGACAGTGGCCTGTTCCAGTGGTGGGTGACGTGAAGCCTGATTCTCTGCTATGACATGAAGACTGATTCTCTGCTGACATGAAGCCAGATTCTCTGTTACGGGACCTCTCTCCTCTGCCTGGGTGCCGGGGCCTAAATATGTGACAGTGGCCTGTTCCAGTGGTGGGTGACGTGAAGCCTGATTCTCTGCTATGACATGAAGACTGATTCTCTGCTGACATGAAGCCAGATTCTCTGTTACGGGACCTCTCTCCTCTGTCTGGGTGCCGGGGCCTAAATATGTGACAGTGGCCTGTTCCAGTGGTGGGTGACGTGAAGCCTGATTCTCTGCTATGACATGAAGCCAGATTCTCTGTTACGGGACCTCTCTCCTCTGTCTGGGTGCCGGGGCCTAAATATGTGACAGTGGCCTGTTCCAGTGGTGGGTGACGTGAAGCCTGATTCTCTGCTATAACATGAAGACTGATTCTGTGCTGACATGAAGCCAGATTCTCTGTTACGGGACCTCTCTCCTCTGCCTGGGTGCCGGGGCCTAAATATGTGACAGTGGCCTGTTCCAGTGGTGGGTGACGTGAAGCCTGATTCTCTGCTATGACATGAAGACTGATTCTGTGCTCACATGAAGCCAGATTCTCTGTTACGGGACCTCTCTCCTCTGCCTGGGTGCCGGGGCCTAAATATGTGACAGTGGCCTGTTCCAGTGGTGGGTGACGTGAAGCGTGATTCTCTGCTATGACATGAAGACTGATTCTCTGCTGACATGAAGCCAGATTCTCTGTTACGGGACCTCTTTTCTCTGTCTGGGTGCCGGGGCCTAAATATGTGACAGTGGCCTGTTCCAGTGGTGGGTGACGTGAAGCCTGATTCTCTGCTATAACATGAAGACTGATTCTGTGCTGACATGAAGCCAGATTCTCTGTTACGGGACCTCTCTCCTCTGCCTGGGTGCCTGGGCCTAAATATGTGACAGTGGCCTGTTCCAGTGGTGGGTGACGTGAAGCCTGATTCTGTGCTGACATGAAGCCAGATTCTCTGTTACGGGACCTCTCTCCTCTGCCTGGGTGCCGGGGCCTAAATATGTGACAGTGGCCTCTTCCAGTGGTGGGTGACGTGAAGCCTGATTCTCTGCTATAACATGAAGACTGATTCTGTGCTGACATGAAGCCAGATTCTCTGTTACGGGACCTCTCTCCTCTGCCTGGGTGCCGGGGCCTAAATATGTGACAGTGGCCTGTTCCAGTGGTGGGTGACGTGAAGCCTGATTCTCTGCTATGACATGAAGACTGATTCTCTGCTGACATGAAGCCAGATTCTCTGTTACGGGACCTCTTTTCTCTGTCTGGGTGCCGGGGCCTAAATATGTGACAGTGGCCTGTTCCAGTGGTGGGTGACGTGAAGCCTGATTCTCTGCTATAACATGAAGACTGATTCTGTGCTGACATGAAGCAAGATTCTCTGTTACGGGACCTCTCTCCTCTGCCTGGGTGCCTGGGCCTAAATATGTGACAGTGGCCTGTTCCAGTGGTGGGTGACGTGAAGCCTGATTCTCTGCTATGACATGAAGACTGATTCTGTGCTCACATGAAGCCAGATTCTCTGTTACGGGACCTCTCTCCTCTGCCTGGGTGCCGGGGCCTAAATATGTGACAGTGGCCTGTTCCAGTGGTGGGTGACGTGAAGCCTGATTCTCTGCTATGACATGAAGACTGATTCTCTGCTGACATGAAGCCAGATTCTCTGTTACGGGACCTCTTTTCTCTGTCTGGGTGCCGGGGCCTAAATATGTGACAGTGGCCTGTTCCAGTGGTGGGTGACGTGAAGCCTGATTCTCTGCTATAACATGAAGACTGATTCTGTGCTGACATGAAGCCAGATTCTCTGTTACGGGACCTCTCTCCTCTGCCTGGGTGCCTGGGCCTAAATATGTGACAGTGGCCTGTTCCAGTGGTGGGTGACGTGAAGCCTGATTCTGTGCTGACATGAAGCCAGATTCTCTGTTACGGGACCTCTCTCCTCTGCCTGGGTGCCGGGGCCTAAATATGTGACAGTGGCCTCTTCCAGTGGTGGGTGACGTGAAGCCTGATTCTCTGCTATGACATGAAGACTGATTCTGTGCTGACATGAAGCCAGATTCTCTGTTACGGGACCTCTCTCCTCTGCCTGGGTGCCTGGGCCTAAATATGTGACAGTGGCCTGTTCCAGTGGTGGGTGACGTGAAGCCTGATTCTCTGCTATGACATGAAGACTGATTCTCTGCTGACATGAAGCCAAATTTTCTGCTATGGCATGAAGAGACTGATTCTCTGCTATGGGACCTCTGTCCAATTGATATTGGTTAATTTTTTTTAATTTTTTTTTAAATTCATTTCCCTATCCACATTTGTTTGCAGGGGATTTACCTACATGTTGCTGCCTTTTGCAGCCCTCTAGCTCTTTCCTGGGCTGTTTTACAGCCTTTTTAGTGCCGAAAAGTTCGGGTCCCCATTGACTTCAATGGGGTTCGGGTTCGGGTCGGGTTCGGATCCCGAACCTGAACATATCCGGGAAGTTCGGCCGAACTTCTCGAACCCGAACATCCAGGTGTTCGCTCAACTCTAGCCTTTACTTTTGGTAAGGAACAGATTGCCTGGACTAGACTACCGTTTGGGTACATAAATTCAGGTCATGAATTTGCGGTGTTTTTACATAAGGCTATGCCTGATGCCACAGAAAGAGGAAATTTAACTTATGTAGATGATATTTTGATGAAAAGTACTTCATTTGACTAGCATATCCAAGAAATTAGGCATGTACTGAATCAGTTGAGAGAGGCAGGTGTGAAAATTTCTTTACAGAAAGCCCAGTGGTGTCGAACCAAGGTAAATTTCCTTGGACATGAGGTTACCTGTGAAGGCCTGAATCCCCAGAAGAAAAAGGTGGAGGCTGTGATGAAATCTAAAATGCCTACCAATATCAGTGAACTAAGGTCATTCCTGGGAATGATGAATTACTCCCGTAAATTCATTGATAACTATGCTGAGATTAGTAAACCGTTGCTGACATTGTTAAAGAAAGGTGTACCCTGGACATGGGGGAAGGATCAGGAACAAGCCATGTCTGAGCTTAAAAGGAGACTCACCCAAGCCCCATGTCTAGCTTATCCAGAGGGGGGTAAACCTTTTTATCTGGAAACTGGTTTTACCAATCTTAGTATTAGTGCTGTCCTATGCCAAAAACAGGATAAATTGCATAAAGTTATAGCTTATGCAAGTAAATCCCTGTCACCAGTAGAAATAAAGTTTAGCGACTGTGAAAAAGCTTTACTAGCCACAGTCTGGGCACTTCAAAACTTTAGAAGTTTTGTACAGGGTGAGAAAATCATTGTTGAAACGGCCCATCAACCCCTACAATATCTAAAATTAGGGATGGTAACTTGATGGCCGTTGGAAGTTCGGTATAAGCAAAATAAAAAATGTCCAGTAGCCCAAGGACTTGCAGAACTGCATGATTACGCCGCTCATTCTCATACAGAAGAGCTAATCGATGATTTTCTAGAGGAACAAAAATCTTCCCCTTACAAAGTGTATGACGAAGACTATTGCTCTCTACTCCCCTGTGCGTACATAGATGGTTGTGCTTATCACACCACTGTAGGGGACGAAAGAACACTAGTGGCAGGAATTGGCATTACTTGAATAGATGGGTGCCCGAGTATTTCAATAGGTTACAGTATTGGTGCTAAGAGTAGCCAGGTAGCCGAATTAGCAGCTGTCTACCAAACCGTTAAAATTGCTATAGAGCACAATATAAAGGAATTCGACATAGTTACTGATTCAAATTATGTGCGGAACAGTTTTGTAGAATATATGCCCACATGGAAAAGGAGTCACATGTTACGGTCCAATAACAAACCAGTGAAACACGCCAAGTTGTTTTGTGCCATAGATGAGCAGGTCCGACAACTAACCATTTATTGGAAAAAGACTAAAGGTCATTCCAAAACCCAAAATAAAGATAAAGAGGGTAATGACCTAGCTGATAAACTGGCCAAACAAGGAGCCATAAATGGTGATCATGTGAATATAGATGATTTACTAGAGGTGATTCCCATAGACGCTATCACTAGACAACAGGCTAAGGCCCAAACTGAAAATAGTGTAGTTCAATGGAGCCAAGAATCTTCTAGTGAGGATCTGATGAAAAGCCAGAAGGAAGATCTTATATTGGGAATCTTCTATAAACATATTGAGGATCCTAATAATAATCCCATATCGGAGGATAATTATACCCAAAAAGAAGACCTCCGATTACTTATGAAATCCAAATCCCAATTTAGTATTCAGGATGGGTTATTAATGAGAACCTCTAAAAATGGTATTCAGCAGTGGGTAGTTCCTACTACATTTAGAGGTTTAATGTTACAGCATGCCCATGATACACCTACAGCTGGTCATCGTGGAGAAAAGATTACATATGAGTCACTACGTGATTATGCCTACTGGCCTCATATGTTAAGGGATGTCCAGAGTTATTGTCAAGGTTGTTTGGTATGTGCGCAATTTCAACCTCAAGGTCCTAAACATCGTGCTCCACTTCAGAAGAAAGGTTTTTCATTACCCTTTTCTGACATCCAAATCGATTTTATTGGTCCTGTTACCCGGTCATCCCGAGGGAATAAATACATGTTGACCGTCACTTGTGTGTTTACAAAATGGGTAGAGTGTCTACTGGCCCGCAATAACTCAGCCGAGAACTGTGCATTTTTGTTGATTAACCATGTATTTTCAAGATTTGGGTTACCGTTAAGGATTGATTCAGACCGTGGATCACACTTTATAAGTGAGGTAATGACGAAGATGTGGAAGATGTTGGGTGTGAAGAGAAAATTACACATTGCCTATCGTCCAGCATCTAGCGGATCCGTTGAGCACTATAACCAGTCTATTGTCAACATCCTTAAGAAATATGTTAAGGAGTCAGGTAAAGACTGGGATATAAGGTTACCATTAGTGCTCATGGCCATTAGAGTTACTCCAAGCACGGCTACCCAGATGTCCCCTTTTGAGCTGATGACGGGGAGAAGAATGGTACTTCCTCAACATCTGTTGTATCGCACTTCAGATCATAACCTGATCAATGCGGCCACGACACATCAGTATGTGGAGGATCTTCGTAAGTATCTTCAATACGCGTTTGCTTTCGCGCAGAAGAATCTTGAGAAAGCCGCTGTAAGTAACAAGACTTGTTATGATTTGAAAACTACTAAAAAGGAATATGAGGTAGGAGATAGAGTGTATCTCTATAACTTTGCCCGGGATCCGGTAAAAGAAAGAAAATTTCTTCCATCATGGAAAGGTCCATATGATGTAATTGATAAAATATCACCTGTAGTTTATAAGGTGAAAATTGATACGAAAGATGGGTTCATCGAGAAATGGGTCCATGTAAATCAATTGCGAGTATGTCATCTGAGATCCCAATTGAGAATCATAGAAGGTGATGCTGAATAAGAGAATGAATAAGGATTGCGTTAATCTGATTTCTCTCAGTTCACAGATGTTCCAATTTTGGTGTTTCCCTGCAAAGCATTTTACATAGCAATGCTAGGGAAACTGTATATCTCAAAAGATTAAAGAATATGTATTCATACTTTCATTTTTTATTTTTTTAAAAGGACGGGCGGAACCAGATGTGATTTCTGGTGACGACGATGACAACAGAGATACAGATATCGTGCGGATGGTGTTGACCTGAGAGGTCCAATTGAAGACGGAACTAATTATCAACCCGAATCTACAGCCGTGTTTGAGATGTCCCAGGATTGTGAATGATGGCAAAGAAGATTTTACTTCAAGAATTTTAGCAAAATTGGATCCAAGGACATTCATTGGATGAAGATACTGGATATCACCATTTTAGCTTGGGAAAGGAACCAAATTGGTACATTATGCATGGGAACAAAGTCACCGCAATAATGGCATGATTGGTGCCAAGTTTTGCATTTTCTTACATGCTAAAACCATTGGACACAGGATCTCTGTGATAATATAATTTTCCAGGATTGACTTTTTGATGCGACAAAAGACTCGGATAAAATATATTGATGAACATGAAAATTCTTCTGACCTTCTCCCAGTTGGGTCTTAAGGGGATCCTTGACTAACGTGGGAAGAAGGGGGGGAATTTGTCAGAACTATTGGGTATAAATAAAGTCCATAAGTGGGCGGAGCCTGACCGTGCTTCATGGCGGCTGCTTGAGAGGAGCGCTCCCGCCAACAAGCTGCTTTCAGCCACATTAGCACTCTAATTCCCGTGCCATGGTCAAGATCCAGCCTAAGCCTGGTGCAGGAGTACTAGCTGGAGGTTTTCTGGAAGAGCAAGAGGAGAACAGAATGGAGAAATTCGTCCACAAGCGTGCGGCACAGCTCCCCATCAGGGAGGACAAGATGGCGCCGAAAGCGCTGAATCGCAGACTGGATGCGGCTCAAGGAGAATGCACTCTGCCCCTGGAGGGAGACGGCCGGCCGCAACATGGGGTGAGTGATTCCAACCCCCTATCTAAGGACTATTTTGATATGGCTCTGCAGAGAGCCCTAGCCCCGATCGCTGCGGACTTGTCATCTATTAAAGTGGATATCCGCCATATAGGCAATCGTGTGGAGGCCCTAGAGCAATCGCAGGACGCACTCTTTTCGCAAGCGGCGTCCGTTGCTAAAACCCTGGAGTCCCATAACGAAGCGATCAATACGGCCCTGCTATTAATTGAGGACCAAGAAAATCGCAGCCGCCGCAAAAACATCCGTGTGAGAGGCCTTCCAGAGGCCGCGGACAAAGAAAATCTCTTTGCGGCCATGCATGATCTCTTCACTTACCTCCTGGGTGCGGAGCGCGCCAAAAACATCATAGTGGAGAGGGTGCACAGATCCCTCCGTCCCAAGCCTTCTCCGGCGGATAACCCTAGGGACATTATTTGCGGCCTATTAAGTTTTCGGGACACTGACGCCATTTTAAACAAAGCCAGAGGACTGGAGGAGGTAAAAATTGCAGACTCCACAGTTCAGCTGTTTCAAGATGTCGCCCCTTCCACTCTCCAAAAAAGAAGAGTGTTGAAGCCCCTTACAGAGGCTCTGCGTGCAGCCAGGATCCCGTACAAGTGGCTTTACCCCTTCGGGGTTCAGGTCACATCTGGAAATAGGCGCATTATAATCCGGTCACCCGAGGACTTACCTGTGCTCTGGAATGCCTTACAGATCCCACCGATCGCCATTCCTTCATGGCTTCCAGTCCAGCATGATGGCACGATCCCGCAACTCCCTACTCCGTGGACCACCGTTGGAAAGCAGAAGCCTAAGAAGCCCAGAACGTCGCGGTTGGACTCTAATGATTGAGGCCCTTTTTATGGTCACTTCAGTTACTTCCTTTTCTACTGGCAGGTCACTGGGTTGAGGTCGGAGGTGTGAGGATGAGGCCCTTTTTTGGTCTCTCTCCTCACCCCTGTCATCCTCTCTCTACACGGTTCCCTTTGACCACTCTCCTGGGCCAGTTTTCGTCCTACACTAATTGGTTATTATGCTGTATAATGCAATGTTTATATATAATAGGCTATATGCTTACTTTATTTCCTCTCTTCCCTCTCCCTCATGTAATTTTCCTATTTAGTGTTGGGTTTGTTCCCCCTCCCCCTTCCATGTCTCCTCATCCTTTTTCTGTGTTTCCCTCCCTCTCTTCTTTTCCTCCCCCTTTCTCTCCTTATTGATTTGCCCCACTTATTTGTCCACATTTTTGCCTCCCTCCTCACCCTTTGTTGTTGCTGACCTTATCATTCCCTGCACGGGATTAGACCATTTTCTTACTTGCACTTTATGTGCTTCTGTCTGAAATGCTTGGCAGCTTGGGCAGATCAGGCCAGAGGTTTTGAATCCTTACTTTCCCCCCCCCCCCTCTCACGCTCGTTATAGAGCGCACCATATTTACACTTGCTCCAAACTTATGTGTATTACTGTTCTACATTTTTGTGGCAATGTTTGCCTGTTTCTTTTATTTTCAGTTAAGTTTATCGAGGACATATCTTGGTGCTACGGGCGGTTATCTTGTGTTTTTATGACATGGCGGCCCTGACTATCAATGTAGCCTCGTTCAATGTGAACGGGTGTAACAATCCCATCAAGCGTAGTCGGGTTTTCCAAATACTAAGGAGAAATAAGGCTGACATCATTTTACTCCAAGAAACCCACTTAAGAGTAGGGCATGTTCCTAACTTATCCAGATCCAGCTATTCCAAATGGTTCCATGCGTGTCACTCTAACTCTTCCAGGGGGGTTAGTATTGGGATACATAGGGATGTCCCTCTCACTGATCCCAATATAGTTGCAGACCCGGAGGGTCGCTATATTTTTCTTAGCTGTAAAATTGGGAATGTGGCGATCACTTTGTGTAACTTATACGCCCCCAACAAGCAAACTGTACCCTGGCTCACCAAGATCATTAGAAATATTTCTGCAATGTATACAGGTATGCTGCTAATTGGCGGTGATCTGAATCTCACTCTTAATCCTATTTTAGATGCATCATCAGGGAGATCAGCTATATCATACCGTGCTCTGGGGAGTCTTCAGGGTCACCTGAGGGACCTCAACCTGTGTGATGCCTGGAGGTCCGTCCATGCAGATGCCAAAGATTTTACCTTTTATTCTAATCCACACAGATCGTATCAGAGGCTCGACTACTTCTTTATCCAGGACAGGTACTTGCAGCAGGTGCATGGGGTAGATATCCACGCTATTACAGTCTCTGATCACGCCCCTATTGTTATGTCCCTGTCACTGCCCGGGGTTGCTTCTAGAGAATGGACATGGAAGCTGAACCCCACGCTTCTTAATACATCCTCACAAATAGATGCTATCTCACGTTCACTTACAGATTATTTCCAGACCAACTCAGTCACAGAGGCATCCCCCGCATCCATATGGGAAGCCCACAAAACTGTGATTAGGGGGGAGTTGATCTCGATTGGTGCCTTCCTGAAGAAGAAGCGTCTTGCGGACATCAACTCCCTTCTATCTAAAATTGCTACACTAGAATTTACACATAAAAGATCGCTGGCTATTCAGGATCATAAGCTCCTTTTATCGTTGAGGAACGAACTAAAAACGCTTTTAAACGCCAAGGCCGCGAATGCTTACTTAAAACTGCGTCATAAACAATATGCCCATGGTGACAAGGGCAACAAGATAATGTCGGCTCTGATTAAAAAACGTAAAGAGCAAACACACATTAGCTCCATGAGGAACACTGCAGGTACTTTAGTTTCTGACACTTCAGAAGTTGCTAAAGCATTCACTGAATATTACTGCTCTTTATATAATATTCGTCAGAGCGAGACCCCTGATGTAATAGATTCTAGGTCAAATAAAGTTGCAGACTTCTTAGATTCTCTCACCTTACCTGCCCTGTCTGAATCAGAAAGGGACTCCTTATTAGCTCCTATCACACTTGAAGAAATTAAGAAAACCCTCTCCTCCATTCCCCAAGGAAAGAGCCCTGGCCCTGACGGGTTTCCGATCACGTACTACAAAAAATTTCTCCCGGTCTTAGGCCCCCAACTTGTTAACTATTTTAACGCTTTGCTTTCCGGTGCTGCCATGAATTCTCAGGCTTTGGAGGCGCATATAGTGGTGCTCCCTAAAGAGGGGAAGGATTTGTCTCTCCCTTCCAGCTATAGGCCCATTTCTCTGCTAAATGCAGACACTAAATTATGGGCAAAGATTCTAGCCCACAGAATAAATCCTTTACTCCAGAGACTGATAGGGGGCGATCAGGCCGGTTTCGTGGGGGGTCGGGAGTGCAGGGACGGTACTTACAGGGTATTACAAGCTATAGAATATTCTTTGACGAGTAACAAGCAGCTCACCCTTCTCAGCACTGATGCCGAGAAGGCATTCGACAGGGTTGATTGGAAGTTTATGGAAGCCACTCTGTACAAATTTGGATTCCCTCCCCATTTTATCCGTGCGGTGCTGTCCCTGTACTCCTCGCCTCACGCGAGGGTTAGAGTCAATGGGGTACTTTCATCCTCCTTTGCCATAGCCAATGGGACCAGGCAGGGTTGCCCCCTCTCTCCTTCCCTTTTCATCCTTTGTCTGGAAACGTTGTTGCAGGCCATCAGACAGGATGATGACATTGCCGGGCTAAAGGTAGGCACGTCGACTCATAAGGTCGCGGCCTTTGCCGATGACATGTTGCTCCTCCTGCCGGATCCAATAAAGGCGTTCCCAGCTATCTTGGGCCTTTTTGAGTCTTTTGGCCATATGTCCAACTTCAAGATCAATCTATCTAAATGCACGGCACTGGGGGTTTGTGTCCCTGATGCAACCATTTCATTGCTGTCACAGGATCATCCCTTTCAATGGTCTTCCAGTGTCACCTACTTAGGGGTGAAGATCTCAGCCCAAATAGATCAGGCCTTCCAATTAAACTATGTCCCTCTCCTTGCTGATATTAAAGAACAATTGAAACATTTAGATATTCCATTTGTCTCTTGGATGGGGCGGAAAAATATAATTAAAACCTTATATCCTTCCCAAAGTGCTGTTTCTTCTCCAGACTTTACCTATACATTTACCTGACTCTTACTTCCTGGACCTGCGTAGGATTATTTCAGGCTTCATTTGGAGGCGAGCTCGTCCGAGATTGGCATATGACTTGTTAACCCTGCCCAAACACAGAGGTGGCTTTGGCTTGCCAGACATCAAATTATACTATAGGGCTATTCAACTCCGTTTATTGAGTGAATTACTAAACATTAACATTAAAAAATTGGGTTGCCAAATTGCACGCCAATTAACATCTCCTGACGTGCTCGCCCGTCTTTGGACGGTAGATCGTGGTCCTGCGCATGGCATAGATGCACCACCCCTTCTAAAAGGTCTCTTAACAACTTGAAACGTTATAGCCAGGAAGTTTGGGTTTTGCCCTGGTCCCTCGCCCCTTCTCCCCATGCACCTGCTGCCGTACTGCTTATCTTCAAGCTATTCAGATGTCCTGGGGATATGGCCTGCCTTTAACGCATTTGCTGTGGGGGATTTCTTGAGAGACGGGCGGATTGCGTCCTTGGAGGACCTCCGGGCATCACAATTGGCTTTGAGTTGGACCCCTTTGCATTACTCTCATTTTTCATTTATAGGCCAACAGTACCTCGCTAAAGCTAATAGGAATTTTATTCCCTCTTGGTTCGACATTCTAGTAGCCTCGCACAAACCGGTGAGGAAGGTCATTTCGTTTATTTACAACAAACTGTTGCTGGAGGGCGTACCTAGCAGACCGTCCTTCATTGGGAGGTGGGAGCAAGATTTAGGCATTACTTTATCAGATGAGTCTGTCTCTTCACTACTGAGGAATTCTCACGGGTTCTCCAGATGCATCAGAATCCAGGAGAATTCCTTTAAACTGCTGACGAGATGGTACCGCACTCCGGAGGTGCTACATAGGATGGACCCTCTCACTTCCCCAGCCTGCTGGAGATGTCACGAAGAAGTTGGCACGGTCTCACATATATGGTGGTCGTGTCGGGGGGTCTCCCAGTTTTGGACCTCGCTTAGTAAGATACTACAGCAAATTTATCCTTCGGCCCCTCCACTTTTTCCGACTCTGGTTCTTCTCAATGTACCATCAAAGGATTTCCCCTTGCATAAATATTCTCTACTAGCACACATGTTAACGGCTGCCAAACTTTTAATCCCTCTACATTGGCTCTCGACACATACTCCTTCAATTGAGGAATGGACCCAAAAGGTTCACGAGATCTGTAGGTTTAAAGAACTAACCAGTTGGGAGTCCCTCTCACACGACAAATTTAATGATATGTGGGGTCCGTGGTTGAGTTGGTTGGAAACAGAGTCGGGGAACTTGTGTCTTTCTACCGGGGTTTCTGTAAACTCTCCCCCCCCCTTAGTAACTACCCATTTGTGCTATACACTCTATATTGTATATCATGCTTGTTCAAATTACCAATGGTCATGTCTCACTCTACATCAGCATACTTTTTTACTGTTCCTAGCCTGCACCACCTCTGTCTTGTGGACTAGGGTGGTTGTGCCTCAGAGGTATCTGACCCTCCTTACACGACACACATACTACTCTTGTTAGGTCCGCCTGACTAGCTTATCTTTATCTTTATTCATTGCTTGAACATTTATGATAATGTACTTATATTAATATCAGTGTACCGCGTATGTCTCCTCGATTGTTGGGCTGTTGCCCGCATTGTTCTTGTCTTTTTTACCATGCTTGCCGTGATAAATAAAGATTTGTTAAAAAAAATATAAAGTCCATAAGTATAAGGCCTATATAAGATGTATGGACATGAACCTAAGGAACAACCATTTTGTCTTATTTTAAAAGTGCAGGGTGAGTTCAAGATTTTAACTGAGGATTATTAACCTAAGATTTACAATATGTACCAGAGTGTTTACCCAAGTCTGTTTTTGTGAGAAGGAGATGTCCCAAGGTCTAATGAAAAGTATTTACCTAGATAAGACAATGTATTAAAAATGTGCTGAGTTTTGATGATTTTCAGTGAATAGAAAGAGTATAATCTTTCTTTGTTTTTTTTTATATTAATCAATGTATGAGTGGATTTTGATTTTTATATCATTGATTTAAATATGTGTTCTTTATATATAAGAGTGTGGTCCTTATAGATATATTCAGTTTTAAGGTTAGAATTGAGGTACAAACTCCTATGTCATTTTTAGTATCTCTCCCAGAGTTAATGATCTCTTTTCTTAAGGTTTTCTTGAATGGAGAAATGTGGACACAGATGATCATAAACAAACCTTGTCTTTTCCCCAGTACAATGACCTAAGAATAGTCATGTGTATCTTGATTTAATTAGGTCTGGTCAAAAGATTAAGGGATAAATGAGGTGTTTGACTAAATACAAAAGTCATTGTCTATTTAAGATCTCCTCAAGGTTTTGTCTGAAACATTAGTTAAAGTTTATTTTAAGTAAATGAATAAGAGAAATAAGTGCATGGAGTACTAGTGCCATCTAGTGTTAGAGTAACATAAAGGTTTAGTGTGTATTTTCCCTAGGGAGGTTCTATTAATTATAAAGTGAGGTCACTAGTTAATGATAAAACTTGGCCAAGCCCTTTCTAAGATAGGATAAAAAAAATAGTACGGGCTGACAGAAAGGATCGCTCTAACCATCTTCAGAGAACCATCAAGAGAAGGAACTATCATCAAGGGAGGATCATCAGGAAACCATCAAAAGGGAGAAGACCAAATCCAGCCCTGACCACCTTTTCAGTCATTGGGGGCAGCCATCTTAGAACCATTGAAACTGATTTCTGCTAGCTGACATTTTGGTATAGTATAAGCTTACCTATATTTTATAGGATAATTAATTAATATAATACATAGCTATATACATTCAATTAACCATACCTTGTGTATAGTATCTGTTTTGAAATAAGATTGGGGTGTACCTGCAGCATCATCCTGAAAATTAATCCAATACAGGGAGATTGAAAATATACTGGTGAAAACACGGTATTATCTCCAAGGAATTTAATTCAGTTCTAGACCGGTTTGGTTGAATATATATATATATATATATACAGTACAGACCAAAAGTTTGGACACACCTTCTCATTCAAAGAGTTTTCTTTATTTTCATGACTATGAAGGCATCAAAACTATGAATTAACACATGTGGAATTATATACATAACAAACAAGTGTGAAACAACTGAAAATATGTAATATTCTAGGTTCTTCAAAGTAGCCACCTTTTGCTTGGATTACTGCTTTGCACACTCTTGGCATTCTCTTGATGAGCTTCAAGAGGTAGTCCCCTGAAATGCTCTTCCAACAGTCTTGAAGGAGTTCCCAGAGATGCTTAGCATTTGTTGGCCCTTTTGCCTTCACTCTGCGGTCCAGCTTACCCCAAACCATCTTGATTGGGTTCAGGTGCGGTGACTGTGGAGGCCAGGTCATCTGGCGCAGCACCCCATCACTCTCCTTCATGGTCAAATAGCCCTTACTTTTAAAGTTTTCCCAATTTTTCGGCTGACTGACTGACCTTCATTTCTTAAAGTAATGATGGCCACTCGTTTTTCTTTACTTAGCTGCTTTTTTCTTGCCATAATACAAATTCTAACAGTCTATTCAGTAGGACTATCAGCTGTGTATCCACCTGACTTCTCCTCAACGCAACTGATGGTCCCAACCCCATTTATAAGGCAAGAAATCCCACTTATTAAACCTGACAGGGCACACCTGTGAAGTGAAAACCATTTCAGGGGACTACCTCTTGAAGCTCATCAAGAGAATGCCAAGAGTGTGCAAAGCAGTAATCAAAGCAAAAGGTGGCTACTTTGAAGAACCTAGAATATGACATATTTTCAGTTGTTTCACACTTGTTTGTTATGTATATAATTCCACATGTGTTAATTCATAGTTTTGATGCCTTTAGTGTGAATCTACAATTTTCATAGTCATGAAAATAAAGAAAACTCTTTGAATGAGAAGGTGTGTCCAAACTTTTGGTCTGTACTGTATATATATATATATATATATATATATATAAATAAATAAAAGATAAACCAGATTTGGGTTTAATCAGACATTTGTCGGCTGAGAGAAATCAAGTATTAAATTGATTTAAAATATAATTGAGGGGTATCATTATAAAAAGGCATAATTGTGTATATATACATTCTCAATTATTTTTGACTTTCTCACTATTTTGCATATCATTGATTGAATTTCAATTGTCACCAATTTTATTATATATTATTGTGTACTAAAAATTGTATTAATAAATTACATATATATTTTGTCTGTAACTGGGTTTTGTCTTCAATTCAACGCAGATCACGAGCTTGTTTTAGCTTGATATTTATGATAATAAATTAGAATCTCCTTCATTACAAATTTTAATTTATTCACATAAATAATATAGACTGTCAATCGGAGACAGCATAAATATTCAGACAGTCCAGACCCCCAGTGGGACATGTAGTTTATGAAGTTGGGAGGGGAAAATTGGCTTACTTATGCACCATATTGGTATGATAGACCAAATAAAAAGGTTAAGAAACAGAAGGCCGAGAACCAGGAGGGATATAAAAAGAAACATGAGTTAGAAAAAGAATTGACAAGGGGTTCACCTCAGAAGCCCTCTCCTCCCTATTTAGGAAATATCCCACAGATATATCCATCCCTTCCAAAAGATGACTTAGATTAAAAGGGCAGTACTTTGAGGCCCAGGCATTATTTCATTGGCTCAAAAGGAAGAAGAGATAAGAGAAGAAGAGATAGCACTCTAGCATCTGCGCACTGTGCACTATTTTGGAATGTGAACTAATGTAAAAATCTGGTTATCGCCGCCATGTTGTAATGGCGTCTATCCTAACAATAATACTGCACACATCATATATGACACTTCAAAGAGTGTTCTTCTATAGGCAGTGAGTAATATGTGTGTATCATATTTATCCAGCCAAGGGATTGGCTTTAGCAGCCTTTCACAGTGCACACATCTTCAAAGCATCTGTGGGGAGATAGACGACAAACACTGCCCACAGCACAGTTCTCTGCCCCCCTTCATTTCCTCATAGCGTTGCATAGACAGAGCTCGACTAACAGCAGAAAGGAAAGGGGGGAGGCTCTTGAGATAAGAAGAAGTTTGTAACAACTTAAGATTAACCAGTTACAGTCTTAGAGATACAAAAAATATAGAATAAAATTCACACATCTCTAACACTGGGGATGTTATATCTCCCATGCGCCTTAGATCACAAAAGATTTTTCCCAAACCTGAACATATACCTCATCATGATGAGGACAGTGACCTTGAGGAACAGTTCCCTTTTATGACTGTAGGGGACACCTTGTTAAAGAAACCTATTGAAGTAGATGATATTAATAAGATTGTAATTATACCCATAGTCCCTGTGGTTCCAGACATACCATCTCTGCTATCAGCTATTCCTGCCCATGCAGAGTTTTTCTCTGTTATTGATTTAAAAAATGCATTTTTTTCTGTCCCCGTTGACAAGGAGACACGGCCACATTTTGCTTTTACATTAAAATTTCGCCAGTATACTTGGTGTAGAATGCCTCAGGGTTATGTAGACTCCCCAGTAATCTACTCTATTGTCCTCCAAGTTACACTGCGCCCTTGGACTGCCCCTCATGGTCTGTCCTTCTACAATATGTGGACGATCTCCTCATATGTAGTCCTACTCGGGAGGCCTGACAGGCAGACTGTGTTAGTTTATTACTGTGGTTATGTGAAAGTGGTCACAAAGGTTCTAGGAAGAAATTACAATGGAAAGTGTTGAGTATTTGGGCTTTGTTCTCAGTAAAGGTGAAAGGAAAATCAGCCATGCCAGAATTACTGCTGTACTGGGTCTGCCCCGCCCACAAACCAAGAAAGACATGTTGACCTTTCTTGGCATTATTGGTTACTGCCGCCAATGGATTGCTGATTGTTCCTACTATGATAGTATTCTGAGACAAGCCACTAATACTGAGATGCCTGACTTCATTAAATGGTCTGATGAAATGTTACAAACTTTTAGTCATTTGAAATGTGCAATGGTTTCAAGTCCTGGTTTGGGCCTACCCGACTATGGCGTGATGTTTCACTTATTTGCCAAGGACAATTGTAAAACCATAGAAACATAGAATGTGTCGGCAGATAAGAACCATTTGGCCCATCTAGTCTGCCCAATATATCTGAATCCTATGAATAGTCCCTGGCCCTATCTTATATGAAGGATAGCCTTATGCCTATCCCATGCATGCTTAAACCCCTTCACTGTATTTGCAGCTACCACTTCTGCAGGAAGGCTATTCCATGCATCCACTACTCTCTCAGTAAAGTAATACTTCCTTATATTACTTTTAAACCTTTGCCCCTCTAATTTAAAACTGTGTCCTCTTGTGGTAGTTTTTCTTCTTTTAAATATGCTCTCCTCCTTTACCGAGTTGATTCCCTTTATGTATTTAAAAGTTTCTATCATATCCCCTCTGTCTCTTCTTTCTTCCAAGCTATACATATTAAGGTCCTTTAACCTTTCCTGCTAAGTTTTATCCTGCAATCCATGTACTAGTTTAGTAGCTCTTCTCTGAACTCTCTCTAGAGTATCTATATCCTTCTGGAGATATGGCCTCCAGTACTGCGCACAATACTCCAAGTGAGGTCTCACCAGTGTTCTGTACAGCGGCATAAGCACTTCACTCTTTCTACTGCTTATACCTCTCCCTATACATCCAAGCATTCTGCTGGCATTTCGTGCTGCTCTATTACATTGTCTTCCCATGGCAGGGGAACCATGGCAGGAGTCCTGGCGCAAGATCATGGAGGCAAATTCCGCCCTGTTGCTTTTTTCTCAAAAGTGGTTCCCGTACAGGTTCAGGGCATGCCTGCGTGTCTCACGAGTTCGGCAGCCTGTGCTATGGTCGCTGAGATGGCTACGCCTATCACCCTAGGTCACCCACCACATCTGCTGTAACTTTATGGTTCTTGTAGTTCCACAATAACTTTTCCTGTTTGCACTCTGGAATGTGCTCTCAAAAAGAACCCCTCTCATCTGTATTTTGCTATTTCCTTCACCTCCCCCTCCTGTGCTCAGAAATTCAACTCCCCTCCATATGGGGGTTGGGGGGCTGGTAATTGGTAATGCATCTGCAGACTGTGAAAATATTAACGTGCGTTTTCTATAGATCTTCTAGACAGGGCTCCAGCATTGGATTATATCCAATGATGTTTGCAAATAACCTTTTCAAATTGTATGTTCCGATGGTTTAAAATGTGCCTGCAGAGATAATTTCCATGATGCCAATTGGAAGTGTCCAATCCTATCAATCTAAGGTTGCACCCATTCTAAGTCCTTATTCAGATATGAGTGAAAGTGTCGGGATGTCTGCATCATTGTATGATGTATGACATCTACCACACCCAGTAGTAACATCAATATTGCCAGGATGAATAGAATTCCCAATTCAGAGAACTTACTTATGCTGCTTTATAGAAAATTTGTTAAAATATGGAGAGTTTTCTCATATTATTGGTGAGATTTGGAAAATTTAGTTCAATGTAGAGCTGGGGATTTACTGCATAGTGAAGATCATTGAGTCTGGGAGGAAGCATTTAGGTCATCAGTCAGTCACATTGTCTCAATATGCATCAGGACAGAGAGTGTGGAGAATGTTTTTACTAGACTCCAGGAAAGTTGGGTGGATTTGGATTTTTGAGCTTTCTTTAGCTATGCATGAGAAAATCCTAAGTGCTGCCTTTGTGGATGATCTTAAGAATCATTTGGGAAGGTCTAGTGTTGGCTAGGCTTGAGTGAAGTTCATTTTGTCCCTCCATTTTGTTAAAGGTGTATTGAACAAAGACCTAAGGCGGGCGTGGCTGCCTATCAGTCCTCCCCACTAGAGGGGGGAGGAAAGACTTTGTATGTACTTGCCCACTTTCTCGCCCATGGGAGGAGCTACAAATGTTCAGCCTTCAAATGCAACGCCCATAGGGAATTAACAACCCACAATCAAATTCTGGATCCCTATTATCTATACAATCCTTAGGATCTGCTTCTTTTGCCTCATAGCGAACATGTTCCATGATCTATCATGGCTAAGGGTAGTATCACATGTGTAGGAATAGATAGTAATGCAATTCCTACTCCTCTCACCAATTAATCACTGTCTTAAGGATATTACAAAATTAGATCCGACTACTCTGCTGCATCTGGAGGGGGGGGAGGCTGGGAGTAGTAAATAAAAATACTTTTTTCCCACCTCTGTAAATAAAAATAAAAAGTGCTTTTTGGGAGTAGTAAATAAAAATAAAAAATTCAAATTCAAATGTAATATCTCCAATTAATAACCAAATTTTTGAGTTTCTGGTAGATAATTTCAGGTTCTTGGAAGATGGATCATCTGGGACAGGATATGCTGTTCCTACTTAATCTGATGTTTTCAAGAAAAAAAACACTTCCTCCAGCAATGTTAGTGCAGGAGACAGAGCTATTATCCATTTTAAGGCACATACTGATCTCCAAACACACAAAGCTAAAAGGAATGCCCTAGCTGATCAGGCAGCAAAAGAGGCTGCTATTAGAACGGCAGCAACAATTCAAATGCCCTCCCTAGTTCCAGACATTATCCTTACTGACAATCTATTGCTCAGCCTCCAGGTTTTGGCTACCAGTAGTGACAAAATAGAATGGCAGTCGGTAGGTGCAGTACAAGACCCTGATACGGGTCTTATCTGCAAAGAGGGGAAACCATGTCTCCCAGTTGCAAGTGCCCCGATTTTAATTGCACTATATCATGGTCTTGGCCATAGGGGGGCACAGGCAACCACTGACCTCATTCAGAGAGATTTTTTTATACCAGGTCTTAGATCAAATTGAACAAGATGTTGCTCGTGCCTCTCCTTTCTCTCCACAGGAACCTACGCATCCTTTCCAACCAGGAGACGTGGTGATAGTCCAGTGCCTGGCAAAAGGACGAAAACAGACTGAGTTCCCATTTGGACCACTCACCCGAGTGGTAGCAGTCACCAGAACAGCGATTCTTACAGAAGAGGCTCCAATCTGGATTCACGCTAGCAGAGTGAAAAAGGCCCCTGAGGCTTCTTCTCTGGTGACAGACAAAGACAAAGAGGGTGAAGCAGGTGTGAATTCCCTGAACAAAGAGGGGAGCTCAGAAGAAGTTTCCCTGAAAAGTGCCTTGCCACAGGCTGAAGATGATGACCCCACAATATTCTGGGAGATTTGTTTGTCTGCTGATAATTATTAATCTTTGTGTTTTCTTGCCCGTCTGGCTTATTACTACATGTATTTATCACTTAGAGGAGATGAGTTTCTTCTGCGGTGCACCAAATAATCAGTCAGTAAATAAAAGAGCTCAGGAGCAAGATCCCTTTGCTCCCGTACCCTTTTATTCGGAACAGAATAGTATAGTCAGGATGGCAAATGCCCTAAATGTTAGTTCATTGTGCCTTAAAGACTTACAGAGCCCACAGGATCTTATACAAACATGTGTTATAGCTGTGCCTACACCCGATGAATCCCTCCTTGAAGTCTGGTCGATGGCTAACAATACACAATCTTTTATTTCCTTGTATGACTTCTGTGGGGAGTGTCATAAATTAGGAAATAGCAGGGATAATATTAGAATAAATACTATTAATGTGACTGCAGCAGAGACTTGTTTTACCTTTTCCCAGGATATGACTTTATATTGTGATGGTAGAGACATATGATTATATTGACGACACCTGTAAAAAGAATAGTAGACTTGCTAGCTCCCTGAATAATTCCATGAGTTGTAATAAGACCATTATGACTCTACTTTACCCCTTCTCAGCCGTTCAGAATAAACAAGTTTGGGCGCCTCTATATTAGGATTGCCTGGACTGGCTATATATAATACTTGTACTATAAATTCTATTGCATGTGACTTAGCTAAATCTCTGAATCATACTTCTATCACCTTATCAGATATGCTTTTAGATATACAAGGCGTAAGAAGAGCAGTGCTATAAACTAGATTTGCTGTGGATTATTTGTTACTTAAACATAATATAGGATGTCAAGATTTTAAAGGAATGTGTTGCTTTAATTTATCTGATCATTCCAGATCAATCCAGTCCCATATTCAAGTGTTACATGAAATTGCTAATAATATCAACAAGGATGTTGATTCATCCTCTTGGTGGGACTGGCTATTGAGCTGGCTGCCGGATTTGAGTTGGTTGAGAACATTATTTATTAGTATTATAATTATAATTGCTTCCTTGATTGGTATATGTTGTTGTATCCAATGTATCCCTTCCCTCATACAGATGTTTTGTGTAATGTGTCCAAAACCCACAGACCCTGGACAATCATATGCTACTTACCTGTCACGAGAGTGTCAAGAACCACGCCTGACTCCGTTATACCCGGGGTCAGGAAGTCGCA
This sequence comes from Bufo bufo, assembly GCF_905171765.1. Lineage (NCBI taxonomy): Eukaryota > Metazoa > Chordata > Amphibia > Anura > Bufonidae > Bufo > Bufo bufo. Next base: position 282,521,405 of record NC_053393.1, on the reverse strand, counting down.
ACGGTTGGCTGCGCGCTCTATGTAAGATAGGGCTGTTTCCTTATGGTAGCTTTCTGGGTTTGCTTTGCAACCCTTTTGGCTCACTCAGGGATCCGTAGCTCCTTCTCCTCAGCTGTTCCTTGTCCAGCACTCCCAACCTCCTTATATTCCCCTCTCACACTTCTCTGGTTGCCAGATATAGAGCTTCCTGCCTGGACATCTATTCTGACCCTCTGGAGCTGTGTTGCTGCGTTCTCTGGTTGTTGGTCCAGAACGCTACCCTCCGGATCCCTGTTGGACCTTCGTGGTCTGCTGTGGTCGCCCACCTGGGTGTATGTGTTTGTCTGTATTGTCTGTCCTCTCCCTGGTGTTTCCCTCTTAGTGTCAGTGGTGCGGACTAGCGATCCCACCGGCCCGTTCACTATCTAGGGCTCATTTTAGAGAAAGCCAGGGTTTAGGCACGTGATCGCCGCACGGGTGAGGAACCCGTCTAGGGACGTCAGGGCAGTCAGGTGCCAGCCGCAAGGTGAGTCAGGGGTCACCACCTTTCCCTCTCCCTTGGGCAGGGCTTTCCCTTTTCCCTCCCTGTGCGTGACGCCGGTCATTACATTATATCTGGCCCTTATTTTGTGTAGGTAAAAAAAATAATAATAATTTGTTTACCTACTTAGAATCCAGTATGGATCAAATTGCTGCTCTGTCCAAACAATTTCATGGCCTGTCTTTGGAGGTGGCAGGATTGAAGGCGTCGGTCCTCCAGCAACAGCAGCGGTTGCTACTGGTAACCAGGTTGTTGCGGAACCCAAGGTCCCTCTCCCTGACAGATTTTCTGGGGGAAGGGACAAGTTTTTGACATTTCGTGAGGCCTGTAAATTATATATTAAACTGCGCCCTTACTCCTCTGGTAATGAAGAACAGCGGGTGGGGGTTGTTATTTCCCTGCTGCAGGGGGACCCGCAGTCCTGGGCGTTCTCTTTACCTACTGATTCCCAGGCTCTTCGGTCAGTGGATGAGTTTTTCGGGGCCTTGGGTCTCATATATGATGACCCTGACCGAGTCGCACTGGCTGAATCAAGATTACGGAGACTCCTACAAGGAGAGCGGCCGGTAGAGTAGTATTGCTCTGACTTCCGTAGGTGGGCTACGGATACCCAATGGAACGACCTGGCTCTCAGGAGTCAGTTCTGCTCTGTGTTATCCGAAAGGGTTAAGGATGCGCTTGCATTATATGAGACCCCCTTTTCCCTTGATGCGGTTATGTCCCTTTCTATCCGAATAGATAGACGCCTTAAGGACAGGTTGAAAAAACTGGAGCAATTGGTAACCCCTCCCAAGCAGCAGTTAGTCTGTACGGACTTAGATGAGCCTATGCAGCTAGGAGGAACTACTCGTCAGGTCCGTCCTCCTGAGGCTCGCCGTAGGTGTGGGGTTTGTTTTTTTTTGTGGGGAGAGGGGTGATTTCATTAATGTCTGTCCTTCTTTCCTCAGAAACAAAAGACCGTCGGAAAACTACTAACCCCAGGCTGTGTGGAGGATGTCAGCCGGGGGGTATACGTTTCCTCCATACGTACATCGCAATTTGTGTTGCCAGCGGTTATTGTTTTTGGTGATAAGACGGAGACTATTTCTTTCTTTCTAGACAGTGGAGCAGGGGTAAATTTGATAGATGCCCATTTTGCCTATTCCCTACCTATTCCCATATTCGCTATTGATTCTTCTCCTCTGTCTCAGAGAAACCTCACCCACATTGTTCATAATTTACACCTTCGGGTAGGGGACCACCATAACGAGATGCTTTCAGGTTATGTTCTGGAGGGGCTTCCCACTCCGGTAGTGCTGGGTCTTCCCTGGTTGGTAGCACACAATCCAGTGGTGGATTGGCAGGCCAGGGAGATATTGGAGTGGAGTGAGCAGTGCAGAGGAAATTGCTTAAATAGCAATTGCTTAGTCGCCTCCATAACTACCCTACCTACATTTATTTCGGATTTTGAGGACATTTTTTCTGAAAAGGGTTGTCAGAAGTTACCAGCTCATCGTCCTTATGATTGCCCAGTTAACCTTATTCCCGGCGCAAAATTACCCAAGACCAGGTTTTATAATCTTTCAGGTCCAGAGAGACAAGCCATGAAAGATTATATCTCCGAGAGCTTGGCTAAGGAACACATCAGACCCTCTTCTTCACCCGTGGCTGCAGGGTTTTTCTTCGTTAAAAAGAAAGATGGGGGCCTGCGTCCTTGCCTAGATTTTCGCGAATTAAATCGGATAACCATCCGAGACCCATACCCTCTTCCTCTCATTCCTGACCTGTTTAACCAGATTGCGGGTGCTAGGTGGTTCTCCAAACTTGATCTTAGGGGGGCCTACAATCTGATTTGTATTAAGGAGGGGGATGAGTGGAAGACAGCTTTTAACACCCCTGAGGGGCATTATGAAAATCTAGTTATGCCTTTCGGTCTGACCAATGCTCCTGCCGTCTTTGAACATTTCGTTAATTACATTTTTAGTCATCTAATCGGCAGGTTTGTGGTAATATACCTAGATGATATTTTAATTTATTCGTCTGATCTGAGAACACATGAGGTGCATGTCAGACAAGTACTGCAGGTCTTCGCCGTTCAGGAGATACAATTCCTAGGTTATTTTTTATCTGCTTCAGGTTTCCGTATGGATCCTAGGAAGGTCCAGGCAATTTTAGATTGGGATCTTCCTGAGAACCTCAAAGCTCTGCAACGGTTCTTAGGCTTCGCGAATTTCTATAGGAAATTCATTAAAAATTATTCACTTATTGTAAAACCCCTTACTGACATGACTAGGAAGGGGACTGATTTTTCTAAATGGTCTGACGCCGCTAAAGTTGCTTTTTCCTCTCTAAAAGAGAGGTTTACCTCAGCACCTGTACTAGTCCAACCTGATGTCTCTCAGCCTTTTATTGTTGAAGTCGATGCATCAGAGGTGGGAGTGGGGGCGGTGCTGTCTCAGGGTCCGTCTCCTGGCAAATGGCGTCCTTGTGCTTTCTTTTCTAAAAAACTATCTGCAGCAGAAAAGAACTACGATATTGGCAATAGGGAACTATTAGCCATTAAACTAGCGTTTGAAGAATGGCGTCACTTTTTAGAGGGGGCAGTCCACCCCGTCACTGTGATTACAGACCACAAAAATCTTCTGTACCTCGAATCAGCTAAGCGTCTCACCCCTAGACAAGCTAGGTGGTCGCTATTTTTTACCAGGTTTAACTTTGTGATTACCTATCGTCCTGGGGCAAAGAATACCAAGGCTGATGCACTATCTCGTTGTTTCCCTGGAGAGGGTAATGTGAGTGATCTGGTGCCCATTCTTCAAAGAGGAGTGGTTGTTTCTGCGGTACACTCTGTTCTGGAGGGGAAGGTGTTAGAGGCCCAGGGGGACGCCCCGGTCTCTTGCCCCTCAGAGAAATTGTTTGTACCGTTGAACCTGCGTTTCGAATTATTGAAGGAACATCATAATTCGGCACTTGCGGGGCACCCGGGTAGTAAAGCAACCTTGGAGCTATTGTCTCGTCGTTTTTGGTGGCCAAGGTTGCGTCAGGATGTATTGGATTTTGTGTCTTCTTGTTCTACCTGTGCGCGCGCAAAAGTTTCACATACACGTCCTGCAGGGTCTCTTTTACCACTCGTCATTCCCAATAGACCATGGACACATCTGTCAATGGATTTTATCACTGACTTACCTTTGTCTGCGGGTAAAACAGTTATTTTGGTAGTAGTGGACAGGTTTAGCAAAATGGTACACTTCATTGTGTTACCCGCACTACCTAATGCTAAGACTCTTGCTCAGGTATTCGTCAGTGAAATCGTGAAGCTTCACGGGGTCCCCTCCGATGTTGTTTCGGATCGGGGTACCCAGTTTATTTCTAAATTTTGGAAAGCTTTTTGTTCCCGTTTGGGGGTACACTTGTCCTTTTCCTCAGCTTTCCATCCTCAGTCGAATGGACAGACAGAGCGTACCAACCAAAACCTGGAGACATATCTAAGATGTTTTGTGTCTGAAAACCAAGAGTTGTGGTCATCATATTTACCGTTAGCTGAGTTTGCCATAAATAATCGTCGTCAGGAATCCACTGGCAAGTCACCATTTCTTGGTGCATATGGTTTTCATCCCCAATTCTGTACTTTCAAAGAGGGGGGGTCTTCTGGGGTTCCCGAAGAGGAACGATTTTCGTCATCTCTTTCATCGGTATGGCAGAAGGTGCAAGCTAACTTGAAAAATATGGGAGGTAAATACAAATGCATGGCTGATAAGAGACGGTCGCCAGGTCCGGACCTAGGAGTGAATGACTATGTGTGGTTGTCTACTAGGAATATTAAATTGAAGGTTCCCTCTTGGAAACTGGGTCCTAGGTTTATTGGTCCTTACAAAATTGTAGCCATCATCAACCCCGTGGCTTTTCGCCTGGAGTTACCTCAGACTTTTAAAATCCATAATGTCTTTCATAAGTCGTTACTCAAAAAATATGTTCCACCTCTAGAACCGTCACCGCTGCCACCCCCTCCTGTTGTTGTGGATGGTAATCTAGAATTTCAGATATCCAAAATTGTTAATTTTCGTCGGGTCCGCCGCTCTCTTCAATATCTGGTGCATTGGAGAGGTTACGGTCCCAAGGAAAGAATGTGGGTTCCTGCGTCTGAGGTAAACGCCGACAGGCTAGTTCGGGTTTTTCATGCCTCTCATCCTGAGAGACCTGGTCCTGAGTGTCCGGAGGCCCCTCGTAGAGAGGGGGGTACTGTCACGAGGGTGTCAAGAACCATGCCTGACTCCGTTATACCCGGGGTCAGGAAGTCGCAACGGTTGGCTGCGCGCTCTATGTAAGATAGGGCTGTTTCCTTATGGTAGCTTTCTGGGTTTGCTTTGCAACCCTTTAGGCTCACTCAGGGATCCGTAGCTCCTTCTCCTCAGCTGTTCCTTGTCCAGCACTCCCAACCTCCTTATATTCCCCTCTCACACTTCTCTGGTTGCCAGATATAGAGCTTCCTGCCTTGACATCTATTATGACCCTCTGGAGCTTTGTTGCTGCATTCTCTGGTTGTTGGTCCAGAACGCTACCCTCCGGATCCCTGTTGGACCTTTGTGGTCTGCTGTGGTCGCCCACCTGGGTGTATGTGTTTGTCTGTATTGTCTGTCCTCTCCCTGGTGTTTCCCTCTTAGTGTCAGTGGTGCGGACTAGCGATCCCACCGGCCCGTTCACTATCTAGGGCTCATTTTAGGGAAAGCCAGGGTTTAGGCACGTGATCGCCGCACGGGTAAGGAACCCGTCTAGGGACGTCAGGGCAGTCAGGTGCCAGCCGCAAGGTGAGTCAGGGGTCACCACCTTTCCCTCTCCCTTGGGCAGGGCTTTCCCTTTTCCCTCCCTGTGCGTGACGCCGGTCATTACATTACCTCTCTATGAGAGAAAGAAGATAAGTCATATTCATGACTTAAGAGGGGATTGAAGGGTTAAATAGAATAAGCTATATGATCTGTATGAAGGACAGGATGCTGGGTGACATCATACTAGAGGGAGAATATGTTTACATTAGCCTTATGTCCATATAAGGAATGGATTATGCGCAGCAACAGTGAATATGTGAATCACATCTGTTTCCAATATGTGTGGAAGAATCTCTATAAAGATGCTGGATTCTTAAAATTAAATCAGAACTGTTTCAGAAACACGTCTGTGTGTATCTTATTGAGATAGTTCTCCAGGTACCTGTATTTGGAGACAAAAGGAAGAACCAGGGTGCATTAAGAAGCAGATTTCTTTCAAAATTCTATATAGAAATTGGCAAAACCCCAAAACCTTTGAAGGGCCTTCAAGTTCCTGAGCTGGACCCAATCCCGTATTGCCTGCACCTTGGCGGGATCCATCCGAAAGCCCGCAGGTGACAAAATCACCCCAAGGAACCCGATCTCCTCTACCTCAAAACACTTGGGTAAATTCACATGCAGGAAGTTATCCCTGAGCCTTTTGAGAACTGTACGCACATGGTCCCTGTGGGACTGAACATCTTTAGAAAATATCAAAATGTCATTATTGTACACAATGACAAATAATCCCCAAATATCCCTAAAGATGTCATTAACTAAAGCTTGAAAGATGGCTGGGGCATTGCAAACTCCAAAAGGCATCACTAAATACTCAAAATGCCCTTCGGGTGTATTAAAGGCCGTCTTCCATTCATCACTTGACTTGATACGGATGAGGTTGTAGGCCTCCTTAGGATCGAATTATATTTTAGATGAGGGATGGCTCTATTGTTTGAGGAAATGAATACGGTGCACTAGTCGTGACTTAGCTCCCGTTCACTAAAAAGTAATTGTATAGTATTACAGACTGGCAATCGGCAACTGGTGTCACTGCGGAGTGAAATATTTTATTTCCGTAAAACACAAATATACATATAGATCACAGTAAGAAATCTAACCATTAAAAATTAACCTTCAAAGATGACCTTAAAAACATAATAATCTGTGGTATATTGTAGCTGAGTTGTCCACCCAGTATCCCGCAGATCGTCACACTCTTAGTTATCTGGTTCTGGTATTACTATTATCAGTGTGGCGTTCTCAGATCTGAGCTATTCAAACCAGCCATAACCCACCATGTAAATAATGGTTAAAATTCGCTATTGGGTAACTTATATACAGTCATGGCCAAAAGTTTTGAGAATGACACAAATATTAGTTTTCACAAAGTTTGCTGCTAAACTGCTTTTAGATCTTTGTTTCAGTTGTTTCTGTGATGTAGTGAAATATAATTACACGCACTTCATACGTTTCAAAGGCTTTTATCGACAATTACATGACATTTATGCAAAGAGTCAGTATTTGCAGTGTTGGCCCTTCTTTTTCAGGACCTCTGCAATTCGACTGGGCATGCTCTCAATCAACTTCTGGGCCAATTCCTGACTGATAGCAACCCATTCTTTCATAATCACTTCTTGGAGTTTGTCAGAATTAGTGGGTTTTTGTTTGTCCACCCGCCTCTTGAGGATTGACCACAAGTTCTCAATGGGATTAAGATCTGGGGAGTTTCCAGGCCATGGACCCAAAATGTCAACGTTTTGGTCCCCGAGCCACTTAGTTATCACTTTTGCCTTATGGCACGGTGCTCCATCGTGCTGGAAAATGCATTGTTATTCACCAAACTGTTGTTGGATTGTTGGAAGAAGTTGCTGTTGGAGGGTGTTTTGGTACCATTCTTTATTCATGGCTGTGTTTTTGGGCAAAATTGTGAGTGAGCCCACTCCCATGGATGAGAAGCAACCCCACACATGAATGCTCTCAGGATGCTTTACTGTTGGCATGACACAGGACTGATGGTAGCGCTCACCTTTTCTTCTCCGGACAAGCCTTTTTCCAGATGCCCCAAACAGGAAAGAGGCTTCATCGGAGAATATGACTTTGCCCCAGTCCTCAGCAGTCCATTCCCCATACTTTCTGCAGAAGATCAATCTGTCCCTGATGTTTTTTTTGGAGAGAACTGGCTTCTTTGCTGCCCTTCTTGACACCAGGCCATCTTCCTAAAGTCTTCGCCTCACTGTGCGTGCAGATGTGCTCACACCTGCCTGCTGCCATTCCTGAGCAAGCTCTGCACTGGTGGCACTTTGATCCCGCAGCTGAATCCTCTTTAGGAGACGATCCTGGCGCTTGCTGGACTTTCTTAGACGCCCTGAAGCCTTCTTAACAAGAATTGAACCTCTTTCCTTGAAGTTCTTGATGATCCTATAAATTGTTGATTGAGGTGCAATCTTAGTAGCCACAATATCCTTGCCTGTGAAGCCATTTTTATGCAACGCAATGATGGCTGCATGTGTTTCTTTGCAGGTCACCATGGTTAACAATGGAAGAACAATGATTTCAAGCATCACCCTCCTTTTAACATGTCAAGTCTGCCATTTTAACCCAATCAGCCTGACATAATGATCTCCAGCCTTGTGCTCGTCAACATTCTCACCTGAGTTAACAAGACGATTACTAAAATGATCTCAGCAGGTCCTTTAATGACAGCAATGAAATGCAGTGGAAAGTTTTTTGGGGATTAAGTTAATTTTCATGGCAAAGAAGGACTATGCAATTCATCTGATCACTCTTCATAACATTCTGGAGTATATGCAAATTGCTATTATAAAAACTTAAGCAGCAACTTTTCCCATATTTATGTAATTCTCAAAACTTTTAGCCACGACTGTACATCCCAAAATGTATCACCCCATTTCTCCTGTCTTCAGAAATACCCCTATTGTGGCCCTAATCTTATGTCTTGTCACACGGCAGGGTCCAAACATAAAGGAGCACCTAGGGTCTTTTAGATAATAAACTGAAAATGGTTCAGGCCCCATTGCACACATGTAATGGGGTTGAGCTGCAAAATGATAGTAAACCCTTATAAATGACCCCATTTTAAAAACTAGATCCCTTACATTTGAGAAGTGAAGCTTAGCACTTATAAGGGAGGCAGATTTCTAAAAAGGCATTTGCGTGTACATATGTCTCGCCAAACTGAAAAAAAAGGGGGAAAAAACTGAACTGTAGTGAAAGGCACCAAGTCCAAGAAAATAGAGCAACATGTCTCCAGCTATGTTAAAAATTCCAGTTTGTTCACAAGATACAAGAACACCGATAGGGCTGTAATAACAAGCTGGCACTCAAGGATAGTGACTGGTCGTACAACGTCTCTTTAGCCCCATCAATCCCTATATGAGAGACGAACGTGCTAAGTGACGCGGTGCACCATAACAGGCCCCTGCCCGGCAAGGTAGAAACCGCTATGCACACAATCAACTAGTCACCTACAGAGTATATAAAGGGACAGTGTCCAGAACTATCTGTAGGAACAGTAATGGATCACTAATTCCCAAAATTATGTCATTATTTCTAGACGTGTTGTGGGGTGTCCACAAAAAAAATTCTTACTAAAGCCCTTAGTGTACTGTTGAGGAAGAACTCAATGATTAGAGATCCTCCAAATAAAAAAATATCATGCCAATATCATGATACAGTAATGGAATTAACAGCTTTGTGTGGCAGGACATAGTCATAAAAAAATGAAATTAGGAAAATTAAGGAAACAAATCAGGAAAGGTAAAATTAGATCCAATGTCTGAAAAGAAAATTAGCTCCACGACCCATCCCAAAGGGATCCCTCCCTCCCTGGAAAACCCACAAACTAAACAGAAAATGAGAATAAATTGAATTCCTAAATTCTTTTTGGTAATAAATAAAATTAAAACAGGGGTAATTACAGAGGCCTGGTTGTGATGGGCAACTGGGGCAGTAAATCCGGGTGTCCCTCCTCCTTCCATGTTTGCTACACACCCGGCATCTTTTCTGTGGGTAAGTTTTGCTGATAGTGGCAGGAACGGGGTGAGGGAAATGGCGTTCTGAAAGCCTTCGAACGTCCTCCGATTCGAAGGCTTGCCCAGGTGCGGGGGACTCAAACAGGAGACTCTCAATCACCTTCTCCTGGTAATCGCGGAAGTTGAGGTTTCCCTGGGACTTTTTAAATAAAGTAAAACTATTGTAGGTAGCAATCTGGATGAGGTAGATTGCTACCTTTTTATACCAGGCCCTGTTTTTTCGCGTCACCAGGTAGGGTTGAAGCGCCTGATCCGAGAGGTCTACACCTCCCATAAATTTATTGTAGTCTGTCACACAGACTGGTTTGTGCTTGTCCGCCGTAGCCCCCCTCTCCCTAACTGCCACTGTGGTGTCTGCATGCAAGGTGGTCAGCATGTGGACATCCTTCCTGTCCTTCCACTTCACGGCAAGCAGCTGGTCACTTGCGAGGGCGAAGGATGTTCCTTTCTCCAAACGTTTGGAGACCAGCGGTTGTGGGTATCCAACTCTATTTTTGCGGACTGTCCCACAAGCCCCTGTGTTTGCAGCATGGAGGGATTTATAAAGGGGCATACTGGTATAAAAATTATCTGTGTACACATGGTACCCTTTGTGCAGGAATGGCACCAATAGATCCCACACAATTTTGCCTGCTGTTCCAATATTTTCGGGGCAGCCTGGGGGGTTAAGTTGGGAGTCTCTGCCCTCATAAATAGACAGACCACAGGTGTAGCCGGTTGTGCTCTCGCACACCTTATACAATTTACCCCATATCTAGCACGCTTGGAGGGAATATATTGACGGAAGGAAAGGCGGCCTTTAAAACTCAAAAGGGACTCATCAACGGATACATTTTTTCAGGGGTATATAATTTCAAGAATAAATCTGTAAGGAGGGAAATAAGGGGTCTTAATTTATTTAGGCGGTCGAAGGCTGGGTCAGTTCTGGGGGGGACTTGGGAATTATCAGAAAAATGCATGAACCGCATTAGGACTTCATAGCGGTTACGGGACATAACTGCTGCAAACACAGGGGTTTAGTAGACAGTACTCGCAGCCCAATAGGATCGGACAGAGTTTTTTTTATGATGCCCATGTCCAGGGTAAGCCCCAATTTTTTATTTATTTTAGGGACACTTGTGGGGGTCCACCGTCTTACATAAATAGACATGGGATTTTGTACAGCAAACTGTGTGGCGTACAAATTCGTTTGCTGCACAATTAACTCAAGGACGTTATCATCCACAAATAAATGGTAAAATTGGAGACATCCACATTAATTTGGGGAGTGGATAAAAATTTGGGTACTTGGGGGGAAAATGAAGTGGCAGGGGCGGGACCGCTGGGTGGAGAATTAGAGGAGGTGGCGGGTGACTTCTACCACCATGGGGTCTGGGGATGGAATCGGAGTCCCCGCTATCTGAAAATATTTCCGCCTCTGAAGCGGTGTCAGATACTGAGTGGTCAGAGCAGAGAAATTCGTAGGCCTGCTCCGCACTTAACAATCTACGAGGCATTTTTTTTTTTCTGTAAAGCTCAGAAAGAAATTAAAATAACTGACCGTCCCTAATAGACTGGTAATGGACGGCAAATGACTGACACCCACCGACTGACTGACTGACACCTACCAACTCACTGACACCCACCGACTGACTGACACCCACTGACCGCTAGTAACAGACGGACACTGGGTCTCTAATAAAGATAATTGACCGTCACTAATAGATGTCTAATGACGGACACCCAATCACGGACACCCACTGACCGCCAGTTACTGACGGACAGTTTATAATTAGATTTTTTTTCATTTTGTTTTTCACAGTATGTAATCACAGAACCAGGACAGAAGTCTGATCTCTCTCTCCTCACAGAACAACTGCGCTGAGGGGATAGAAAAACACAGCCCCTGTCCTGGATCTGTTTTGTAAATATAATGGATGTGATCTCCATGATAGGGTTATCATGGAGACCACATGATCAGGGACCATTATTATTGGTCCCTGATGGTTACTGTGCTGAAAGCAGATCTTCAGCACAGTAACCAGTGCGCATGTTTGTGCCATTTTATTTTTTATTTTAATTATTTAATGACCCCATTCTAGAAACGACACCCCTCAAGGTATTCAAAACTGATATTACAAACGTCGCTAACCTTTTAGGTGTTCCACAAGAGTTAATGGCGAATGGTGATAAAATTTCAGAATTTTGATTTTTTGGCAAATTTTCCATTTTAATCCATATTTTCCAGTAACAAAGCAAGGGTTAACAGCCAAACAAACAAAATGCTATATTTATTGCCACGATTCTGTAGTTTGCAGAAACACCCCAGATGTCGCCGTAAACTTCTGTACGGGCACACAGTAGGGCGTAGAGGGAAAGGTGCACCGTATGGTTTTTGGAAGGCAGATTTTGCTGGACTGTTTTTTTTGACACCATGTCCCATTTGAAGCCCCCCTGATGCAACCCTAGAGTAGAAACTCCATAAAAGTGACCCAATCTAAGAAACTACACCCCTCAAGGTATTCAAAACTGATTTTACAAACTTTGTTAACCCTTTAGGTGTTCCACAAGATTTAATGGAAAATAGAGATAAAATTTGAGAATTTAAATTTTTGGGCAAATTTTCCATTTTAATCCATTTTTTCCAGTAACAAAGCAAGGGTTAACATCCAAACAAAACTCAATATTTATGGCTCTGATTCTGTAGTTTACAGAAACACCCCATAATCGTAAACCGCTGTACGGGCACACGGCAGGGTGCAGAAGGAAAGGAATGCCATACGGTTTTGGAAGGCAGATTTTGCTGGACCGGTTTTTTGACACCATGTCCTATTTGAAGCCCCCCTGATGCACCCCTAGAGTAGAAACTCCAAAAAAGTGACCCCATTTTAGAAACTACGGGATAGGGTGGCAGTTTTGTTAGTACTAGTTTAGGGTACATATGATTTTTGGGTGCTCTAAATTACACTTTTTGTGAGGCAAGGTAACAAGAAATAGCTGTTTTAGCACCGCTTTTATTTTTTGTTATTTTCAACATTCATCTGACCGATTAGATCATGCAATATTTTTATAGAGCAGGTTGTCACGGACGTGGCGATACCTAATATGTATAGTATTTTTTTTATTTATGTACGTTTTACACAATGATTTTATTTTTTAAACAAAAAAAATCATGTTTTAGTGTCTCCATAGTCTGAGAGCCATAGTTTTTTCTGTTTTTGGACAAATATCTTGGGTAGGGTATGATTTTTGTGGGATGAGATGACGGTTTGATTGGCACCATTTTGGGGTGCGTATGACTTTTTGATCGCTTGCTATTACAATTTTTGTGATGCAAGATGACAAAAAATGGCTTTTTTTACACCGTTTTTTAATTTTTTTTTTACGGTATTCACCTGAGGGGTTAGATCATGTAATATTTTTATTGAGCAGGTTGTCACGGACGCGTCGATACCTAATATGTATACTATATTTTTTATTTATACAAGTTTTACACAATGATTTCATTTTTGAAACAAAAAAAATCATGTTTTAGTGACTCAATAGTCTGAGAGCCATAGTTTTTTCATTTTTTGGGCGATTATCTTGGGTAGGGTATGATTTTTGCAGGATGAGATGACGGTTTGATTGGCACTATTTTGGGGTGCGTAGGACTTTTTGATCGCTTGCTATCACACTTTTTGTGATGTAAGGTGACAAAAAATTGCTTTTTTTACACTTTTTTTGTCGTTTTTTACGGCATTCACCTGAGGGGTTAGGTCATGTGATATTTTTATAGAGCAGGTTATATACATATAATTTTTGGTTGCTTTATATTACACTTTTTGTGAGGCAAGGTAACAAGAAATAGCTGTTTTGGCACCGTTTTTATTTTTTGTTATTTTCGAAATTCATCTGACAGGTTAGATCATGTAATATTTTTATAGAGCAGGTTGTCACGGACGCGTCGATACCTAATATGTATACTTTTCTTTTATTTATGTAAGTTTTACACAATTATTTCATTTTTGAAACAAAAACTAAAAAATCATGTTTTAGTGTCTCCATATTCTGAGAGCCATAGTTTTTTCAGTTTTTGGGCGATTATCTTAGGTAGGGTCTCATTTTTTGTGGGATGAGGTGACGGTTTCATTTTTACTATTTTGGCGTACATACGACTTTTTTGATCACTTTTATTACCTTTTTTGGGAAGGTGGGCAAAATTTCTATTTCATCTTTTTTTTTTATGGCGTTCACCGTGCGGGTAAAGTAACATGATCGTTTTATAGATCAGGTTGTTACGGACGTGGTGATATCAAACATGTATAGGGAATTTCAGTGCTAAATATGTTTTTTTATTTTAACTTTTTTTTCACTTTTTATTTAAAAATTTTGGACCCAGACCCACTTGGTTCTTGAAGATCCAGTGGGTCTGATCTCTGTATAATACAGTACAGTACACTATATAGTGTACTGTACTGTATTTTCACTTTACAAAGTCTGATTAGACTTCTGCCTTTAGCAGAAGTCTAATCAGCACCATGGACAGCCTCTGATCAGTACCATGGACAGCCGGACGCCTGTGAAGGCGTCCGGTTGCCATGGTAACCATCACTCGCTGCCACAGCAGAGCAGTGGGTGATGGGGAGGGAGGGGGGCCCCCTCCCTCTCCGATCGGGGGCTGAAAAGGCACAGCAGCCCCCGATGGGAGGGAGAGGGAGCTCCCTCCCACTTAACCTTTTCCATACAGCGGTCCCTACAGACCGCGGCATGGAAAGGGTTAAACGCATGGCATCTGTGCCAGCACAGATGTCAGGCGTTTCAAGCAGAGTGTCAGCAATGTGCTGACACTCTGCAAACCGCTCGGCTATCCTGAAAAAGGGGGCGGGCGGATGATCGCATTCCTGCCCGCCCCCCCAAGAACTGCCTGCCCGCCATCCCTGCCGCACTCCCCGCACCTCCCCCCCCCCGCGCTGCGCCCGCCGACAGATAACAAAGAGGGCAGCAGGGGGGGGGGGGGTTAAACATTAAAATAAAGCTTATTTGAAGTTTCTGATCTCCGCGGTCACAGACCGCGGGTATCAGAAACTTCCGAAACTGCAGCAAACCGCAGGTCTGAATTGACCTGCGGTTAGCTGCGATCGCCGACATGGGGGGGGTCACAGGACCCCCTGGCGCATTTAGCCAAGGTGCCTGCTCAATTATTTGAGCAGGCACCAGGTTCCGATCACCGCCCGCCGGGCGGCGGTGATCGTAACTATACATGACGTACCGATACGTCATGTGTCCTTAAGAGGTTAAACATGCCCTCCTCCTCCTTCTATCACATACACTTTAGGAAGTGGCTGGATTGTGGAGCCTCAATTTAGCTTGGACACAGAAAACTAGTGGTAATGGTCTCTATGAATGAAACCCAGGCTGCTGCATAGTATTTCTTATGGAGCCATAGCCTGTAATAGGCTCCATAGGAAATATGCAATTTTCTTATATATTCCAAAGCTATTGTTTGAAAAAAAATATAAAGTTCAAATCACCCCACATTTTGCAAAAATGAAAGAAAAAAAAAGCACCATGGGTGGCATTTTTGGACACTTCATTTCTTCTTAAAAAATTTAATAAAAGGTGATCAAAAAGTCATACACACCCCTGAATGGTATCGATGAAAAGAACAGATTGCGCCGCAAAAAAAGGATTCACATTCACATAATTTAAAAAAAGTTATAGGGGTCAAAATATGGCGACCAAAAAGTAAAACTGATTTTCCACAGATCCCCCCCTAAACAGTGCCATCCACAGATCCCCCCTAAACAGTGCCATACACAGATCCTCCTCCCCTAAACAGTGCCATCCACAGATCCCCCTCCCCTAAACAGTGCCATCCACAGATCCCCCTCCCCTAAACAGTGCCATCCACAGATCCCCCTCCCCTAAACAGTGCCATCCACAGATCCCCCTCCCCTAAACAGTGCCATCCACAGATCCCCCTATACAGTGCCATCCACAGATACCCCCTATACAGTGGCATCCACAGATGCCCCCTAAACAGTGCCATCCACAGATCCCCCTCCCCTAAACAGTGCCATCCACAGATCCACCCCTTAATAGTGCCATCCACAGATCCCCCTCCCCTAAACAGTGCCATCCACAGATCCACCCCTTAATAGTGCCATCCACAGATCCCCCTCCCCTAAACAGTGCCATCCACAGATCCCCCTCCTCTAAACAGTGCCATCCACAGATCCCCCCCCTAAACAGTGCCATCCACAGATCCACCCCTTAATAGTGCCATCCACAGATCCCCCTCCCCTAAACAGTGCCATCCACAGATCCCCCTCCCCTAAACAGTGCGATCCACAGATCCCCCTCCCCTAAACAGTGCCATCCACAGATCCACCCCTTAATAGTGCCATCCACAGATCCCCCTCCCCTAAACAGTGCCATCCACAGATCCCCCTCCCCTAAATAGTGCCATCCACAGATCCCCCCTAAACAGTGCCATCCACAGATCCCCCTCCCCTAAAAAGTGCCATCCACATTTCCCCCCCAAACAGTGCGATCCACAGTTCCCCCTTCCCTAAACAGTGCTATCCACAGATCCCCCCTAAACAGTGCCATCCACAGATCCCTCTCCCCTAAACAGTGCCATCCACAGATCCCTCTCCCCTAAACAGTGCCATCCACAGATCCCTCTCCCCTAAACAGTGCCATCCACAGATCCCTCTCCCCTAAACAGTGCCATCCACAGATCCCTCTCCCCTAAACAGTGCCATCCACAGATCCCTCTCCCCTAAACAGTGCCATCCACAGATCCCCCCTAAACAGTGCCATCCACAGATCTTCCCCTAAAAAGTGGCATCCACAGATCCCCCTCCCAGAGGCTCACAGGAGTACATTTATAAACTGTAATCCGTAACTTTAACTGTAATCATCGCTCATCTATTTACTTGGATACCTTAATCTTAGCTTCGGTAACAGCAGGCAGTGCGGGCTTCGCTCACTCATTGACGTCACGCGCCTGCACCGCCTAGTGGGAGGAGACATCAGTGGGACATCAGTGAGTGAGCGCCGCCCGCACTGACTGCTGTTACCGGAGCTGAGAGTAAGGTATCCAAGTAAAGAGATGAGCGATGATTACAGGTAAAGTTACAGATTACAGTTTATAAATGTACTGCTGTGAGCGGCGTGGCCCTGTATATTCTAACCCCCAGGCAAGCGTCCCCGTCACCATGGGAACGCCTGGGGGCTAGAATATACCATCGGATCTCGGGCGGGACTCGGCAGGACTCTGGGAGACTCGTTGTGGTTCGCTGTCAGTTCCGGCCAGCAACATGAACGCGCACGCACGCAGGAGGACGGCCTCCTTGTGCGTCCTTCGTCTTCCATCTGAGCACAATTGGAAGACGGATGAGTCATAGCAACTTGATTTTAATCTTAGGTAAGAATGGCATATACTGGGGACATAAATGTGGCTTTTAGGAGTTATTTACTAAAAAGCCAAAAGTTAAAACATGGCAAACAACGTGATATTAATCACCAAAATCCTTTAAGATTCCAGTTAGTTTTTTTCTATAATACCCTATAACATACAGTACAGACCAAAAGTTTGGACACACCTTCTCATTCAAAGAGATTTCTTTATTTTCATGACTATGAAGGCATCAAAACTATGAATTAACACATGTGGAATTATATACATAACAAACAAGTGTGAAACAACTGAAAATATGTCATATTCTAGGTTCTTCAAAGTAGCCACCTTTTGCTTTGATAACTGCTTTGCACACTCTTGGCATTCTCTTGATGAGCTTCAAGAGGTAGTCCCCTGAAATGGTCTTCCAACAGTCTTGAAGGAGTTCCCAGAGATGCTTAGCACTTGTTGGCCCTTTTGCCTTCACTCTGCGGTCCAGCTCACCCCAAACCATCTCGATTGGGTTCAGGTCCGGTGACTGTGGAGGCCAGGTCATCTGGCGCAGCACCCCATCACTCTCCTTCATGGTCAAATAGCCCTTACTTTCAAAGTTTTCCCAATTTTTCGGCTGACTGACTGACCTTCATTTCTTAAAGTAATGATGGCCACTTGTTTTTCTTTACTTAGCTGCTTTTTTCTTGCCATAATACAAATTCTAACAGTCTATTCAGTAGGACTATCAGCTGTGTATCCACCTGACTTCTCCTCAACGCAACTGATGGTCCCAACCCCATTTATAAGGCAAGAAATCCCACTTATTAAACCTGACAGGGCACATCTGTGAAGTGAAAACCATTTCAGGGGACTACCTCTTGAAGCTCATCAAGAGAATGCCAAGAGTGTGCAAAGCAGTAATCAAAGCAAAAGGTGGCTACTTTGAAGAACCTAGAATATGACATATTTTCAGTTGTTTCACACTTGTTTGTTATGTATATAATTCCACATGTGTTAATTCATAGTTTTGATGCCTTCAGTGTGAATCTACAATTTTCATAGTCATGAAAATAAAGAAAACTCTTTGAATGAGAAGGTGTGTCCAAACTTTTGTTCTGTACTGTAGGTATACAAAAAAGGTGGTTGTTATTTGAGGCTGAGATACCACTGAGGAAGAGAGGTCAGTTATAATTTAGACCTCGAAACGCGTTTGGGAATATATACACAGCCTTCAAGTACCCGTGATGAGTGACTTTTTATCTGCTAGCAGAGTTCAAAGAATTGTCTTATTTTATAACTGTAATAGTAAGTGTTAACTACTACTCCGGACTGCTGCACCTGGGACCTGGGAGATTACCTGGATTGGGTGTAATCTGAACAAACTGGTCTCACCACGTGGAGTGCTGCAACTAAATGCGGATGAACACCAAGGACGTGGTGATTAAAGGACGGCAGTGAATTTGGTGTACTATACTACTGTATACAACTAAGCGCAGGTAAGAGACAGACGTTGCTCCATTTATCGAGTGGGACGCCACTGGGAGCTCTGTACTCATGCGCTGATTCTACAAATAGTAAGTACTGGAACAACTACACTTACTTACTTAACTGAATAACGTCACAAACAAATGATGAAAAACCTTGCATAGAGGATTTAAACGGCTTGTACTTAATTCCGAGTGGGGAGGATATGAAGTTACCCCATTGTGACGGATAACGGTCTGTTGATTATTGTTTATCTTGCAACAAAAGGAAGTCCTTAAGAGCAAAAGTCTCCCTCAAACCCCTGGAACTTTTATATATTTTAATGCTGGAACTGCGTTATAATTCTATATGCTGAATAATTGTTCGTTGCTATATAGATAGTGAGCGAATTTGGGTGAGGTGTATATAAGTTACCCAATAGCGAATTTTAACCATTATTTACATGGTGGGTTATGGCTGGTTTGAACTGCTCAGATCTGAGAGTGCCACACTGATAAGAGTAATACCAGAACCAGACAACTAAGCGCGGTATACTGGGTAGACAACTCAATTATAATATACCAAAGATTGTTATATGTTTTTAAGGTCATCTTTGAAGGTTAATTTTTAATGGTTAGATTTCTTACTGTGATCTATATGTATATTAGTGTTTTACGGAAATAAAATATTTCACTCCGCAGTGACACCAGTTGCAAAGTGCCAGTCTGTAATACCCCTTAAGATCTAATTTAGTAAAGATCTTGGCGCCAATAAGCTGGTTGTACCAGTCAGGAATGAGAGGAAGTAGACACAAAAAAAATACCGGCTCCTTCAGGAGACTTAGAGGGGCAAATAAAACCTTGGGAAACATTCTTCTGGACATAATCCCTCATGGCCACCCTCTCGGGTTACGAGAAAATAAAGATTCTTCCCTTAGGGGCCCCAGGAATCAATTGAATATCACAATCATAGGTTCGATAAGGTGGTAAAATCGAACCTCACACCTCAGAAAACACCTTTATGTACCATGGGACCTGTGTAGAGGAACATCCAATTTGACTGATCTTTTGAATACATTTACACTCCTTACGCCAACTCGTAACATCCCCACAGACCCAATCAATACAGGGATTATGTTGTCTGAGCCATTACAGGCCCAAAATCACAGAGGCAGGGAGGGAATGAATGATCCAGAAGGTAATCTCTTCCTTGTGAAGACACCCCACTTGAATGGATACTGATCTGTCAGTAACCGCCTCTACAAATGAACCGTCAAGTGAGGTGAGTCTAATACCTGACTCCAAGGGGCACCCCCAGATCCTTGGCTAAGTCCAAAAAATTAACCTCAGCCCCGCAGTCACCAAATGCACACCGCTTCACCTGCCCCTGGAAAGCAATCATAATAGGAAAAAACACTTTTTTAAATTGGCCATTACCCTACTCATCTGGAGAAGTCAGGAAACGACCACGCCTAGTTGAAGCAGGGGCTCCCCAACTAGGCGCCCAGGTACCCCTAAGGGTGAGAGAGGTGCTCATGTGGACCTGTTTTTACAAAAACATGTCACCAACCCCTGTTCCTACTTAAGGGATTCCTCCCAACTCATTTCACTGCTCAAAGACACCAATTGGGACCCCACATATCGCTGGCTGACATTGGACGTTGCCTCCCTTTACTCAAATATCCCGCACGAGGCAGGCACTAATACATCCAACTACTATCTGGACACTGATGACCAATTGTCCTCCAAACATAGGATTTTCCTCAGCGAAGCGATTAGGTTTATTCTGACACATAATGTGTTCATGTTTGAAAACAACATCTACAAACAGCGGAAAGGAACCGCGATGGGGACGCGTTTCGAGCCAAGCTTCACGAATCTTTATATGGGTCGCTTTGAGGAGGAATTCATCTACAACCAACATAAATGGAGAAACAAGATTGTGTTCTATAAACGCTACATCGACGACTTGATCATCATCTGGAAGGGAAATAAATGAGGAAGCCGAGGCCTTTGTGTCTTACCTGAACTCCAATGATTGGAACCTCAATTTCACAGTTAACAGCTCAACAACTTCAATTGAATATTTGGACCTCCTGTTATACACTAATGATGAAACTATCTTGACCAAAACATTTTTTTAAATGGTGGATGGAAACAACTATTTAGATTTCAGAAGTGCACATTATATTAAGTGGAAAAAGAACATACTCTTTAGCCAATTGAAACGAATACTCCGGAACTGTTCAACCACAGCTGATTTCACAACACAAAGCGAAATACTAAGATCTAGATTCCAAAACAAAAAATACCCAAACGGGATTATAAATGGGGCATATGAACGTGCAAAGAACCTCACACAAAATGAATGCCTCGAGACTAAAACGAAAGCAAAAGGAATAGAGGAGTTGAAGAAGTACAGACCTTCGTTCATCACCACCTACAATTCGAATCATGCCAAGCTTAGGAACATTCTAACAAAACACTGGCACATTCTGAAAAACAACCCCTACCTCAGACATAACATTCCGCAAAAACCACGGATTACATTCAGGAGAGCGAGGACCTTGAAGAATATACTAGCCCCCAGCAAGTTGAAACAGAAAGAGCCCCCTACAAAAATCAATGTGCATTCTGATACTGTGGACAGTTACAAATGCAATCACACTCTGTGTAAGTGCTGTAATAGTATAACCCATCGTAGAAAAGGGTTTAGGAGCAACTTCACAAAAGAAGAATTTCACATCAAAAGCTTTGTTAACTGCTCCTCATCATATATAATCTACCTCCTGGAATGTGAGTGTGGACTACAATATGTAGGTCGCACGATACAAACACTCAGAGAACGCCTCAACAAACACAGGTCAAACATCATGAAGGGCTTCCTGAAGCATAGCGTGTCCCGACATTTTCTCAACGTCCACAATAAAGATCCTACAAAGCTGACGATTACTCCAATTGAACAGATTGATGCAAACTGCTCAGCGAGATATAAGACTCTCCAGAGGAGAGAGAGGTTTTGGATCTTCAAATTGTATACATTAGAACCACATGGACTCAATGAAACCTTGGAAAGCAAATGTTTCTAAGTCTGGGTTCCCCCCCCCCCTGTTCCCCCCCCCCCCCTTCCCCTTTAATCTTCCTCCTTTTTTTTTTTCTCTTCTCCTTCTTCATCTCTCTGCCCCTTATATATGCACCTTTCAGCTGCAAGCCCCCACACTCAGAACTCAATCCCAGAGCAATTCCATTATACGTCCTGGTATCAATTAATCATATTCATCTCATTACCACACCGGAGTAGTATCATTACCAACTACACTCACATATTCCACCATTTATTTATTTATATCATTTTATTAACACATGGTTAATATCACCACCTCCCCCCAATTTCATTCATACTCTCCCCCCCCCCGATCTTCCCCTCCAGTCATCTTAATCATCTCTCCAATATTCATATACAAATACACACACCCATTCTGTTATTATCCTCCCACCAGGTCATGCCACCCCTAATACCTAGTATGTCTCAGTCATGCTGTCACCCTCCTATAGACAAAGATACCTATAGTACAGCGCTTCTCTTCCCCAGACTAACTGCTCCCATAGAAAGAACTGTCTCTGCTAACGAGCACATCAGCCGTGCGGCTCGGCGAAGTGTCCGGCACTCCTGCACTGCATAACCACGCCCCCTGCCCCCCCCCCCCCCCCCCATATCAACTCCTCTCATAGCGCATGCAGACCTCTCTGCCTGTGCGCCCTTTTTCCACACGTGCCGTACACAGGACTGTAGTGGTGAACCGCTACACTTATTCCAACTTCACAACTGTGGTAAGAACAAGAATAAGGTAACTAACCAAAAATTAATACATTTGTGTATATTCATTTGAAAGCCCATCTCTTTACATAAGGCATTAACATATAGAAGGGGAATAGAGGGAAAAATAAGGGGAGAAATATATATATATATATATATATATATATATATAGGGAAGAGGGAGGAGATAGATATGAGAAGAAAGGAGGGGAAGGAAAGAGGAGGAGAAAGGAAGGAGGAGAGGAGGAAGAAGGGAGAGAAAGAAAGAGGAAAGGAGGAGGGAGAAGAGGGAAAGGAGAGAAAAGAGGAGAAAAAGGGTCAAAAGGAAAAATGTATATTCATCTGTTAGTCCTTTCTAGCCAATGTTTTAAACAAACCCCCCCCCCACCTTCTTATTTCACATGACTGCACAGGTACGGACATGCACCATTTTTAGAAGAAACCAGGCAGTATACACCCAGCTGCACTTAAAATTAGGGCAACACAGGTATTTTTAAATACGTAAACATTTCCTGCCAATGTGTGTCAACATATGCCAGTCTTACCAATAGTATACGTCAGCTAATTATATATATACGGTATTTTCATATTTACTGATGAATCAATACTATTGAGGTATTTACTCACCCAACCGAGTATTTGAATTTTTTATTTATGTATTTTAATTATAATCTACTTATCTATTTATGGATGTATAGAGGGAGATGCTTAACAGTTTTTTTTATATGTATATTCTTATAATTATTGATGTACTCGCCCACTCAATGGAGTGTTTTTCCCCTGTTTTATCGATATTTATTTATTCATGCAAATATATAACTATATATTAAATTCCATATATGACTTTTAAACGTACATATATATGTATATATCTATTTATACTAAATTCCATATACGACTTTCAAACGTACATATATATCTATTTATTTTCTATTATACTTTTCCTATTATCTATGTTCCTTGTAGACTTGATAAAGGGGCCGTCGAGACCCCGAAACGCGTTGTCTCATAATAAACTTTGTTGTATCCTGTACCGGGTTGTGGTAATGCGCCTTATGATCGTCTACCAGCTGGATCACTACATCGTGACAAGCTGAGATACGTTTTCCTTCTCCAGATGAGGGCAATCCCACACCAGATGTTTAGGTGACCCAAATAGCAGACACTGTCTCCATTCCCAGCGACGTTGCCTTACATTAAGCGAAAGGGCGGTCTTTCCCAGCTGCATAGGTTCTTCACCCGGAGGAGTTGTTGACCTTGCCACAGGTGAGATCCCCTTGTAGGTGGACTTATCTTGTAGACGTTCATGTCGCGTTCTATCGAGACAAACAGCCAGGGTCATAGCAGTTTCCAGACTTTGCGGTGGCGAGTGGTGCACCAACATGTCCTTGAGGGAATCCGCTAACCCACTAAGAAAAGAACTCCGCAAGGCCACATCATTCCACCCTGTTTCAATGGCCCAATGCCTGTACTGAGAACAATACCCCTCTGCCAGAAGATCGCCCTGATGGAGTGATCTAAAGTTAGACTCTGCAATGGCAGTTCTATCTGGTTCATCATAAATTCCTCAATAGAATACGAGCCAGAGAATCCTCAGCTAAGGTGAAGGCCCATATCTGGAGGCCCCCTAAAAAGGGAAACGACTAAGCCCACCCGAGTTTTCTCATCGCCTGAGGAAGTGGAAGTTGGAAGTATAGCTTGCAGCTCTCACAAAAAAAAAAAAAAATGCTTGTGATCCCCAGAAAAAAACTCAGGTAGGGGAACCTTAGGCATAGAAGATGCCTCTCCTCCTAACCCAGGACTTAACAAGGGTTGATTTGAGGCTGCTGGAGTTAACTGGTCCAAAGCCTGAGTATGGTGCCCCACAGTCATAGCTAGATCCTGAAACATCTTTAAGAGACTATGCATCTGATTACCCAGCTGCTTTGCAGGATCCATAGATTAGGCTGATTATTCTGTAATGCTAATGTAATGATAAAGGCCAGCAAATGCGGTGTACCAGACACACTTTGCTCAAGCTGTCACACTCTGAACAACCTTGAGGGCCGGGGTACACTTCACCCACCTCCAGCAGGAAGGGGGACTTTGGCAGAGCCCTTCCCAGGTGTCAGTAGCAGGGCGACTGGTGGCTGGGCACACTGGCCGCAGTTGGGCAAAACACCAAAGTAAATACTGTGACACTATGCAATGGTCAATAGGGAAGCAACTGAATAATCAGCAGTGAGTGAGGTAAAAGACCAGGTTTAAATATCCCTCCACAGATCACCTGACACTGCTTAGGTCACACCCAATCTCTACCCTCAGACCAGGGAAGCACAGATGAGGGCTGAGAGTGTGCAGAGGAAGGAAACTCCCACCATATATCTAAGTCAGGAGACATGACTACAGATGTTCCCTGGCAACAGCTGACGCTAGGGGTTCAGGCATCCCGGGACCCTTGACCAGCGTCAGTGCTGGGAATGACGGCATCCCGTCTTCCAGCAGTACCAAGATCCGGAGTGGATCTCACAGAATGACGCGCACGCGTGAAGCGCGAACCTTTACTAGCTCCGCCCTCCTGTTCTAACAAATCAATACTGTGATGGAAATGGTCTAAACTGTAGTAAACTGTCAAGTGGTGTATGCCTCACAGTTACCTTAAGACCAGAAAGAACCTAATCTTTCTTATTTTCATATGGTGCACTGCTAAAGAATGCTAACCTTGAGATAAGATGCTGCAGAAGCTTTTTAACTAATATGATGCCATTAGTATGGTCAGGAAGTATTGCCTGATATTGTCACAGCCTTTGGTGGGCACTGTGACACTTTTGACACGTTTGCAGTTTCCCTGGGCAACTTGTTGTTGTGGCATGTGGTGGCAGTGTCTTGGCTTTTGCTGTGTTCGCCTTGACATGGTTGCCACGCATGCTGTTGCCCGTGGCAACGTGTTGCGTGTTAGCTGGTGTGTGCACTTCCCCTTTAAGTTGTAGCCTCCACCTGTCTGGTGCTGTAAGGTTTAACTCCCTGACTGGGTGTGGTCACTTG
This sequence comes from Bufo bufo, assembly GCF_905171765.1. Taxonomy (NCBI): domain Eukaryota; kingdom Metazoa; phylum Chordata; class Amphibia; order Anura; family Bufonidae; genus Bufo; species Bufo bufo. The sequence continues at coordinate 282,496,388 of NC_053393.1, read as the reverse complement.
GGTTTTATCTCCCGTGGCTTCCTGGCTGGAGTTAGTTGTACTTCAGCTGTTGTTTGTGCTGGAGCTCTGCTCAGTCCTTGAGGGCCACCTTGTAGGACATTGATGTCATCTGCAATATCATTCCTTTGTCTACCTTATATCCTCTATGTACCCAACCTCACTTGTATGTTTGGTGTGGGTTTATGTTCAGGGTTTGTTGTACGTCTTGTTTGTTGTTACATGTCTGGGATGTTGTTCGTGTTTGTCCCTGCATGTGTGCAAGACATTTCCCTGTGTGTGTTGTCCCTCCGGGAAGGGGGTTAATTTCCCGGAGCGGTGAACCATAAGTCTGTATGCAGTGCTGCCTGGAGCTGCCATGCACATTGCTGTATGGGGCACAGGCAGTATCAGGAGTGCTGGATACCTGTGTGTGGTGTTGTTGGTACAGAGTCCTGTTTGGTGTGTGGGCTCCTGTACTTATGCACAGGTTTCAGCTGTGCTGGCTGCGGCAGGTAAGTGTGTTTCTGGTGTTCTTACCTGCCGACTCTGTTGCTGCATATGGTCTTTTCTTTTCCCTGCTTCTAGGCCATTTGAGACTCCTGTTCATCCGTGTCTGGGAAGAACAGGTCGTCTCTCCTCTACTCCTATGTGAGAGATTCTCATCGCGACTCAGGGCCAAAGGTATCCTGGTATGAGCTGTCCTACCATCCAGGTCCGTTCATACGGGTGAGGGTGAGGATTAGGGACGCAATAGGAGGTGACCTGCTCCCTGATCTCGGCGTTTTGGCCTAGCTGCTACCCTTATCCCTTTGACATTGTACGGTGGGGGGGTTTCCCCCACTCCCCACCGTGACAGATATGAATAACTAATCAAATTGCTAGTTCCGATTTTCAGCCCCTTGGCAGTAGGGGATAACGATATTAAGAAATTTATCGCGATAACGATATATATCGCGATAAATGCCCATTTAGAAGAAAAAAACACTTGGGGCCACAAGGAGACATTATACTGTATGGGGGCAGCCACAAGGATACATTATACTGTATGGGGGCAGCCGGCAGCCACAAGGAGACGTTACACTGTATGGGGGCAGCCGGGCAGCCACAAGGAGACGTTACACTGTATGGGGGCAGCCAGGCAGCCACAAGGAGACGTTACACTGTATGGGGGCAGCCGGGCAGCCACAAGGAGACGTTACACTGTATGGGGGCAGCCACAAGGAGACGTTACACTGTATGGGGGCAGCCGGGCAGCCACAAGGAGACGTTACACTGTATGGGGGCAGCCACAAGGAGACGTTACACTGTATGGGGGCAACCGGTCAGACACAAGGAGATGTTACACTGTATGGGGGCAGCCACAAGGAGACGTTACACTGTATGGGGGCAGCCACAAGGAGACGTTACACTGTATGGGGGCAGACGGGCAGTTCCCCAGCCTCTGATCAGCCCCCCCAGCCTCTGATCAGCCCCTCATGTGCCTCCCAGCCTCTCCCTCTTATCAGCCCCCTCTGGTAACCCCCCCTAGTATTAATCATTGGTGGCAGTGGCCACAGGGTCCCCCTCCCCATCATTGGTGGCAGTGCCCCTTTCCCCCAGTATTAATCATTGCTGGCAGTCGCCACCGGGTCTCCCCCCCCCATCATTGGTGGCAGTGGGCAGTGCGCCCCCCCCCAGTATTAATCATTGGTGGCAGTGGCCACAGGGTCCCCCTCCCATCATTGGTGGCAGTGGCCCCCCCTCTCCCCAGTATTAATCATTGGAGGCCACAGGGTCATCCCCCCAATCATTGGTGGCAGTGGGCCCGGGCCCCCCCCCTCCTTCCCCAGTATTAATCATTGGAGGCCACAGGGTCGTCCCCCCATCATTGGTGGCAGTGGGCCCCCCCTCCTCTCTCCCTCCCCAGTATTAATCATTGGAGGCCACAGGGTCGTCGTCCCCATCATTGGTGGCAGTTTGCAGTTCCGATCGGAGTCCCAGCAGTGTAATGCTGGGGCTCCGATCGGTTACCATGGCAGCCAGGAGTCACGCTACTGAAGTCCTGGCTGCCATGGTATGTTAGTGAGCAGCATTATACTCACGTGCGCCGTGGCCGCCGGGCGCTCCTTCTTCTGTCTGTGCGGCGCATTGCTAAGGCTTATAGCATTAGCAATGCGCCGCACAGACCTATGAGAAGAAGGAGCGCCCGGCGGCCACGACGCACGTGAGTATAATGCTGCTCACTAACATACCATGGCAGCCAGGGCTCCAGTAGCGTCCTGGCTACCATGGTAACTGATCGGAGCCCCAGCATTACACTGCTGGGACTCCGATCGGAACTGAAAACTGCCACCAATGATGGGCGGACGACCCTGTGGCCTCCAATGATTAATACTGGGGAGGGAGGGAGGAGGGGGGCACTGCCCACATTCCCGGCACCCGACCTCTGAGAGGACGCTGTGATAACCTGAGGGGTTAATTGCGTGGATCACAGTGTCCAGAGGTCGGGTGCAGGAAATGCGAGTCACAGAATTCCTTCCCTCCCCCACGCTGGCCGAACTGCTGAGAGAGCCGCCGCAAGCGGCCAGCAGGTATCGGGGACATTTGCACGAGTACAAGTACTCTGCAAATGTCCCGTATCGGTTCATGCTGGGGCGGGCGGCCGCAGATTTAGAAGCGGTCAGCGCCCTTGACCGTTTCTATGACGTCACGAAATACCGCGGTATTTACGAAACGGCGATATCGCCATATCAGACCATAGCTAGTCTTGTGTGCATTCCTCCAAGCTCATATATTCTTTTATCTAATCAGAAGCCGTGCAGAAGAGCACAGATTGCGATCACAGTTAACTGGCGCCTGAACAGGGATGGAGCTGAAGGTCAACTGACTTGGGAAACAGGGAGGATCAAGGTAAAAGAACGGACAGACGGCAAAACAAACTTGAGCAAAGGTAAGAAGCCCTGATTCTTACATTGCCCTCTGTTCCTTCTTTCCTGCTAGCCCTCTATCCTGGGTAAGATGTCCGTGAGAGTTCGTTAGTGCTTTTTATAAGCCTAATATCTAAAAGCTCCATCCAGTTTATAATGACAAAGAACTCTAAGGCCCTCCCAGCACTGGTTGAGAGAGTGTGTGTGTGTGCGCATGTATGCAGATATATGGATCCAGTGTCCATCTGGGGTTGGATTGCTTTGTGCTACTTTTTGTTACTGTGTTTGTTCTTCTGGTAAACTGACTACTGGTGCCCGCCCGCACATAAGGAGCCTGACAGAGAGGGTGCTGCCATAGAATCTTTGTGTATTCGGGGATAGTCATGGAGAGAACCCCAAGAGCTTGGAGGAATGCACACAAGACCAGCTGGAGCTTATGTTGTTCATAGTAGTCAGCAGAACTACTACAGGTTTCTGTCTCCATAGTAACAGGTTAGAGTCCCTGCTGGAGCTGATGTTCATAATAGTAAGGAGAACTACTACTGGTTTCCGGCTGCACAGCAACAGCTTAGAGTCCTCGCTGGGGCCGATATTGTTTAGACTAATCTAATTTAGAGATGGGCAACACCCAATCTAGAAAGGGACTGACAGGGATCCCCGCTGCAGAATTGGTCATAAAGAGGGAGGGAAAAGCATCAGTGAAGAATATGAGCAAGCTAATGAAAGGTGTAGACATGCCCTCCAATGGTAAACTGAATCCAGAGGAGTGAGAAAAAGCATGTGTTAGCTCAGCACTTCTTGCCTGCACTTCTGGCCCTACACACAGGCACGGGCGCCAGGCTCCCTCATTCCCTTCTGCGCCATGCTGACAAGCATGGGCAGCAGGTAGCTTAACTGTTTTATCTGTGCTCCGTGCCAGAGTTTACTTCCTGCTTTACTCTTGTACTGTTGTTAGGGCGTTCATGTCTCTACTCCCTTGTAAGGCAGAACGCACACCCTCTATCTCTCCAGCCTATGGCTGAGTAACAGGAAGTATTTAAGGGCTCTTCCTGTCCTAGGAAGGTTCCTGAGCAATCTTAGTCACTAGCCTGTCTAGTTCCTAGTGTGAAGGTGTTTTGAGAGTTTCTGCTTTTCTGTGTACCGGACCCTGCTTTTGGATTTAATGGATTTTGCTTGTTTGCCGCCTGCCTCTGACCTTGGACTTTGTTTACGGACTTTGCTTGATCACTGCCTGCCCTGACTCCAGACTTTCTGACTACGTCATTCCCCTTAGTGCTTGCACCGGTATCTCTGACCCCCTGGTCAGCTGCCACTTACTCGGGGACTGCTCTGGAGTGGCACCTGGTGACTACCCTAATGGCTCATGCCTATCCTCACCGTCAGAGGCTCTAGTGAAGACCAGGTAGTTACTTAGTCACGCCCCTTCAGGGTATAGCCAGTAGCCAGTCAGTGGCACAGTGGGTCCACACCCGCTGGCATAACAGTTTGCTCAGGTCATGTACCTCACTGATCAGAACCTGCCAAGCCTCAGCGAACTATACCAGGAGATGGCTCTGCAAAGGGAACATCAGGATCAGATTCTGGTCCATCTACACAATGTGAACATGCGTCTAAATGACCTGACGTCCACCAACCCTAAAAAGGCTAATCTGGCACCTGCTCCACCGACTCCATATGTACCAGGATCAAGCCCCCGTCTGTCAGCTCCGCCACGCTTTGATGGAGACCCTAAACAGTGCAGGGAGTTCATTAATCTGTGCACGCTGCACTTTGAACTGTTGCTGCATCAGTTTATCTCTGACCCAAGGTCACTTTTTTATTGTTGCACCTTACAGGAGAAGCTCTGGCATGGATCTAAAGGCCTTCCTACTGGTTTTTCAAAGGGGGTTCGATGAGCCAGGACGCACCATGTCAGCAGCTTCTTCAATACTGCAGCTGCGCCAAAGAAGTCAGTCCGTGGGCCAGTATGCAGTTCAGTTCCGCAACCTTGCCTCTGAATTGGGCTGGAATAATAAGGCCTTAGTGGCTGCCTTCTGGGAGGGTCTTTCCGGGAAAATTAAGGATGAACTAGCCAGTCGGGATGTCCCCTCTACCCTTGATGACCTTATTTCCCTGGCCACCCAGATTGATCTACACTTCCAGGAACATACTAGGGTTGACCGAGTCGCGTTAACTGAAAAAGAATGTGATCACAGTCGCACAAGAGGACTTTGCTTCTACTGGACTGGAGTTTTTCTCCGTTCCTGTCCTCTGAAGCCGGGAAACTCCTGAGCTGAGGGTCTGTTGGGGAGGTAACCCTAGGTGAAAACAATTCCTCTCCCACTTCGACTCTGCCGGTAACCCTGTCCTTGGGAGATGTTCAATTCACGGAGATGATGCTTCTGGATTCTGGAGCAGCAGGGAACTTCCTGCAACAAAGCCTAGTGGATCATCATCAGATTTCTGTTCGATGCCTGCAGAGTCCTCTGATGGTATCGTCCATCGATGGAAGGGTTCCATTCAGTTTATCACTGAACCTGTAAAACTAGATGTAAGAGCGCCTCATACTGAAGAGTTTTCGTTCCTGGTCCTCTCAAGTATCTCTCATCCTTTCCTCTTGGGACTTCCATGGCTTTGTGTTCATTAACCTGTTCTAAACTGGAGGTCCAGAGAGGTGCTTCGCTGATGACAGTCCTGTCTTGGGAAGTGTCTTTCTTCTCTTCAGCCGGCTCGGTCTCTTCAGGTGGCACCCAATCTTCAGGGTCTATCTGCAGCCTATCATGCTTATGCAGATGTCTTTGACAAGAAAGAGGCTGAGACGCCCTATTGACTTGGTTCCGGGTTCCTCACCTCCTCGTGGTCACATCTATCCCCCGTCACCAGCAGAGACTCAGTCCATGTCTGAATATATCAAGGAGAACCTTGAAAGAGGATTTATCCACAAATCTTCCTCTCCGACTGGTGCAGGTTTCTTCTTTATGAAGAAGAAAGATGTCTCCCTACTACAGAAGTCTTAATAAGATCACTGTAAAAAATAAATGCCCTCTCCCCCTAATTCCTGAATTGTTTGATTGCCTCAGGGGAGCTAAAATATTCTCCAAATTTGACCTACGTGGGGCCTACAACCTGATCAAGAATCGCCAGGGGGATGAGTGGAAGACTGCCTTCAACACCCACGACAGTCACTACGAATACCTGGTGATGCCCTTTGGACTAAGCAATGCCCCTGCAGTGTTCCAAGAATTCGTAAACAATATCTTCAGAGACTTGCTCTAATCCTGTGTTGTGGTGTACCTTGATGATATCCTTATTTTTTCTCTAGATTTGGTTACTCACCAGAAGAAGGTTTGTCTGGGTTTTCAAAGGTTAAGAGAAAATTATTTGTACGCCAAGTTTGAGAAATGTTCCTTTGAGCAGTCTTCTCTTCCATTCCTAAGATACATAATATCTGATCCCGAGAAACTGTCAGCGATTTTAAGGTGGCCACGTCCTTCAGGTTTAAAAGAAATCCAGCGGTTCCTGGGATTCGCCAATTACTATCGTAGTTCGTGCCGCACGTCTCATCCTTGACTGTTCCCATCTCCACCTTGACCCGTAAGGGAGAAAATGCAAAGAATTGGTCAGCTGACGCTGAACTGGCCTTCCAGGCCTTGATGCAAGCCTTTTCTGCGGCTCCAGTTCTCCATCGGCGTGATGCTAACAAGCAATTCTATCTTGAGGAGAATGCATTGTCTCTTGGAGCTGGGGCGGTGCTTTCATAAAAAGCTTCCTCCGGTAAGATAATAACCTGTGGTTTCTTATTCAAGGCCTTCTGTGCTCCTGAGCACAACTACTCGATTAGGGACAGAGTTGTTGGTCATCAAAATGACACTGGAGATATAGCGTTACCGTCTGGAGGGAGCATCTCATTCTGTGGTGATCTACGACCACAAGAATCTGACCTATCTGCAGTCTTGCACAAAAACGGAATCCTCGTCATACCAGATGGTCCTTATTCATTGCCTTATTAATTTGTTTTGATTTCATTCTTCATTTCTGTGCCACAGAGAAAAATATCAAAGCAGATGCTCTCTCAAGGTCTTTTGATGCTACCGATCGCGGGGAGGAGCCTCAACACATCATTGATCCTGCAAAAATCACTGTTTGTCCTGTCAAGTTGTCTGAGATTCTGCCCGGTTGCACAGAACCTCAGGAAGCAAGGTCTACTCTGGGGTCATTCGTCAAAAATTGCAAGCCGTGCCGGACAACAATAGACTTCCAAGTTCATAGCTAGATGGTATTGGTGGCCATCCATGTGGCAAAACATCCAAGAGTTTGTCGCTGCCATTCCGTCATGTGCACAAAATAAAACCTCTAAACAACATCCAGCAGGCCTCTTACTTCCTCTTCCTGAGGCCCCTTGGCAACAGATAGCCATGGATTTTACTCTTGTCCTTGGTTTTTCTGTGATTTCGGTTGTGGTGGATCATTTTTCCAAAATGGTGCACTTCGTCCCTCTGTCTGTTCTTCCTTCTGCTCCTCAGCTGGCAAAAAAATGTATTGTTAACCTACAAAAAGGCAGCTCTGTCAACTTAGACAGCTATAGTAACCACTTGTACCACATCCAGAGGGAACTAAAAACCAAACAAGTAGAATATTGTATCAAAAAATGTCATTTATTATAAAATATAAAAAATCTGGAGAACAACGGGATGTTATACAGTACACGGAGAAGCACAAGGCCAGTAGCATCAAGAACACCACCATGGAACTGCGCAATGTATGGCGCAGAAAGGTACGACCAAAAGATAAAGCTAAGGCTCTGGGATAACCGGATAGGTATCACATATAATGGTCTCCCCGATTCGGGTGTAGTACACGGGGTACCACAGACCAATTATGGTAAACCCTAAGCCGTAGCTAGCAAACACGGAATAATATAGGCACCACAATCAGCCAATAAAGGTAACACAATAAATATTAATCACTGGCTGGAATCAAAATAACCAACGTGCGCCTAAGTACAGAGGACCCAATGTGGATACATGCAAGGGTGCCCTGCACGCAGAATGGAACCGTGCTAATAACGGGACGTACCTGAAGACATGGTGGTGAGATGAATGACAGGCCCTGAGCGCGAGACCTCGACGCGCGTTTCACCTCAGCGGCTTCGTCAAGAACACATTTTTCATCTCCATGGTTTTCTCCAATGTATTGTGTCAGATAGAGGTGTGCAGTTCATGACTCAGTTTCTCTTCAGCTTATTATCTGCAGTCTAATGGTCAAGTGGAACGAGTCATGAAATCCTGACCAATTTTTTATGACATTTCACCTCCATCATGACGACTGGGTTGAGTTTTTACCTTAGGCTGAATTTTCGTACAATAACCATATCAAAGAGTCTTCAAATAAGTCACCATTTTTTCTTGTTTACGGTCAACAACCTAACATCCCACTCCCGGTGTCTTCTACTTATGGTACCCCTGCAGTGGATGCAACTTCAAGAGAATCCTCTCAAATCTGGGAGGAGACTAGGGCAGCTCTGAAAGAGACATCTGAGCGCATGAAGGAGGCTGCTGATAAAAGAAACAGAGATTCTCCTAAGTTCCGTCCTGGTGATAAAGTGTGGCTTGCCTCCAAATACATCAGGCTCAAAATACCCTCTTACAAATTGGGTCCACACTTCATCTGTCCATTTGAGATGCTCAGGCAAATTAATGATGTTTCCTACAAGCTTAAGCTGCCAGCCTCTCTCTGGGTACCGAATTCCTTTCACGTCTCCCTGCTCAAACCTGTCATCCTAAATGGTTTCAAGAAACCTGTCTCAGCTCCTGTTGCGGTGAGTGATAAGAACGTCTAAGAGGTGAAAGCTATCCTGGGGATGAAGAAGAGTAGAGGTAAAAGCCTGTTTCTTGTGGATTGGAAGGGGTTTGGCCGTGAGGAACGATCTTGGGAACCTAGAGAGAACATCAATGCCCCTCTTCTTCTGGCAGGTAAGGTTTAACACTGACAAATGTAAGGTTACGTACATTGGAAGGAATAATGCAAGTTCCCCATACATACTAAATGGTAAAACACTGGGTAACATTGACATGGAAAAGAATTTAGGAATTTTAGTGAACCGCAAACTAAGCTGTAGAAACCAGTGTCAGGCAGCTGCTGCCAAGGCCAGTAAGAAAATGGGTTGCATTAAAAGGGGCATAGTTGCCCATGATGAGAACATAGTCCTGCCACTTTACAAATCACTAGTCAGACCACACATGAAGTACTGTGTACAGTTCTGGGCTCTTGTGAGCAAGGCAAAGCTGGAGAGGGTTCAGAGTAGGGCAACAAAAGTAATAACTGGAATGGGTGGACTACAGTACCAAGAAAGATTATCAAAATTAGAAGGATGATCTAATAACTATATATAAAAATATCAGGGGTCAGTACAGAGATCTCTCCCATTATCTATTTATACCCAGGCCTGTGAGTGTGACGAGTGGCTTCCTCTGCATCTAGAGGAAAGAAGGTTTGTACGCAAACATACTGTAGAAGAGGATTCTTTACTGTAAGAGCAGTGAGACTGTGAAACTCTCTGCCTGAGGAGGTGGTGATGGTGAATTTACTAAAAGAGTTCAAGAGGGGTCTGGATGTATTTCTGGAGTGTAATAATAATACAGTTTACTAGAGAAGGGTTGTTAATCCAGGGAGTTATTTTGATTGCCAAATTGGAGTCGGGGAGGAATTATTTTCCCCTAAAGTGAGGAAAATTGGCTTCTACCTCACTTTTTTTTTGCTTCCTCTGGATCAACTTGCAGAATAACAAACTGAACGGGATTGGGACAGATGTCTTTTTTCAGCCTTATAAACCATGTTACTAAACTATGTTACTATAACAAGCTCACAGAACAGGAAGAAGTCTGGCTGTGAGTATCAAGGGAAGTGCATAGAGGAGGTTGTAGAGAGATAAAGTGGCAAGTATTATTATGAATGTTATCATGGCAATGTTAAATCACCTCACCAACAGAGAAGGGAAAAAGTAGGTCTGCCACCCTATAATAATCCTGGGGGATGGACCTGCCAAATCTGCGGCACCCAGAATCCAGATTGGAGGGAGAGTTGTGGTGCTCCTCGTTCACCCCACACAAAATGATTGTATTCATGCCCAGACCACTGTCCCCACAGACACCCATGTTTTTAGGGATGGCTGGGGGCAGTGAGGATGACACAAAGACAGGTGAGGAGGAAAGTTAGACCTAGTAACCGTATTTCCTCCGACCTCCAGTGTATTCACTCTGGAGGTGTCAGACTCTAGTATGGAAGGGATGTAGTCATTGGATCAAACTGGTTCATCCTTCACCCCTCCGGTAAGACCCCGACACCCTGTTGGAGTGCGCAAAGGATGGGTTGTCAGCTAAATCCTTGACTTTGTTAGATATGTCCCAAGAGAAGCGAGAGACAGTGGAAAAGTTCTTTGCCTGCATGGACATGGGATATGAAGTAAGGAAGGAGATGCATCAGAGGATTTTAGGGACCGCTTTTGTAGACAGTCTCTATAAGCCCATAAGAGATGCCCTAATTACTGCCCATCCCGAATGTCATTCTATGGACCCAGGGGACCTGGTGAAAGTCACAAAGGGGATAGAACAAGATCAAAACAGGAGGATATCTCAACCTCTAGGAGTGGGAGTTGTGCAAACAGGTGCCCTTCCTTCTGGGACACCTCCTCCCAATCAAAATGCCCAAAATCAGGGAGTTAACTTTGCCTGTTATAACTGTGGGAAACCTGGTCACATGGCAAAGAACTGTCAGTCCCCTGCCAAGGAGCAGGGTAGTGTTGGCCCCATAGCCCCTCCTCCTCAAACCAAGATTAGGAAAAAGGCAATCCAGTACCGGCTGTGCCCTTAAACACTTTAGCAGATTCAGGTTTGGCCCCAATGATTTCCCTCACTCTAGGTGATAAAGAAGTAGTCCGATGGAGCAGCCAAGACAGTTGTGCATATCAAACATGTTCCTCCTGACCTAATCTCCAAGGACACCCGTCCTTATATAGGAGTGGATGGGAAAGTAGTACACTCCCCTTTAAATGAACACATTTTAGATTTGCCCCCTAACCAAGTAATGCTTGCCTGGGTGCTGGTCAGTGACACCACCCCCTGTAGCCTCCTGGGTGCAGACTTGCAAAAGTACATGCCAGCATCTCATAGCAGGAGGATGGCACTATGAAACAAATAGGTGCCCTCAATGACCAGGAACTTTGTTTGTGGGCTATTAGTGATAAAGCACCCTGGTCCATGTTTTTGTCAGTACTTCCAGAAGATGAAAGGGAAGCCCTGCTTGTGGGACTGCCGGACCATCTCTGGGCTACTGGACCCATGGATGTTGGCAAGTTCCCAGTCCCTCCTGTGAAAATGGAGCTGAAACCTGGCGCCCAATTCGAAGGCAGATCCCTTGAGAATCGTACAGTCAGATGCCATATCTCCAGTGCGAGACTTTTTTTGAAAAAGGGGGTTATCAAGGAGATTGTATTCCCTTGTAACACTCCTTTGTACCCATGGAAAAAGAAAAGTGAGAAGGGCAAACCCACTCAGTACTGGATGGTACATGACTTACGTGCTGTCAATAAAGTCACAGTTTTTAACACCCACATTGTGCCCAATCCACAAACCTTGTTGGTTCAGTTTCCCACTACCTCTACCCACTTCACTGTGATTGATTTAGCAAAAACAAGTTGCAATACTTTGAACCTAGCCACCCTGTTGCCTCTGGAGCAAGGAGAGAGAGAAGAATTAGGGTACTTAAAAACTTTTTCTTTCAGATTTAGAGGAAGAGGCTCATGACATGATAATGTGGTAGATCAGCCATTAGATAATCCAGATCATGTGTTCTTTGTGGATGGATTGTGGTATGGCCCAGATGATAGGTACTACACTGGTTAGGCAGTGGTGACTCCATATAAAACTCTAAAAGCAGAGCCCTTACCACCACACATGTCCACCCAAGAAGCAGAGCTAAAGGCTCTGGAGATGGCTTGAAGGCATGCAGAGGGAAAAACAGACAACGTTTACACTGAGTCCAGTTATGCTTTTGGAATAGTCTTTGGAATAGCACATGACTATGGGCCCATTTGGAAAGTCAAAGACTTCCTGGCAACTTCAGGTAAACCCATTAAAAATGGAGAAGCAGTGAGGTCTCTGATGGACGCCCCCATGTTGAGATGATGAGATAACCAAAGAAAAAGAACCATAGAGCAAACAATCATGTGTGGTAACATATCTACAAATCCAAACTACGGACTCCACACACGCAGTACAATAAACTTTATTTTATTGTGTCTCATAAAAACGGACATACAATACATATATATGAATTAATAAAAAGAGTCAATGCAGAAGGAACTGTGATAGTATAAACCCCTTCAGTACCCTGGTCCAATGTATGTCACACTAATAGTCGTACCGTGATTAATATGAGGTAAAAAATCCCTCCTTCAACAGTAAGAAATATTATGCAAATGTGCTCTCGTATGCAAATTTGTTCCTACGGCTGTGGGAGAGGGAGATCCTCCAGACAGATCCCCTGCCAATGGCTAACAGAGTACAATACTTGGGACGGTATATTGATGACCTTTTGCTTATTTGGCAGGGGACAGAGGAGGAAATTGGGTCCTTTATACAACTACTTGATACAGATACATGAATATCAAACTTACATATAAGACCGGTTGGACTTACTTGGATTTTCTGGATGTACGCTTCCAGACTGACGATGAGGGTCACATTATGCCGAACCTTTTTAGAAAAGACACGTCTGTGAATGCTCTACTACACGCGAAGTCAGCCCATCCAGGTAACCTCATTAAGAGCATACCAGTTGGTCAATTCTTGCGGGTGAGGAGAATTTGTTCAACAGAACGCTTTTTTGAATTTCAGGCTGAATAACTCCGCCAGAGATTCTATGAGAGAGGTTATAATACATGAGCAATAGAAGCAGGATATCAAACAGCAAAAAGATCCAAAAGGTCAGAGTTACTTCATAAAAAAGAGAAGAAAGATGAGGGAGAACAAATATGGTTCATCACTGGATACAATACACGATGGCGGGATGTCCATGCAGCACTTGGTAAATACTGGGAGATACTGAGGATTGACCCACAATTGGGCAAAATAATATCACCCTATCCACAGATTATTTACCGGAGGGCAAAAAATCTGAAAATGAAAAGCCCTTATTCTATTAATAGATCTGGGATTTTTGGTACAAAAGGTCCACCTTGGGGCAATAGAGAATGCGGTAAATGAGTCGCATGTACCAATATGGTTCAGGCTGAATATCTTTGGGATTCTTCTCACAGGAAACAATATAAAATAATATACCCAATAACATGTACAATGACTGGGGTCATCTACTAATGTAGGGATAACATCGAGACAATTTAAAAGGTGAATCAGAGAACATGTGTTGGCAATACAAGCTGCCAAAGATATAGAAGCAGGGCTCTTTTTCTCAGCGAAAAGGTGGTGGAACTCAGCCCCCCTCCCCTGGCCACGCACCTACCCACCCCTAGGACCGCCCACTAAAACCGCCCCTTTAGAGCACAGGGATGCAAGTAAAATTTGGGCGGACAAAAAAAGTCCAGCCCAGCAAAGAAACCCCCCAGATGGGGATGGCACTGTTAATGGGGGATCTGGGGATGGCACTGTTAATGGGGGATCTGGGGATGGCATCCGCAGATCCCCCATCCTATAACAGTGCCATCCACAGACCCCCCCATCCTATAACAGTGCAATCCACAGACCCCCCCACCCCATAACAGTGCCATCCACAGACCCCCCCATCCTATAACAGTGCAATCCACAGACCCCCCACCCCATAACAGTGCCATCCACAGACCCCCCCCCACCCCACCCCATCCCATAACAGTGCCATCCACAGACCCCCCCTTAACAGTGCCATCCACAGACCCCCCCTTAACAGTGCCATCCACAGACCCCCCCTTAACAGTGCTATCCACAGACCCCCCCACCCCATAACAGTGCCATCCACAGACTCCCCCACCCCATAACAGTGCCATCCACAGACCCCCCCACCCCATAACAGTGCCATCCACAGACACCCACCCACCCCATAACAGTGCCATCCACAGACCCCCCACCCCATAACAGTGCCATCCACAGACCCCCCCTTAACAGTGCCATCCACAGACCCCCCCACCCCATAACAGTGCCATCCACAGACCCCCCACCCCATAACAGTGCCATCCACAGACACCCCCCACCCCATAACAGTGCCATCCACAGACCCCCCCCACCCCATAACAGTGCCATCCACAGACCCCCCCCCCCCATTGCCGCTCCAGTACAGTTATAAAATGTGTAAAATTAATAATGATTCTATTCATGAGGCCCCCTCTGTAGTAGAACATTCAATATATCCATCCTACTCACAGGGCTGTTATCGTAATCCAGGCCGGCCGGGCAGACGAGCGGCAGCGCCACTGACTGACGTCACGTGCCTGCGCCGCCTGCTTCATTCATAAAGTAGGCCGGGCAGGCACGTGACGTCAGTCAGTGACGCTGCCGCTCGTCTGCCCGGCCGGCCTGGATTACGATAACAGCCCTGTGAGTAGGATGGATATATTGAATGTTCTACTACAGAGGGGGCCTCATGAATAGAATCATTATTCATTTTACACATTCTATAAGTGTTAAGGCTGGCCGCAGGCTAGCCTGGATTTGTGGGAGGGGCCGGTACCTGTCTTAAGCAGTCCGGCTCTCCCAGGCAGCACGTCGGCATTCGGACGTCTGCTACTTCCGGGTGTGACGTCATCAGCAAGCGTCCTGCACGAGTCGGATCTCAGAGAAGCCAGGTGTACCTTTCCCTTCAGTCTGCAAGCTGTTCAGATCGTTTTCCAAGATAACTGGTTTGTTTGGGGAGCGTGGCAACGTGGAGGAGGGTAGGAGGGTGTGTAGAGAGGGGGAAGTGTGCCGGAGGATCGCTTCTCCTCACTGCGTTCAGGCACATGCAATTCAAGTTTTGGCGCCAGGGGGCAGCATTGTCACATAGTTGGAGCTCATTGCCTGTTTAGCACTCTCAGCATAACCTGTATCTAAGTTCATACAGGGGCTGTGAGTCATCTGGGCTCAGCAGGTTAAACTCTGGCAGCTGGGTCCTGGTGCCATTACTGGGTTGATTACTTACAAGGTTGCTGCTTGTGCACATGTTTGACACTCATCACATACAGGCAGTTCGCACATCAGGCAGTTTGACGAAAAAAAAAAAAAAAAAGGGTACAAGTGGATTGTTAAATAAAGAAAAAAAAAAAGAAGGGTACAAGTGGATTGTTAAATAAAGTAAAAAAAAAAAAAAGAGTGGGTTGTTCAAATAAAGAAAAAAAAAAATATATATTTTTTTTTTGGGAACCTTTATCCACCAAGCTTCATCCATACACCTCTAGCATAGGTACATCCGCCAATACAGCTACACGCTCGCACGACATACACACCCCGTTTCATCTCGTAGACTAGTGTCATACGTCATACGGTCTGTTTTCCACAAATCCTATACTTACATACATCACCTACCACGTCTGTAGGTTCGTTAGCCCGCAGTATTCGTTTTTAATTAATCTTCCACGTCACAGATTCACACAAACTCGGGCTCGCTTCATACGTCAGTGGAAACGACTATCATACTCCCTGTCAGCCTCAAAGGCTTTTCGTTCAATCGTTTCACGCTGCTGGGGGGGGGGGGGGGAAGGGGCTTAGATTCCGTCATCTTGTCTGTCAGCTTACGGGCAGCAGGTCGTAGTAAATGTGGAGGCACTAGACCAGCTGCTGCGGCTTCATCCGGTTCAGCCGTTCCGTACATTCCTGGTGGAAGGGTTTTCACGGGGGTTTCACACTGGGCTCATCACCTTGCCCCAGCAGACTCATGAATGCCCCAACTTGCAGTCGGCTTCTAAACATGCTGGTCTGGTGGATTCACTCTTGGCAGTTGAGCTGGACAAGGGTTTCATCATTGGTCCTTTCCAGTCCCCTCCTTTCTGCACTTGGAGGGTGAGCCCGGTGGGGGTGGTGCAGGGAAAATATTCCAATAAATTTCGTTTGATTTATGATTTGTCTGCTCCACATTCTTCCCACGTTCCAAGTCTCAACTCGTTGATTCCGTCCGAGGAATTTTCCTTGAAGTATACTTCCGTAGACCAGGCTATCCAGGTCATTCTTCAGACAGGCATGGGGGCTTGGCTGTCCAAAGCAGATGTCTCTGATGCGTTCAAACTGCTGCCCATTAGCCCATCTCTCTGGCAGTGGCATGGCATCAAATAGAGAGATGCGTACTATTTCGCCACCAAGTTGACGTTTGGTTCCAAGAGCAGCCCCAGTCTGTTTGACAAGTTAGAGCAGGCACTGGAATGGATTTTGTTGGAACAGGGTTGCCAGAATGTCATTCACTACCTGGATGATTTTCTGTTGATCGAAGAACCCTCACAGGCGCCTGTTGACTTGCAGGTTCTCTTGCAGGTCTTCAAGGAGTTAAACATTCCAGTGGCCGAAAACAAAACAGAAGGGCCTGCGCAGGTTGTCACGTTCTTGGGGATCTCTCTGGATTCACGCGCCATGTCAGCCAGTCTGCCACAAGACAAACTCGACAGAATCAAATCAGGTGTCCGTTCCTTGCTCATGTCTCAGGTTTGCACCAAGAGAGAATTGCAGTCTCTGTTGGGCATGTTAAACTTTGCCATGAGGATCATTCCTCAGGGTAGATCATTCATTTCAAGATTGCTAGTCTTATTACAACAGACCAGTGATTTGGACGCATCAGTGCATCTTAATGCGAACGCCCGAGCAGATCTGTTCATGTGGGACAGATTTCTCAGCGGGTGGAATGGCATTTCCATGTTTATTCCGAGGGCCACTTCTGATTCTCCACACGTATTTTCAGACGCGGCTGCCTCGGTAGGTTTCACGGCCATATTTGGCTCACACCGGCTCATGGCCCACACACGTGCTACAGTTGCCGGGGTTTTCTCAGACGTCGGCATTGTTCGGGATCTATCCTATCGTAGCAGCTGCTATAGTCTGGGGGCATAGGTGGTCGGGTCACACGGTGGTTTTCCACACTGACAACATGGCGACCGCAGAGATCATTAACAAGGGCAGATCTAAATCGTTACTCATCATGTCTTTCATGCGTAGATTGACCTGGATAGCTCTGGAACAGGGGTTTCATTTTCATGCCCTGTTTTTGGACGGGGTCAGCAACGTTGCAGCTGATGTTTTATCTCGTTTTGATTTTTCTCGCTTTTTCTTACAGAACCCAGAAGCAGACTCAGTGGGCACCCCGGTACCGGACTGGCGGCTGCTGGTCTTGGATTAGACCCTCTGATGGTGGTCGCCAGTTCACTCATTACCAAGTCTTTGTCGGCCAGTACGTTGCGGTCGTACCGCCGAGCGTGGGTGGTTTTTCGAACTTTCAGTTGGCATATCCTAGAGGTGACACAGGTCAGGTCAGGTATATGGTGGCTTTCGTGTCTTATTGTCATTCGGTATTGGCTTTATCCTACAACACCATTAGGCTATATTTGGCTGGGGTGCAGCATTTTTTGGCACTTCAAGAGCCAGACAGACCCTCTATATTTTCAGCTCACCCGATCAAGGCCATCCTCAGAGGCATTCAAAAAAGCCAGGTCACGGTCAAGTCGGTCCGTCGACCTATTACGGGGGACACGTTTCGTAGCCTGTCGGAAGTTCTCACATTGTCACCATTCGGAGTCCTTCCCAGCCTGGTGATCAAGGAGGCGATGTACTTGGCGTTTTACGGGTTTTTAAGACCAGATGAAGTGACACAGGCCAGACAAGGGGCGGTGGCTCTCCGCAAGGGAGATTTAGTCAGGATGGGCAGTAACTTTCATTTGCAGTTGCCTCACAACAAAACAAGGCAGGTAGGTCCCGGCCATGTAGTTAAGTTCTTCAAGACCACAAACGCATGGTGTCCAGTGACAGTCTTGGACAACCTCTTTCTGGCCCTTAGTCTTCACAGCCCCACCGACCCATTACTTCCATTCCCTGTTGGTCCACTGACGTCCAGCCAGTTCATCAAACATATTTGCATCCTGTTGACCAGTGTAGGATTGAATCCGGCTCAATTCTCGGGGCATTCTTTCCGCATCGGTGCTGCATCCGCAGCATCCAAGCATGGAGTCCCTGTGCATATCATCAAACACTTGGGGCGCTGCCGCTCGGGGTGCTTTGTACGGTATATCCCGGAGCCACAAGCGGAGCTGGTCCAAGCATTCAGTACATTGGCAGAGTAGCACCTCAGGCCAATCTATCCCTCACTGGTGGGTTTTGCCCCCTTTTTCAGGCATACCGACCTAGTGAGGCCAAGGCACACCTCAGGCCAATTAGGTAGGGGGGTGGTGGTTGGGCATCTTCCACTCGTTTAGGTCCTGACCACAAGTGTTAAGGCTGG
Source organism: Bufo bufo (assembly GCF_905171765.1). Classification (NCBI taxonomy): domain Eukaryota; kingdom Metazoa; phylum Chordata; class Amphibia; order Anura; family Bufonidae; genus Bufo; species Bufo bufo. Next base: position 282,478,089 of record NC_053393.1, on the reverse strand, counting down.
CCGCAGGATTTGTGGGAGGGGCCGGTACCTGTCTTAAGCAGTCCGGCTCTCCCAGGCAGCACGTCGGCATTCGGACGTCCCCTGCCCACCCATTCCCATTCTTCATTCAGTCATTCAACCATCACATTCAGGGTATGCCCCCTTTTTCAGGCATACCGACCTAGTGAGGCCAAGGCACACCTCAGGCCAATTAGGTAGGGGGGTGGTGGTTGGGCATCTTCCACTCGTTTAGGTCCTGACCACAACTGTACTGAAGCTGGGGGCCGGAGCACAGTGAACGCACCGGCCCCCAGCTCCTCCTCCCAGTCCCTCCCCGCTGATACATCGCAGTCTGCCATGCTGGAGCATGGCAGGCTGCGTTGTCAAAAGGTGGCGGAACGCCGTTCCGGTGCGTTCCGCCAGAAAAAAAGCCCTGTATAGAAGACATGAAGAACCTACAAACTATTCCAAGACACTTTTAAAAGAGAGACATAACTCTAATGGTTCTCTTCTCCACTTTAGGGGAATTGATCATGTCATTATTCCTCAGAGAGGTGGAAATTGGAAGAAACTTCTCTGCCAAAAAGAAACAAGGTGGATTTTCACGTTGGATACCACTACACCAATGGGGTTGAATAAAGATAACAGCTTTGCCTGTGATTCCCTGTGTAGCTCCTCTGGCCAAGATCATTAGTAACTAGTGATGAGCGAGCATGTTAGGCCGAATATCTGTTTGGCTCGAGCATCGCTATGCTTGGCACATGGTGGTACTCGTACCGCATGTGCTCGACCGCAATAGTCGAGTCTACTCCCCGCACTTTTCGCGGGTTTAAGCAGCCAATAAAGGTGCAGGTAAGAACTGCCCTCACTGTAATGCCAATAGCCATGTTGGCTGCTGGCATTACAGTGATTGGCTGGCCTGAACGCGTCATCGGGTTCTATATAGCACCCGATGACGCATGTTCGGCTCAGACGTAGACAGGGAGAGCAGAGCGTAGGAAGGGAAAGACAGAGTAGGGAGCGAATTTTACAGTTTTTATTCTGAGAAAGCTTTTCCAAGACCCAAAAGTCATTTTAAGGACTAATGTGTGTGTGTGTGTTTTAGAGCAGCAATCTATTAACCTTCAGCCTCAGGGACAGTGCTGAGGAAGGGACAGATGCAGGGAGAGAAATGTTATGTTTTTACTACCAAAAGCTTTCCAAAGACCCCAAAGTCCTTTTAAGGACTACTGTGTGTGTTTGACAGGAGCAAGATATTTTTATTTTACACCTATTAGTAACATATACTGTACATCATCCGCAGACTGTGTCTGGGCCACCTCTAGTGTCCCTAGTGCGTGGCTTTGTGTAATAAATACTAAACTACATCTGCAAACAGTGTCTGTATTACAAATTCCAATAATCTGGGCCTAATATAGTGTCCATATTCTGTGAGTTTCTGTGACATATACTGTCCTGCATCCGAAAACTGTGTCTTTAGCGGACAGTAAAACAATCTGTGCCACATCCAGTGACAAAACCATTAATCTAAATAAGGCGAGTACTAAGGGACGGGGAAGTGGGCGTGATGCTCATGGTGAGCGAAGAGGCCGTGGCCCTGGGCACAATGAAACTGTGCCCGCTGCCAGTGCCCCAGAAAAAAATAAATCCTCTGTACCCAGCTTCATGTCCAACTTAGCTGGGCAGCGCAGGACAACACTGTCCAAGTCGGACCAGTGCGAACAGTTGGTCGGTTAGATTGCTGAAGATAATGCTTCCAGTCGGTTAAGCACCACCCTCTCTTCCACCAAATCCAGTCTCTGTAGCTAAGAGTCTGGTCAACTGAATCCCCACTCTGATCATCCTTCCTCCCACCATGGAGAGGCTTGCTAAACGAGTGATCCCACACTCGTATATTCCGAGGAGCACTTTCCAGCACCACTATTAGATTTGCCCCTCGCGCCCAGCACGCTTGAAGAGGGACCTGAGATATTGTGCCCAGATTCCCAACCTCTTGAGCCTTCACAGTCTCAAGAAGATGACGGTGGTGAACGGCAACCATTCGTTCATGAGGTGGATGATGATGAGACACAGTTGTCAATCACTGAGGTTGTGGTTAGGTCAAGTCAGGAGGATGAGCAGAGTGAGGAAGTGGAAGAGGAGGTGGTGGACGATGAGGTCACTGACCCAACATGGGAAGGTGAAAAGCCGAGCGAGGACAGCAGAACAGAGGGGGAGGGATCCGCAGCACCGCAACAGGCTGGAAGAGGCAGTGGGGTTGCAAAAGGGAGAAGTCGGCCCACACCAAGCAGGCCCACAACCGTTACACCGAGCACCCCCATGCGTAAATCTACCTTGCCAAGGGGTAGGTGTTGCGCAGTATGTCGCTTTTTTGAGGAAAGTGCAGACGACAAAAGAGTGGAAGTTTGTAACCTGTGCCGTACCAAAATGAGCCGGGGCGTGAACACTAGCAACCTCACCACCACCAGCATGATCCGCCACATGGCATCCAAACACCCTAATAAGTGGGCCGAAAGCCTGGGTTCACAATCTGGGTCTGCGGGTCACAACACTGCCTCCTCTTCCACTGTGTTACGCACTGCTGGCCAATCCCCTGTTGAAGGCTCAGTCCCAGATGCCCCTCGCCCTGCACCTTCACATGAACCATCAGCAACAACATCCACTTACCTGTCCCAGCGCAGCGTCCAAATGTACATAACACAGTCATTTGAATGCAAGCGCAAATACCCACCCACCCACAGGCCATAGCACTAAATGCGCAACTTTCGAAATTACTGGCCCTTGAAATGTTGATATTTAGGCTTGTGGACACTGAGGCCTTCCGCAGCCGGATGTCGGCGGCCGTCCCTCGGTACGCAGACCCCAGCCACACTATTTTTCACTATGTGCCATGCCCGCCTTACACCAGCATGTTGATCTAATGCAGAGTGGACGTGCCTAAGGCTCAAGAAAATAGCGCACAATAGGGTAGTACGTCCTAGCTTTTTAATAGGACAAAAAGTGCTTAGTGATTAGAGTAGGCTATGGTAGGCACAACTCTACTGTAGTCATATCAAACAAAGAAAACAGGTGCCTTCGGGTGTGCAGCCGCAGGATGAAGATCCAATGTCCAAGGTTGTCCAATCCCTCTTCACTGGCCATTGCGTAAAACAATGAAGAAATTCTGCTTTTGGCACTCCAAACCCCGATCAAGGCAATTTGAGTTTCAAAACTTCTTTTTATTCAATAAGATGGGTTTTCAATAAAAACAACATGTTTCGGGGAATTAAGATCCCCTTCCTCAGGTTAAACGTTTAACCTGAGGTAGGGGGTCTAAATTCCCCAAAACGCATTGTTTTTTTTGAAAACCTATCTTATTGAATAAGAAGAAGTTTTGAAACTCACGTTGCCTTGATCGGGGTTTGGAGTGCCAAAAGCAGAATTTCTTCATTCTTTTACACCAGCATGTATCCCAGAACATCACCTGTGCCCTGACCAACGCACTTACTGGGAAGGTCCACTTCACTATGGACACATGGAGTGCTGGTGGCCAGGGACGCTACATTTCCCTGACCGCACACTGGGTGAATGTTGTGGAGGCCGGGAGTGGGTCGTACCCTCCGATGGCACAGCTTCTACCCACGCCCAGGATTTCGGGCCCTACATCCAACAGGGTCTCCGCCAGCAGCAATATTACTGGCTCCAACCCCCACTTCTCCTCCTGCTCCACTTCCACCACCAGCAGCAGTCAGCCAGCAATCGCTAGCTGGAAGCAGTGTAGTACTGCTGTGGGTAAGTGTAAAAAGGCTGCGCTGAAGCCGATCTGCTTAGAGGACAAACAGCACACCGCCGCAGAGCTGTGGCAGGGTATAAGGGACCAGACCGAGCTGTGGCTCTCGCCACTCAACCTACAGCCAGGCATGGTTGTGTCTGACAATGGCGATAACTTGGTGGCGGCTTTGGAGCTCGGCAACCTGACACACATCCCATGCCTAGCCCACGTCTTAAACTTAGTGGTTCAGCGGTTTAAAACCTACCCCAATTTTCCAGAGCTACTAGTGAAGGCGCGCCACGTGTGTGCCCATTTCCGCAAGTCGTCCACAGCTTCAGCAGGTCTGTCAACGCCGCAGCAGCGCTTGCGGCTTTCAGCTCACCGACTGTTGTGCGACGTGAGCACGTGCTGGAACTCTACGTTCTACATGTTGGCCAGGCTTTGTGAGCAGCAGAGGGCAGTTGTGGAATACCAGCTGCAACATGGTCGTCGCCTTTCGAGTCAACTGCCACTTATCACAAGCGAGGAATCGGCATTGATGTCAGAACTCTGTGAGGTTTTAAAACACTTTGATGAATCCACACAGATGGTTAGTGGCTATAACGCTATTATCAGCGTAACCATCCCACTGCTGTGTCTACTCAAATGATCGCTGCTCACAATTAAGGACGACGCTCTGAATGTGGCAGATGAGGAAATGGAGGAGGACATTACACAATGTGATAGCTAGACCACCCACAGTTTGTCTTCCCAGCGCGAAATGGACCATGTAGAGGAGGAGCTGGAGACAGTTGCCTCTGCTACAGAGGGTAGTACCCATGGAACTTTAATTCCATCTGTTCAGCATGGATGGGCGGAAGAGGAGAGGGAGGAGGAGGATAAGGAGATGTCCATGTCGACATCAGGATGACTCTCCATCTTGCCTCTTAGTACTCTGGCACACATGGCTGACTTCATGTTAGGCTGCCTTTCCCGCGACCTTTGCGTTATATGCATTTTAGATAACACGGATTACTGGGTGTTCACCCTTTTCGACCCCCGCTACAAAGAGAACTTCTCATCTCTCATTCCTGTGGTGGAGAGGACGAGTAAAACAGTGCAATACCAGAAGGTACTTGTTGAGAGATTGCTTCAAAATTTTCCATTTGACAACGCGGCCGGCAGAGTCCGTACTTCCTTAGGCAACCGAGGAAGGGAGACAAGGGGAACACACAGCAGTTCCAACAAAGCAGGGAAACACTCTCCAAGGCATGAGACAATTTCATGACACCCTGCCAGCAACCTCACTCTGAAGCTCGGCTAGTGGTACAAGGAGGGAAAAGTTTTGGAAGATGGTGAAGGGATACATAGCAGAACGTGTCAGTGTCCTAAATGATCCCTCAGTGCCTTACAACTACTGGGTGTCCAAGCTGGACACGTGGCACAAACTTGCGCTCTACACCTTGGAGGTTCTGGCCTGCCCTGCCACCAGCGTTTTGTCTGAGCGTGTATTTAGTGCTGCTGGTGGCATTATAACAGATAAGCGTATCCGCTTATCCACTGGCAATGCTGACAGGTTGACTCAGATAAAAATGAACAAGGCTTGGATTGCACCTGACTTCTCAACCCCACTAGAGGAGAGCTAAGCTGATGATGAACATAAATGCAATTTCAATCTATCATTTATAATGTACTAAATCTACTGTAGTGTATTCCCATGCACCTTTTCCACCACAAAAAAAATAAATAAATAAAGAGTATATGGTTGAATCTTATTTTCTCCTCATCCAGATTGTATATATTCCCTCACTCTAATTTTTTTTAATAGGGTCAGCTCAACTGCAGGCACTCGCATATAATGTTTTAGACCGTCGGCTGTACAGCATGCACTCGCTTATAATGTTTTAGAGCGTCGGCTGAACAGCATGCACTCGCATATAATGTTTTAGAGTGTCAGCTCACCTGAAGGCACTCGCATATAATGTTTTAGAGCGTCAGCTAACCTGAAGGCACTCGCATATAATGTTTTAGAGCGTCAGCTGAACAACATGCACTTGAAAATAATGTTTTAGAGGGTCAGCTGTACAGCATGCACTCGCATATAATTTTTTAGAGCGTCAGCTCACCTGCAGGCACTCGCATATAATGTTTTAGAGCATCAGCTGAACAGCATGCACTCGCATATAATGTTTTAGAGCATCAGCTCACCTGCAGGCAGTTAGATATAATGTTATAGAGCAGTGATGGCGAACCTTTTAGGGGCCGAGTGCCCAAACTGCAACCCAGAACCCACTTATATATGGGAAAGTGCCAACACTGAATACTACAGTCCAGTATAGTATATCCTCCATGTACTTTATCATTTAGCTATAATAGCCTTACTACATTCAGTGCGCTGCCTGTGCTGTCCATAGCGTGCCCTGCACTGATGAATGGCAGGAAAAGTCTAAGGCATATTGGTACACCATAGACCTTATCCAGGGAGTGGGTGCCCACAGAGAGGACTATGAGTGCCGCCTCTGGCACCCGTGCCATAGGTTCGCCACCACTGTTATAGAGCATCAGCTGAACAGCATGCACTCACATATAATGTTTTAGAGCATCAGCTGAACAGCATGCACTCGAATATAATGTTTTTGAGCGTCAGCTGAACAGCATGCACTCGCATATAATGCTTTAGAGCGTCAGCTTACCTGCAGGCACTAGCATATAATGTTTTAGAGCATCAGCTTACCAGCAGGCACTAGCATATAATGTTTTAGAGCGTCAGCTCACCAGCAGGCCCTCGCCCCTAATGTTTTAGAGGGTCAGCTCAGCAGCAGGCCCTCGCCCCTCATGTTTTGGATGGTCAGATGAGCAAGCCCTTGCTCCAAATGTTTTTGAGGGTCAACAACAGGCCACCAATCATAATTTTTCAAGGGTGTGTATGAAGCCCTCTTATGTGTAATAAAGGGTGTATTGTAGTGCCGATTCCTTATAATTTTTGGCATTATTATACAGGCTTCCCCTTGCTTGTAATTTTTTGCAGAACTTGCATTTTATATACAATTGAATATACGGGAAAGAATGTTTCCTAAAAATTTTTCCTGTTAAATTGATTTTTTATTTTTTTTTGTGTATTTTTGTCAGTCTGTAAAAGTGGAGTACAACTGTGACAACATGGTTCCCAGCAGCGACCTGGGAGTCCTAGATGCATCCAGACATCATCCCCATGCTGTTCCCGATCCATTTCGGTGGTGTTTCTGTCACTTTCTGACCTTTTCCAATGGACCAGGCACCATCCCCTCTTCAGAGAAGGGGGTGCCTGGTTGTCTCCCATTGACTTCCATTATACTCGGGTGCTCGGTCGAGCACACGAATATAGCAATGTTCTTTCATTTTAGATTCATACAAGGCCCCCTCCTTTTATTCTATTGGACATTATAGGTTACTAATGGTGATAGGTGCCTGATCCTGGACTTCTTTATATTTGAATTGCCCATAGAAATGGGGGTATCAGTGAGGGAGATAATTATGAGGACCCCCCTTTTTGGGGAAATGTATACACATATGTTCGAATCACTGTGTAAAGACTGCCACTTTTTACCTCTACCCCTATGAATTGAATTGGATTTTTTATTTTATTTATTACTCCTCGATGGGTGCTGTTTGACTGTTGCTTAATGATGTTGTGACCCGCTACAACTGTAATAATAATAATGTTAATGCGGGGGACACGGGGTACGTCTCCCTATTAAACTTTCTGGTCACTCACTGTATGATGGTATGTATAAAGTTTTCTTATTAGGTTATATCATTGATGGATATGCACATGTACTCACAATTGTTTTTTCAATTTTTATTGCATTATTTTTGGTTTTGCACTTATCTTGCACATTGCACTTGCACTTTGGCTTACATGCATTGCACTAGATGCGGTGTAATAGCATGGACATGCTATATGGGATTCAAGTTGTTTTTAGCTTATCAAAATATTGTGCGCCCTATTGGGAATACGTACCTCCTGTCAACACCTTACAGTTGTGTAGGGGTTTATAATACTGTATCTGTGTAAATTCAGTTTTTATTCAACTTTAACAGGTTAAGGTAATAATTGTTACCAACAGTGCAGTCAAAGGTTCTGTACAGCAATCTGTTATCATCTGATGTACAAAAATAAATCACAATCAGCAAATAGTAACAGTGGGATCATGAAAGAAAAAAATGCACTATACATATGAGATCATATCAGAAATGAAAGAAGGCTTAAAATATAGCAGATGTACTTGTCTAGTTAACCAGATTAAGGTGGTACTTACTCGAAGCATGTCTAAGGTATCAAGTGTGTTAATAATTAAACATTATTTCAAATAATTATCTTATGAGGAGTCCGGCATACGTACGGCCGAAACAGTTATGACAGAACCAGACTGATAGTTTGATAGAGTGAGGGGAAGGGAAGGAATAGGAGGGGTGGGGGGAAGAGGGATAACTGGGGAAAACAGAGAACAAACAACGTAGTCGCATGTAATTGACCCCTTAAAGGGATTCTGTCACCTCGTTTTAGGTTATAGAGATGCGGACATGCACGGCTAGATCTCCGCTAGCATGTCCGCAATATACCTGTCCTATAGGGCTGTGTGCTTTTATTTAGTTTAAAAAATGATTTTAGAAATATGTAAATGAGCCTTGTAAGGAGCCCACTGTTTAAGGACCAGTTCAGGTCTGAAGTCACTTTGTGAGGCTTACATAATAGAAACCACCCAAAAGTGACCCCATTTTGGAAACTATACCCCTCAAGGTAATCAAAACTGATTTTACAAACTTTGTTGACCCTTTAGGTGTTCCACAAGAGTTATTGGCATATGGAGATGAAATTTCAGAATTTCAATTTTTTGGGCAAATTTTCCATTTTAATAAATTTTTTCCAGTAACTAAGCAAGGGTTAACAGCCAAACAAAACTCAATATTTATTGCCCTGATTCTGTAGTTTATAGAGATACCCCATATGTGGTCGCAAACTACTGTACAAGGCAGAGCACAGAAGAAAGAAACACCATATGGTTTCTGGAAGGCAGATTTTGCTGTCCCATTTGAAGCCCCCTGATTCACCCCTAGAGTAGAAACTCCAAAAAAGTGACCCCATTTTGGAAACAACGGGATAAGGTGGCAGTTTTGTTGGTACATATGATTTTTGGTTGCTCTATATTACACTTTTTAGGAGGCAAAGTAACAAAAAATAGAAATTCTGAAATTTCATCTTCATTTGCCATTAACTCTTGTGGAACACCTAAAGGGTTTAAAAAGTTTGTAAAATCTTTTTTGAATACCTTAAGGGGTGTAGTTTCTTAAATGGGGTCACTTTTTGGAGTTTATACTCTAGGGGTGCATCGGGGGGGCTTCAAATGGGACATGGTGTCAAAAAAACAGTCCAGCAAAAACTGCCTTCCAAAAACCATATGGCGTTAATTTCCTTCTGCGCCCTGCCGTGTGGCCATACAGCAGTTTGCGATCACATATGGGGCATTTTTGTAAACTACAGAATCAGGGCAATAAATATTGAGTTTTGTTTGGCTGCTAACCCTTAAAAATAGCTGTTTTGGAACCGTTTTTATTCTTTATTATTTACAACGTTCATCTGGCAGGTTAGATCATGTGCTATTTTTATAGAGCAGGTTCTTACGGATGCGGCGATACCTATTATGTATACTTTTTATTTTATTTTTTTACACAATAATCATTTTTGAAACAAAAAAAAATCATGATTTAGTGTCTCCATAGTCTGAGAGCCATAATTTTTTAGTTTTTAGGCGATTGTCTCAGGTTGGGTATCATTTTTGTGGGATGAGATGACGGTTAGATTGGCACTATTTTTGGGGTGCATATGACTTTTTGATCGCTTGCTATTAAACTTTTTGTGATGTAAGGTAACAAAAAAATTGCTTTTTTGACACCGTTTTTTATTATTTTTACAGTGTTCAACTGAGGGGTTAGGTCATGTGGTATTTTTATACAGCAGGTTCTTACGGACGTGGCAATACCTAATATGTATACCTTTTTTATTTTTTATTGAAGTTTTACACAATAATATCGTTAAAAAAAAAAAACTCCCTCTGTGATCCCGTCAAGAATCGGGGGCTGAACAGGCACAGCAGCCCCCGATGGGAGAGGGAGGGAGCTCCCTCCCTGTTAACCTCTTCCATACAGTGGTCCCTACGGACCGCGGCATGGAAGGGGTTAAACGGCTGACATCTGTGTGATGATGTCAGCCGTTTCAAGCAGAGTGTCAGCAATGTGCTGACACTCTGCTTGCTAACCCCTCGGCCATCCTGAAAATGAGAGGGATGATCGCGCGCCCTTCCCTTCCCCCCCCCCCCCCGATGCGCCCGCCGGCACATAACAAAGAGGGCTGCAGGGGTGGGGTAAAACATTAAAATAAGGAATTTTGAAGTTTGGGATCCCCGCGGTCACAAAACTTCCCAAAGCGCTGTAAACTGCAGGTCTGAATTGACCTGCGGTTTGCAGCGATCGCCGATACGGGGGAAGGGGGTAGAGATGGCCCGAACTATCCGACGGCGAACAGTTCCCGGCGAACATAGCTTGTTCGCGTTCGCCTCTGCCGGGCGAACACATGCGATGTTCGGTCCGCCCCCTATACATCATCATTGAGCAAACTTTGACCCTGTACCTCACAGTCAGCAGACACATTCCAGCCAATCAGCAGCATACCCTCCCTCCCAGACCCTCCCACCTCCTGCACAGCATCCATTTTAGATTCATTCTGAAGCTGCAGTCTTAGTGAGAGGAGGGAGACTGTAACTGCTGCTGATTTAATTGGGAAATCGATAGCTAGGCTAGTGAATTCAGTGTCCACTCCAGTCCTGAAAGACTCATCTGATCTCTGCTGTAAGGACAGCGTCCTGACAGCACCCCAAAAAGCCCTTTTTAGGGCTGCAACATTAGTCTGCTTTTTTTTTTTCCTTTATATACATATTGCAGTTGCCTGGCCTGCCTGTGTGTGAGGAGCTGCAGGCCCACAGACTGTAGTGTGCCCACTGCCAGTGCTCACCCCTGTCATTCCGTGTGGCACAGGACTTTGCTTAAAAAAAGGCACTTAATTTTTACACTTTAATCTAAGGTTAGTTGCCTGCCAGTGTGTGTCAGGCTGACTTCCACTGACTGTAGTGTGCCCACTGCCAGTGCCCACCACTCATACCGGCTGGCACAGGACTTTGCATAAAAAAGGCATTTAATTTTTACACTTTAGTGTAATTTCAGCTGCTTGCCTGCTGCTAGTGTGTGTCAGGCCGACTTCAACTGACTGTAGTGTGCCCACTGCCAGTGCCCACCCCTGTCATCCCGTGTGGCACAGGACTTTGCTTAAAAAATAGGCACTTAATTTTTACACTTTAATCTAAGGTTAGTTGCCTGCCAGTGTGTGTCAGGCTGACTTCCACTGACTGTAGTGTGCCCACTGCCAGTGCCCACCACTCATACCGGCTGGCACAGGACTTTGCATAAAAAAGGCATTTAATTTTTACACTTTAGTGTAATTTCAGCTGCTTGCCTGCTGCTAGTGTGTGTCAGGCCGACTTCAACTGACTGTAGTGTGCCCACTGCCAGTGCCCACCCCTGTCATCCCGTGTGGCACAGGACTTTGCTTAAAAAAAAGGCACTTAATTTTTACACTTTAATCTAAGGTTAGTTGCCTGCCAGTGTGTGTCAGGCTGACTTCCACTGACTGTAGTGTGCCCACTGCCAGTGCCCACCACTCATACCGGCTGGCACAGGACTTTGCATAAAAAAGGCATTTAATTTTTACACTTTAGTGTAATTTCAGCTGCTTGCCTGCTGCTAGTGTGTGTCAGGCCGACTTCAACTGACTGTAGTGTGCCCACTGCCAGTGCCCACCCCTGTCATCCCGTGTGGCACAGGACTTTGCTTAAAAAAAAGGCACTTCATTTTTACACTTTAATCTAAGGTTAGTTGCCTGCCAGTGTGTGTCAGGCCGACTTCAACTGACTGTAGTGTGCCCACTGCCAGTGCCCACCCCTGTCATCCCGAGTGGCACAGGACTTTGCTTAAAAAATAGGCACTTAATTTTTACACTTTAATCTAAGGTTAGTTGCCTGCCAGTGTGTGTCAGGCTGACTTCCACTGACTGTAGTGTGCCCACTGCCAGTGCCCACCACTCATACCGGCTGGCACAGGACTTTGCTTAAAAAAGGCATTTAATTTTTACACTTTAATGTAATTTCAGCTGCTTGCCTGCTGCTAGTGTGTGTCAGGCCGACTTCAACTGACTGTAGTGTGCCCACTGCCAGTGCCCACCCCTGTCATACCGAGTGGCACAGGACTTTGCTTAAAAAATAGGCACTTAATTTTTACACTTTAATCTAAGGTTAGTTGCCTGCCAGTGTGTGTCAGGCTGACTTCCACTGACTGTAGTGTGCCCACTGCCAGTGCCCACCACTCATACCGGCTGGCACAGGACTTTGCATAAAAAAGGCATTTAATTTTTACACTTTAGTGTAATTTCAGCTGCTTGCCTGCTGCTAGTGTGTGTCAGGCCGACTTCAACTGACTGTAGTGTGCCCACTGCCAGTGCCCACCCCTGTCATCCCGTGTGGCACAGGACTTTGCTTAAAAAATAGGCACTTAATTTTTACACTTTAATCTAAGGTTAGTTGCCTGCCAGTGTGTGTCAGGCTGACTTCCACTGACTGTAGTGTGCCCACTGCCAGTGCCCACCACTCATACCGGCTGGCACAGGACTTTGCATAAAAAAGGCATTTAATTTTTACACTTTAGTGTAATTTCAGCTGCTTGCCTGCTGCTAGTGTGTGTCAGGCCGACTTCAACTGACTGTAGTGTGCCCACTGCCAGTGCCCACCCCTGTCATCCCGTGTGGCACAGGACTTTGCTTAAAAAAAAGGCACTTAATTTTTACACTTTAATCTAAGGTTAGTTGCCTGCCAGTGTGTGTCAGGCTGACTTCCACTGACTGTAGTGTGCCCACTGCCAGTGCCCACCACTCATACCGGCTGGCACAGGACTTTGCATAAAAAAGGCATTTAATTTTTACACTTTAGTGTAATTTCAGCTGCTTGCCTGCTGCTAGTGTGTGTCAGGCCGACTTCAACTGACTGTAGTGTGCCCACTGCCAGTGCCCACCCCTGTCATCCCGTGTGGCACAGGACTTTGCTTAAAAAAAAGGCACTTCATTTTTACACTTTAATCTAAGGTTAGTTGCCTGCCAGTGTGTGTCAGGCCGACTTCAACTGACTGTAGTGTGCCCACTGCCAGTGCCCACCCCTGTCATCCCGAGTGGCACAGGACTTTGCTTAAAAAATAGGCACTTAATTTTTACACTTTAATCTAAGGTTAGTTGCCTGCCAGTGTGTGTCAGGCTGACTTCCACTGACTGTAGTGTGCCCACTGCCAGTGCCCACCACTCATACCGGCTGGCACAGGACTTTGCTTAAAAAAGGCATTTAATTTTTACACTTTAATGTAATTTCAGCTGCTTGCCTGCTGCTAGTGTGTGTCAGGCCGACTTCAACTGACTGTAGTGTGCCCACTGCCAGTGCCCACCCCTGTCATACCGAGTGGCACAGGACTTTGCTTAAAAAATAGGCACTTAATTTTTACACTTTAATCTAAGGTTAGTTGCCTGCCAGTGTGTGTCAGGCTGACTTCCACTGACTGTAGTGTGCCCACTGCCAGTGCCCACCACTCATACCGGCTGGCACAGGACTTTGCATAAAAAAGGCATTTAATTTTTACACTTTAGTGTAATTTCAGCTGCTTGCCTGCTGCTAGTGTGTGTCAGGCCGACTTCAACTGACTGTAGTGTGCCCACTGCCAGTGCCCACCCCTGTCATCCCGTGTGGCACAGGACTTTGCTTAAAAAAAAGGCACTTCATTTTTACACTTTAATCTAAGGTTAGTTGCCTGCCAGTGTGTGTCAGGCCGACTTCAACTGACTGTAGTGTGCCCACTGCCAGTGCCCACCCCTGTCATCCCGAGTGGCACAGGACTTTGCTTAAAAAATAGGCACTTAATTTTTACACTTTAATCTAAGGTTAGTTGCCTGCCAGTGTGTGTCAGGCTGACTTCCACTGACTGTAGTGTGCCCACTGCCAGTGCCCACCACTCATACCGGCTGGCACAGGACTTTGCTTAAAAAAGGCATTTAATTTTTACACTTTAATGTAATTTCAGCTGCTTGCCTGCTGCTAGTGTGTGTCAGGCCGACTTCAACTGACTGTAGTGTGCCCACTGCCAGTGCCCACCCCTGTCATACCGAGTGGCACAGGACTTTGCTTAAAAAATAGGCACTTAATTTTTACACTTTAATCTAAGGTTAGTTGCCTGCCAGTGTGTGTCAGGCTGACTTCCACTGACTGTAGTGTGCCCACTGCCAGTGCCCACCCCTGTCATACCGAGTGGCACAGGACTTTGCTTAAAAAATAGGCACTTAATTTTTACACTTTAATCTAAGGTTAGTTGCCTGCCAGTGTGTGTCAGGCTGACTTCCACTGACTGTAGTGTGCCCACTGCCAGTGCCCACCACTCATACCGGCTGGCACAGGACTTTGCTTAAAAAAGGCATTTAATTTTTACACTTTAATGTAATTTCAGCTGCTTGCCTGCTGCTAGTGTGTGTCAGGCCGACTTCAACTGACTGTAGTGTGCCCACTGCCAGTGCCCACCCCTGTCATACCGAGTGGCACAGGACTTTGCTTAAAAAATAGGCACTTAATTTTTACACTTTAATCTAAGGTTAGTTGCCTGCCAGTGTGTGTCAGGCTGACTTCCACTGACTGTAGTGTGCCCACTGCCAGTGCCCACCACTCATACCGGCTGGCACAGGACTTTGCATAAAAAAGGCATTTAATTTTTACACTTTAGTGTAATTTCAGCTGCTTGCCTGCTGCTAGTGTGTGTCAGGCCGACTTCAACTGACTGTAGTGTGCCCACTGCCAGTGCCAACCACTGATACCGGGTGGCACAGTAGCTTGCCGATAAATAAGGCATTTAATTTTTAGACAGTAGTCTAAATTCAGTTGCTTGCCTGCTGCCAGTGTGTGTCAGGCCCTCTTCCACTGACTGTAGTGTGCCCACTGCCAGTGCCAACCACTGATACCGGGTGGCACAGTAGCTTGCCGATAAATAAGGCATTTAATTTTTAGACAGTAGTCTAAATTCAGTTGCTTGCCTGCTGCCAGTGTGTGTCAGGCCCTCTTCCACTGACTGTAGTGTGCCCACTGCCAGTGCCAACCACTCATACCGGGTGGCACAGTAGCTTGCCGATAAATAAGGCATTTAATTTTTACACTTTAGTGTAATTTCAGTTGCTTGCCTGCTGCCAGTGTGTGTCAGGCCCGCTTCTACTGACTGTAGTGTGCCCACTGCCAGTGCCAACCACTGATACCATCTCCCCGTTCGAAAAATCTATTCAATAAATGGCACCCAGATTGGGGACGTTAGAGGGATTAAACTGATGAGAATAGTACTACAGAAAATACCACTCATATCGGGTGTGACAGTAAATTGCACGGCGCAGACGCAGTCACCGTGGATAAAAACAAAGGGGAGGGAGCCAGCGTTTTTTTAACCATCTCCCCGTTCGAAAAATCAATTCAATTGACCTTTCGGGGACCCTTGGTGTTGTACGTGGCTGGGTGGAGGAAGAAACCTTCAATGACATCACCGGGACGTGGCTAGCTTGGTATCCAACCTTGTGCAAATGGGGAGTTTGCGGTTGTGCAAATGAACTGTTTGCGGTGCATTAAAAGGGGAGTTTGGTCTGTCAATGTCTGTGATGCGGGCGTAACCCTTACACTACCTGATCGATACAACATCATACCTGATCGTATACACACACTGGATGTTTTAAAGCACGTTATTCCAAACAATTTAGGAATGTTAGTTGATTTATGCCCTTTATGGATTAAAACCCGACTCTGCGTCCACTACGTAATTTTCCATGGGAGTTTTGCCATAGATCCCCCTCCGGCATGCCACAGTCCAGGTGTTAGACCCCTTGAAACAACTTTCTCATCACTATTGTGGCCAGAAAGAGTCCCTGTGGGTTTTAAAATTCGCCTGTCTATTGAAGTCTATGGCGGTTCGCCCGGTTCGCCAGTTCGCGAACATTTGCGGAAGTTCTCGTTCGCTGTTCGCGAACTGAAAATTTTATGTTCGCGACATCACTAGAAGGGGGGTCACAGGACCCTCCTCGGCATTGACCCAGGGTGCCTTCTGATTGATTTCAGCGGGCACCCAATTCCGATCACCGCCCGCTGCGCGGCGGTGATCGGAACTACACAGGTGTCCCCAACAGGTTAATGAGGAATCTCGGAAATAGACGGGTGAAGCCCGTTACTCTAAATGTTTAATAATCTTATCAGACGTTATATATTCATTCCAGTTGGACCAAATCTTGAGATATGTTTTGTATTTTCCTAGGGCGGACCACTTTACTTTTTCAAATCTGTTTATTTGACTAATGTCAGTTATACATTCTTTGATAGATGGTGCTTCCTCGCTCAACCAGTGTTTTGGAATTAGTGCTTTAAAGGAATGGATGAGAAAAGGGAAATCAGACAGTTTCTGTTGTGTAACCCGAGTAGAATGAGCTCTTTATTCATCTGTATAGGGAGTGATAAAGTTCAGAAAGTATTGCGTTGAATTTTTGCCAGAGAGGGGCTTACTTTTTACAATCTATCCAGCTGTGAGTAATGGATCCGACTGGCCCGCCACACCTCCAGCAGTTTGAAGGAATATCTGCTTTGATTCTATTGAGAAGGGCAAAGGTGGGGCGTGGTCTGGCTGCATAGAGCCTAAACTCCCGTGTTAGCACCGATTTAAGCAACAATACAAAGACCAGGGTTACTCTATTCTGCCTAAAACCCGAGGGGACCCTCTCAGGACATGACCGGGTGCAAGAAAAAGTCGGCTAAGCAGCCAAAACTCTCAAAGTTTTACTTTTCCAGAGACGCGGGAGACATCCAAGATGCGGTCTCTCCTCCTGAGTGTGCAACGACACCGGACCTCCCGCATAGCTCTCCAGCTTCAACTCTGCGGAGATCGCTTTCTGACTTGGCGCTCCCTACCGACCGGTGAGCTGCAGCTCCCCACCCCGCCCTACACCACGGGAGCTTCCTTCTGCTTCTCCCTCCCCTCCGCGGGAATCCTCACAACTAGATGCCCGCCATGCGGCTGCTATTTTACCCTCATGCAGGGTCACACAGAGCTCCCCTGCAGCCCCAGAAGAGGACGGGGAAACGGTGCTACTAGCGTTACCGGTGACTAATACAGCCCTCACGGACACCGCCATGCTTGAAATGCTGATCCTGCAGCGGCGATCCTTGCTGCTGGACATGATGTCCATTATAGCACCTCTGCGCTCTGATATCGATGAGCTGGGAGTCAGGACAGACCATCTAGAAAATAAATTTGGGGACTTTGCATCCTCGCACAATACCCTAATTGACGCTCACACAGAGCTAGAGGCAGAGGTGGAAATTATTAAGGCCAAAATGGCCGACCTGGAAGATAGAAACAGACACAACAATATCAAGTTGAGAGGGATTCCGGAATCGGTGTCTCCCAAAGAAATCCCTGATTATGTGCGGTCTCTTCTTAAAGCAGTTCTGTCAGATTGTCCTTACAGGGACTTGGAAATTGATCGGGCGCACCGCGTACCTCTACCACGCCATCTGGAGGACTCAGTGCCACGGGATGTGCTAGCCAGTCTTCATTTCTTCAGAGTCAAAGAACAGCTACTGTCTTCAGCGAGGAAAAATGGTGGTCTCCCTGCACCCTTCCATAAGGTACTCTTATTTGCCGACTTATCTGCAGCTACACTGCGTATGCGGAGGACCCTCTCACCTATCATGTCGGCCCTTAGACATACCAATATACCGTACCGCTCGGGCTTTCCAGTCCGCCTGCTGATACACCACAACAGAGCCTTCCACACGATCAAGACCATGGAAGAGGGACTTGCACTTCTACAAGGTTGGAACATCCCCGTTTCCTCCACGGATGAAGCTCAACACCACGCTCCAGCCAAAGTCCGTAAAGACTGGTCAAGAGTATGCTCAACCAAGTTTCACGGCGAGTATGCCTCGCCTTCAGGTGCTTTACGGTTGTACGGGTTCTGTCACCCTAACTTGCTAGATTCCTAGGTTGAGACTGGATATTTGCCCTACCCCTTGTATTGAGCCTCTTTTAGGCTTACTATGTTCTACCTCTGTTTAAGTTTGTTGTCTTACCTCCTGTGTTCTTGGGGGTTAAATTCTCTAGGTGCTCATATAATGTCTGTTTTCTCTTGTGCTGCCTATGTCCTGGTGATGCAGACGTCCTTGCTGGGAGATGTTCTGTGTCTGGTATCTCTGTTATTACCTGCTAGTAATAGAATACTGTTTATTTTAATCTATCACGGTAATTACATTTGCTAGCATGAATGCCAATGGCTTAAACAGCCCAATGCGCAGAGCACACCTGTGGAAAGAATCTAAGGTATTACAGTGTAATGTTCTAGGGGTACAGCATTTGCTTCAGCGTGATGCTTTCAGGCTGAGGCATATATAGATTTGGCGCACTTTCACGCCAAATCTAGGGGGGTCATGTTAGCTATTAAAAATACGGTAGCATTTTCCCATGTAGCTGATCACATAGATCCTCATGGTCGATTTGTTATACTGATATGCACTCTTGATAATGTTTTATTCACCATAGTGTCTCTGTATGCTCCGAACAATGGACAGTTACACTTCTTTCACAAGTTAATGAAACTAGTCCATAAGTTTCTTATGGACTAGTTTCATTAACTTGTGAAAGAAGTGTAACTGTCCATTGTTCGGAGCATACAGAGACAGGGAAAACTGGTGATCTGTGGGGATTTTAATCTGACATCAGATCCGTCCTTGGATACTTCCTCCTCCCCACTGTGGGCCGCCCCTTCCCTCACTACTACTTTCTGGAAGGAGGCGCTCTATGACATTTGGCGTATCCACCATGCGTCTGCCAGAGATTATTCATTTTATTCTGGGGTTCATAATGTGTATTCCAGAATTGACATGTTTCTTGTGGATAGAGCACTTCTCCCTTACGCTCAAACTCCTCCCTAGAAACTATCAAATGGTCTGACCATGCAGCTATTACCTTGGCGGAATCTATTAATTCCCCTCAAGTATACTTGTGGCGGAGTAGCCCCTTGTTGCTCTCAGACCCTCAGTATGGCTCCCGCATAGAAACAGATCTCAAAGACTTTGTCAAATTTAATGATTCCTCTCACACAGATCCAGTGATTCTGTGGAATGCTCACAAGGCCTGTATCCGGGGACTTTTATACAGCAGGGTGCGATACGAAAAAAGCGACTGGATGCAAAGATGTCAAACATCCTGTCCCAGCTACAACAGGTGGAGGCGAAAAACAAAGCGAATCCTACTCCTCTGTTAGCGGATGAGCTTAGACGCCTTAGGCAGGAGTTGAGAAGTTATATGCTTTCCTCCTACGAGAAAATGCTTCGCAAAACAAAAGCGACCTATTATTCACAGGACAACAAGGCGGGTAAACTTTTGGCGTCTAGATTTAAGGCTCGTCATACGAAAAGCCGAAATCCCTCACCTTATCCATCCCTATTCTCAAGAGAAGGTTTACTCCCCCATAGACATTGCTAATGGCTTTCAATCATACTATGCTGATCTTTATAATTTACAGAAGTCCCATCCTACCCCAGCAGACCTAGACAACCGGGTCAGTCTTTATCTCAACTCCCTACATTTACACACACTAACTAACTCCCAGCTTCAAGACCTTAACTCCCCTATTACTATCGAGGAGGTGGAGATTGCGTCTCTTCCTAGAGACAATGCCCCTGTCCCTGATGGCTTTGCTAGCCATTATTATAAACATTTTAAGCAGATTATTAGCCCCTACCTAAGAGACTTCTGTCAAGCTGCGATGTCCCAGGGTTCTCTGCCGGCTGAAAATGTGCAAGCCCTTATTATTACCCTCCCCAAACCTGGCAAATAACCTGATAGACCTCAGAATTTTAGGCCCATCTCCCTCCTAAATCAGGATGTCAAAATATATGCAAAGTTATTGGCCACCCGTTTAGCCAAAATTCTTCCTTCCATTATTCATGTGGACCAGGCCGGCTTCGTCCCGACCCGTCAAACCTACTATAATTCGAGACGCCTGCTAGGTATTTTCCATCATGTTTATTAGAGTGGGATTCCCACGTTGGCCCTGGACTTGGATGCCGAGGAGGAGTTCGATAGACCTCGTTGGTCGTTCGCCTTCTCGATGCTTCAGCAATTGGGATTCATTGGCCCTATACTCACCGCCGTTAGAGCACTTTATAGTAACCCTACGGCCAGAACGTTTGTGAATGGAGCCTTGTTGCATGTGTTCGAGCTCACGAATGGCACCAGACAGGGTTGCCCCCTATCTCCCCTTATTTTTAAAATAGCCATGGAACCATTGGCCCAGGCGATTAGACAAGACACCAATATATCAGGGGTTACCGTGAATGGTCGATCCCATGTAATCTCTTTATATGCAGATGACGTATGTCTAACACTCACAAACCCAGAAAAGTCCCTGTCGGCGGTTTTGGCCCAAATCTCCCATTATGTTGACCTTTCGTACTACCACCTTAACTCCTCCAAAACGCAAGCTCTACCTATTAACTTACCAGAAGCCTTGGTGTCGAACCTTCGTAACACCTGGACTTTCGATTGGCAGCACCACAGCATTAAATACTTAGGCATCAACATGTCTCATACCCCGACCCAATTGTACGCACTAAACTACTACTCTC
Organism: Bufo bufo; assembly: GCF_905171765.1. Taxonomy (NCBI): domain Eukaryota; kingdom Metazoa; phylum Chordata; class Amphibia; order Anura; family Bufonidae; genus Bufo; species Bufo bufo. The sequence continues at coordinate 282,457,560 of NC_053393.1, read as the reverse complement.
TCCTACTCTCCACAGAAAAGGAACTTATAGAGTTTGCTAAATATGACACCTCGTGGATGGGTAAGATAGCTACATTTAAAATGTTTATCCTCCTTAAGTTTTTACATATGTATCGCACCTTGCCTATAATCCTCCCGGAGAGGTTCTTTTCTCGAGCACAAGCATTACTCTCTAAACATATTTGGGAAGGAAAACGTCCCAGGATTGTTCGTGACATCATAACCAGAGAACGACGTATGGGAGGCTTAGCGTTACTAGATCTAAAATGGTACTATATATCTTCTTTGGTCTCCATGCTGAAGGGTTGGGCTCAGTTGTCTCTGGACCTACCTTGGGTTCATCTGGAAGCATCACAAGCAGCCCCATACTCCCTGTGGGAGCTGTTGTACTTACCATTTTGGAAGATTCCTACTTCTAAAAGTCTAGGCCCGACGGTGTTGGCATCGCTGAGGGCATGGTCTACATACCCTGTGTTGGCAGATGCTGATGACCCCCCCACGCTTGCCTCTCTTCCCTTCTCTCTGCTCCGGTCTCTGCTTCCTCACTCTGATCTGTCACTATGGGTTTCGACCAATATACGTACTGTGGGGGACCTAGGGGTATTACAGCCGTTCCAACCGATATGTCAAAAGTTTTCTATCCCGAGAAGGGAATTCTTTAAATATCTCCAGATCCGCCATTTGTTACAAGACCTGCAACCTTCCGGGGTAAAACTAGACAATCTAGCCAAACTATATATTATGGGCAACATGAAGGGTTTGTAGTGCCTGTACAATTCCATCCTTCAGCCGACACACTTTAAACACTCTCACCCTAGGATCGCTTGGGAGAGGGACTTGAACTTGTCTATCTCTAAAGCGGATTGGCTACAGGCCCTCAGAATGATTCACAAACACTTGAAATGCACCTCCCACGTAGAATCAGCTGTAAAAACAGTTCTTAGATGGTATTACGCACCGGACAGATTGGCTTTTATGTATGTTTCTGTCTCTAACCTATGCTATAGAGGTTGCGGTTGTAGGGGCACCTTGTTCCATATCTTGTGGCAATGCCCTAGTATCCAAGGATATTGGTCCGCTTGCCGAGACATGTTGGACCGGATTATGCCTTTTGCGGTAACCTGGTCTCCGCAACTGGTCCTTCTATTTATAGGAGTTGACCTCCTGCCAGCCCGAATGAGGGTTTTGTTCTGCATAATTTGTGTTACGGCAAAATTGTTACTGCTACGGAAATGGAAGACCCCTGACATCCCAGACCTCTCTGAATTAGTATCTGCACTCAACACTACTTACTCTTATGAGAAGGTTATTTCTATGGGAGGAGGGGGGTATGGTAGATTTCAGCTAAACTGGAACCCTTGGTCGATCTCCCCATATTGTTCCCCGCCTTAGAGCCTCCGCAGACCTTTTTTCGTTCTAAGCCAACTCCCCAAAAGTAACAGGTTTAGTAGCGTAGGCTGTAGCCATTGGTTTCCTCAGACTTGACATAGGTAGCCACTTTCCTCTGCGCAACTAATACTCTTCCTTTACAGGCATCACATGTTAATAATACTCTTAAAGGGTTCTTAAAATCCCACCTGCTCTGGATTGATAATTTCAGGAAGTACTTTCTGCAGTCTGTTGGCCAGTATTTTAGCATATATTTTGAGGTCGTTTTTTAACAAGGAAATCGGGCGGTAATTTGGGCATAGTGTGGGGTCTTTTTCTTCTTTGGGGATTAAAGTGTTATTTCCTGACAAAGGCTCTGTCTCGGAATTCAGACCAGCGACAATGTGATTAAAATATTTGGTCAGGTGGGTGTCACCGCCAGCTCTGTGAGAAGCTCTGGCAGACGTTCTTCTCTACCTGTTGTATGATGTTCTTTATTTTGGTTTCACTTTCTATCTCCTTTCCTTCTGACAGCTGTCACCTATTTGCACCGATTGTCTCCCTTTATATTCCCTCCCATACTGCCTCACTTTGCGGTTTATACTTCATCCTGGATTGTGTTCACTGCTGGAGCCTGCTTCTCCTGATTCCTCAGATAAGGCTGTTTCCTTTATTTGTGTTTTCTTGCTGGCTTGATTGTAGGTGACCCTGACTCCATCCGTATTAAATGCAGGGAGACGGTGGTCGTGTCCCCTCACTATTGTAGGGTTTTCAGGTGTCACATAGTATAAGGTACGAGGACATGCAATCTTCTACCATAAAGATCTTTGAATGGGCATATCAGTCAGGGAGAGCTCTAGGGGTTTTATAGGGCTCACCCATATGCTCCTTAGTTTGGGATCAAGCCAGTCGGATGTTTATTTATAAGTTCCAGCTTTCTGCAACACCATCCGTGACAATATAAACCGCCATAACCGTCTTAAGCATGGATCCGGTTTCAGCCTTGATTGACCGCATGCAAGGTCTTTCACTTGAGGTAGCAGATCTCCTTAAAACTGTGTCTCAGTTTCAGGTGACCGGTTCTGCTTGCGTTCATGGAGTTTGTTCTGAGCCTAAGATCTCGCTTCCGGATACGTTCTCCAAAGGTAGTGAGAATTTTGTTCGCTTTAGAGAGGCTTGCAAACTCCATTTTCGCCTACTTCCCCATTCCTCTGGTGATGAGGAGCAGAGGGTGGGGATCATCATCTCACTGCTCAGGGATAACGCTCAGTCTTGGGCCTTTTCGCTACTGGTCGGGGCACGGCCCCTCCGATCGGTGGATGAATTTTTTGTAGCCCTGGGACAGAAATATGATGACCCGGATCGCATTGCTCTGGCTGAATCTAAACTGCGTCTTTTATGTCAGGGAAAACAGTCCGCAGAGATATATTGTTCAGAATTTCGGAGATGGGCAGCTGATACTGTTTGGAATGATGCTGCACTCCGAAGTCAATTTTGCCATGGTCTTTCGGAAAGATTGAAAGATGCATTTGCTTTTCATGAGAGACCAGCCTCTTTAGAATCTGCCATGTCTCTAGCGGTTCGTATTGACAGGTGTCTTAGAGAGAGGAGATTACTCCTTCCTGTCATATTCAGTCCAAGGACAGTGGGGCTGTCTCATTCAGTGCGCAGGGGTCTAAGTCTCTCTCAATCCCCTCTGAGGAGGAGGCCATGCAGCTGGGTTTGCTTGCCTCTGATAGTAGAGGATTCAGCTCTCAGAGGAGGGTTTGTTTCTGTTGTGGGGGTATAAATCATTTGGCTAATGTTTGCTCCTCTAGGAGATTCATGGAGGTTTTCTGAGGGTAATAAAAGAAAAACAAAAAGAAAAAAACCCTCTAAAAACTTTCCATTTGCTACTATTAGCAAGGTTGATTCGGAAAGGTTTGCCATTTACTTGTAGTTCCCATTTTCTCCTACCTGCCAGGGTGGCGCTAGACAGCAAGAACATTGTGAGATTTTAGTAGATAGTGGAGCAGCTGTCAATCTCATTGATAATCAATTTGCAATAACGCATGGTTTCCAGGTATGCACTTTGGAAAAGGATATACCTGTTTTTGCTATCGATTCCGATCCACTTTCTCAAAGATCGTTAAAGGGCATAGTTCACAATATCCGTTTGACTGTGGGTGACGCTCATGTTGAGGATATGTCATGTTTCGTCTTAAGCGGATTACCTACTCCTCTAGTGTTGGGGCTACCCTGACTCACTAAACATAACCCCACCATTGATTGGCAAGCAAGGCAAATAAATGGTTGGAGTGAGTTTTGCAGAGAGAATTGCCTCACGGCGTCTCTTTCAGAGATTTCTACCAAGACTGTGCCATCTTTTCGCTCTGAATTATCGGATGTGTTTTCTGAGAGTGGTGTCCAGGAGTTGCCCCCGCACCGGGAGTACGACTGCCCTATTAATCTCATCCCAGGCGCCAAACTGCCAAAATCACGTTTATACAATCTCTCCCAACCTGAAATAGTCGCTATGCGTACTTATATCTCTGAGAGCCTGAGAAAGGGACACATCCGACCCTTGAAGTCACCTGTTGCCGCTGTTTTTTTTTTTTTGTTAAGAAAAAAGATGGTTCTTTAAGACCTTGTCTGGATTTCAGGGAGCTGAACTGTATCACGTTTCGTGACCCATATCCGCTTCCACTGATCCCAGACCAGTTTAACCAGATTGTTGGGGCTAAGGTTTTTTCTAAGTTGGCTTTAAGAGGGGCATACAACCTAGTCAGGGTCAGGGAAGGGGACGAATGGAAGACGGCCTTCAATACCCATGAGGGTCATTTCGAGAATTTGGTTATGCCCTTTGGTTTGATGAATGCTCCGGCCGTCTTCCAACATTTTGTGAACAGCATTTTTCATCATTTAATGGGGAAATTTATACTGGTGTATCTGGATGACATTTAGATTTTTTCTCCTGATTTCAAAACTCATCGGGACCACCTACGTCAGGTCTTGCTGATTCTGCGGGATAATAATCGTTAATTTCTAACGATAATTTGTTTTCCCTTAGTCCTAACAGCAGCACAGATGGGGTTAACTGCACCTGTGGACTGGTAGGACCGGCGGAATTTTAATGAGCCCAAGAACCAATAAACGATCTTCAGCTCCCTGAAAGGGAGGAGATCACCCCCCAGCCCACCGTGTTTTTAACAAGCATAATGTATCTAGGGTGGGATATTTGTGTGCTGCTGTTAGGACTAAGAGAAAACAAATTATCTTTAGAAATTAACGATTCCCTTACGTCCTACCAGCAGCACAGATGGGGAGATAGCAAGAAGAATCCCCTAGGGAGGGTCCTCATGCCTGGCAGAACTAAGAACGGTCTGCCCAAAAGCCGAAAACTCTGCCACCCTAGCATCTATCCTATAATGGGAGATGAAGGTTGACTCAGAGCTCCAGGAAGCCGCCTTACAGATCAACTCTAAGGGGAGAAGTCTTCTCTCCGCAACCGAGGTGGAGACCGCCCTGGTAGAATGGGCTCTCACAAACTCAGGAGGATCTAGGGATTGGGAGACGAAAGCTTCCCTAATGGCCTCCTTGATCCAGCGACTAATGGTAGCTTTAGACGCTTTACGGCCTTTAGACTTACCGGCAAACAGGATAAGGAGATTCTCATCTATCCTGAACTCTCTAGATCTATCCACATAGATCTGGAGGCATCTTGAAATATCCAGCGGATCTCTAGCTGGAGTATCAGAGGAGAAGGCTGTAAACAAAACTGGTAAAGAGATTACCTGATTGGTGTTTTGGAAAGTAGGCACCTTAGGCCTGAAGTATGGTAAAAACTTCAGGAGTACTCTATCCTGTAAGAAAATAATGTACGGGTGAATTGCAGAGAAAGCCTGTAGTTCAGAGATTCTTTTGGCTGAAGCTATGGCCAGAAGAAAGACCATTTTTAAAGTTAAAATTTTGAAATCTACCTCCTCCAAGGGCTCGAAGGGGGGAGATGCTAGCCCCCTGAGCACTACTGAAAGATCCCACTGGGGGATAGGTTTCAGTATAGTAGGCTTTAGTCTTTCAGCTCCCTTCAGGAAGCGTTTAATGAGTGGGTCCCGAGAATGTGGCCTGTTGAGACAGGCCGAGATGGCACAAACCTGTACCTTCAAGGTAGCTGGAGATAGGCCTCTATCTAATTTATCTTGAAGAAATTGTAGTATCGCAGGAAGGGGCGGATCTGCGGACGCCACCTGTCTGGAATCACACCATGCCACGAAGATTCTCATGATCCTGGAGTAGGCCTTCTTTGTAGACTCTGCTCGGGAATGCGACAAAGTTCTCAGGACCGACTCGGAAAGCCCTTCTATGTTGGGAAGGGACTGATCAACCTCCAGGCTGTCAGGTTGAACCTGTGCAGATCTGGGCAGAGGTGAGTGTCCCACGACACCAGCGTCTGCTTCGGGGGGAGTCTCCAGTATTGTCCCCGACTCATCTGAATGAGCTGGGTAAACCAGGATCTCCTGGGCCAAAACGGTATGATGGCTATTACCGAGGCCTGATCCTGACGGATTTTCATCAATACCCTCGGTATCATGGAAAACGGAGGGAAGATGTAAGCCAGCCTGAACCTCCACGGTATCGACAGAGCATCTATCGCCAGGGGGTTGTCTTCCCTGTACAGGGAACAGAACCTCAGCACCTTGGCGTTGAACCTGGTCGCCATGAGATCTACCTCTGGCATACCCCATCTGTGAACTAGCTGCCTGAAGATCTCCGGATGCAGAGACCACTCCATGGTCGGTAATCCTCGACTTAAGCGGTCCGCTATCATATTGAGGGAGCCTCGAATATGAATGGCAGATAGATGGGAAAGGTTCGTCTCTGCCCACCGAAGAATCACCCCGATCTCTGACAGAAGGGGCAATGATCTTGTGCCTCCCTGCTTGTTTATATAGAGAACCGCAGTCATATTGTCTGACTGGACTTTCACTGCTTTGCCCCGAATCTGAGGGGCGAAGTGAAGGAGGGCTAGCCGGATAGCTCGCATCTCGCGAAGATTGGAAGAAAGACGCCGCTCCAGGGAGGACCAAGATCCCTGTACTGGGGATCAGTCCAGGTGAGCGCCCCAGCCTACAAGGGACGCGTCTGTAGTCAATATGACCCAAGCTGGTTGGGTCATAGACTTCCCTGCTGGTAGCTGAAACCACCATCTGAGGGAATTCCGGGTTTGACCGGACAGGGAGCATAGGGAATCTAGCCCCGCAGGGCTGCCGTTCCATAAGTGTAAGACCTCCGACTGAAGAGGACGGAGGTGCCATAGTGCCCAAGGGACTGCGTCCACAGCCGCTGACATGAGCCCCAGCATCTTCATGAGAGTACGGATAGAGACTCGACGAGGGACATAAAGGACCTTTGCCAGGTCCTGAATCCGCGCTTTCCTTTCTAGAGTCAACCGGAGGGACAACTCCACAGAGTCGACCACGAATCCTAAATAATGGATTGAAGTCGATGGGCTCACATTCGACTTTTGCCAGTTGATAATCCAGCCCAGGCGGAGGAGAAAGGAAATTGCGATCTGAAGATGGTGGGTAAGGATCGGAACTGAAGAGGCTATGAAAAGCCAATCGTCCAGATAAGGAATAATAGTCAGTCCTTGAAGTCTCAAAGCTGCCACCACCGACACCACCACCTTGGTGAAGATAAGGGGGGCAGAAGAGATTCCGAAGGGAAGCGCGGCGAACTGAAAGTGCCTGCGAACCCCTGAAATCTGGACCGCGATCCTGAGGAGTTTCCGGGAAGCGGAATGGATCGGAATGTGAAGATACGCATCTTTGAGGTCCAGAGTAGCCATGACATCCCCGGGGTTGAGGATATGGCTGACTGACCTTATTGTTTCCATGCGAAACCTTGTTTTCCTTATAAATCGATTGAGAAATCTCAGGTCGATGATCATCCGGAGATCTCCCGTCTTTTTGGGAACCAGGAACACTGGTGAATAAATCCCTAGGCCCCTCTCCCCTGCCGGCACCTCCTCTAGGGCTCCCTTGGAGATATAGTCCTGAATGTAAGATTCTAGGACCACTTGTTTGGCAGACCCGAAGTTTCGTGTGGCGATGAATCTCTCTGGGGGGAGAGAGATAAGATCTACCCGGTACCCGACGGAAACTATGTCCTGGACCCAGGGGTCTGCAATCAAACGGCTCCAAGAGTCTTTGAAATGGGTAAGAGGCCCATAGTCAGGAGGGTATTGCCTCCCTGGTGGGTTTGCGGGAACGTCTCGAATATTTACGAGACACCCCCCCCCCCAATCTCTACACCTAGACTGCTGCCCTGGACGACCTCCGCCTTTATTCTCTTGTCTGGGGCGTCCCCGAAAGGGCTGCTGGGGGAGCCTATCCGGTTCGAAGGGGAGCCCACAAAGATTGAACTTGGACGCGTTGTCCGCGATCCAAGGTTTCAGCCAAAGTGGTCTGCGGGCAGCTGAAACTAGGGCCATAGTTTTGGCGGCCAGCTTCAGCTGCATCTGGGTGGAATCGACCAGAAAGTCCATAGCCAGATTGGCTGACTTGAAGGCTCCCAGAAAATCATCTCTTGATACGCTCTGGTCCACGTCCGTCTGGATTTGGTTGAGTTTAAAGCGTAAATAGGCGGCTACCTCAGTGGCCGCAATTGAAGTTGATGCGGAGGCAGCAGCCGCCGCGTAACTCCTTCTAGGGGTGCACTCTGCCCTCCGGTCTAGAGGGTCCTGCAGACTAGACCCATCGTCTGCAGGGACTAGAGTGCGCCGGGACAACTTGGCTATAGCCATGTCCACCTTGGGAACGGAACCCCACGATTCCACCAAGGGTTTAGCCATCGGGTACATCAGTTTGAATTTTCTGGTGAGAACTGGACCTTTCTCAGGCTTTCTCCACTCTGTACGCATTACAGAGAGGAGGGTCTCATCCGCTTTAAAGACACGCTGTGTCCGTCCGGCGGGATCGGAGGACTCCCCCATGTCAACATCCTGGTCCCCCGACCTGATGGACTTGAGTAACTTCTGCGTCTTTTCTGGAGGGAAAAAGCAAGAAGTAAATTCTTCTTCCTCAGAAGAAGACCCCAAAGAACAGGGGGTAGCTCTTTCGACCGGTGCGACCACATCCATGGGAGTCTGAGAGGGTCCTGGTAGCCTCTCATTAAGCAGCCGCACCACTCCCTTAATGGAATCATCCACGTATGTCTTCGTCCACTGAAACATTTCCTGCATCGTGGGTTCCGTGGATGCCGTGCGACAACTCTCACATCTAGAGTAAGGACAGCTGTCGTCTAAGGGTGTGTTACATTCGTAACACGCCAGATGCTTCCTCTTGGCCCCAGCCTTTCGCTGATCCGGATCCTTAGGAGAAGCCATGGTCTGTAATTAGAAAGAACACAGGTCATAACACCTACAAATTTACCTGGAGGTGGTGAAACAAGACCTTATGGGGGCCCACCAGCACTAGAAGAAATCAGAGCTGTAAAAGAGGAAACCACAAACCCAAGCCAAGCAATACAAGAATATCTCAAGGCACAGGGAACTCTGGAGCTAGCTTGTGAAAGCGATGCAACCAGAGCACTGACTGACAGGCTCTGGGCGCTTAAGAGGAGGAAACCCCGCCCCCTGGGCGGGGCCTCAATGGTAATTAGCCCAGAGATATAACAGAGCCTATACAGGCTCAGCTTGCCCTATATGTCTCCCCCAACTAATCCTGGATCCCAGGATGTTTATGGGGAGACAGTTCTAATAGAAGTGGTGAGGTTTAAACCCTCACTGCATCGCTATGAAAAACCGGAAGTGACGTAGCGCACGTCACTTCCGGAAGATGGCGGCGCCCATAGCGCCGCACACATGCGGCAATGGAAGGACGGGATACCGCAGCTGAATTGGAAGAAGAGGGGAGGGGACACCCCTCTCCCCGACGGTACCCCAGAGATAAAAATCGCCGCGATTAGGCCTATGATAAAGGCAATGAGAGGCCAAGAAGGGTCAAACTCTTTAGATCAAGGAAAAAAGAGCCCCTAGCACTCTTCAGCTCCCTGAAGGGGAGCGACACGCCAGTCCACCTGTCCAGAGGACAGAAAAAAACACGGTGGGCTGGGGGGTGATCTCCTCCCTTTCAGGGAGCTGAAGATCGTTTATTGGTTCTTGGGCTCATTAAAATTCCGCCGGTCCTACCAGTCCACAGGGGCAGTTAACCCCATCTGTGCTGCTGGTAGGACGTAAGGGAAATTGTACGTTAAACTGGAAAAATGTGTGTTTGCGGCTCCGGAGATTCAATTTCTTGGTTTTCTTCTCTCCGCTTCTGGTTATCGCATGGACCCTGAGAAGGTCCGCGTTGTGCTTGATTGGGAGCTTCCTAAGAATCAGAAGGCGCTGATGCGGTTTTTGGGTTTTGCCAATTATTACAGAAAGTTCATTTTGAATTATTCCTCTGTTGTTAAGCCACTCACTGATATGACTAAAAAGGGGGTAGATTTTTCTTCGTGGTCGGTAGATGCGCTTAAAGCCTTTTCTACTACCAAAGAGAGTTTTGCTTCCGCTCCCATTTTGGTACAACCTGATGTCTTTCTACCTTTTATTGTTGAGGTGGACGCTTCTGAGGTGAGTGTGGGTGCGGTCTTATCTCAGGGTCCCTCTCCTGCTAAATGGCGTCCGTGTGCCTTTTTCTCAAGAAAACTCTCCTCTGCAGAGAGAAATTACGATGTGGGAGATAGGGAGTTGTTGGCCATCAAATTAGCTTTTGATGAATGGCGCCATTGGTTAGAGGGAGCCAGACACCCTATTACCGTGTTTACAGACCATAAGAATCTGGCCTAATTGGAATCGACCAAGCGTCTGAACCCGAGACAGGCCAGATGGTCTTTGTTCTTTTCTAGGTTTAATTTTGTTGTTACGTTCCGCCTTGGGGTTAAAAATGTGAAGGCAGATGCCCTGTCACGTTGTTTTCCGGGAGGGGGGAACTTTGAAGACCCGGGTCCCATTTTGGCTGAAGGGGTGGTCATCTCTGCTATTTATCCTGATTTGGAGGCAGAGGTTCAGGCAGCCCAGGCAGAGGCTCCTGATCTTTGTCCTCCTGGGAGGTTGTTTGTGCCTCTCGCTTTACGACACAAGGTTTTTAAGGAGCACCACGATACTGTCCTTGCTGGGCACCCGGGGAGCAGAGCCACAGTGGATCTCATTGCTCGGAGATTCTGGTGGCCGGCTCTTCGTAAGATGGTTGAGGGTTTTGTGGCAGCCTGCGAGACCTGCGCTCGTGCCAAGGTCCCTCATTCACGGCCATCGGGTTCTCTCCTCCCGTTACCCATTCCTTCCCGTCCTTGGACGCATCTGTCCATGGACTTCATTATGGACCTGCCTTGTTCCTCGGGGAAGACTGTGATTCTGGTAGTAGTGGACCGTTTTAGCAAAATGGCGCATTTCATTCCCTTTCCTGGGTTACCCAATGCTAAGACGCTGGCGCAAGCGTTTGTTGATCACATTGTTAAATTGCATGGAATTCCTTCAGACATCGTTTCTGATAGGGGCACGCAATTTGTTTCCAGATTCTGGAAGGCCTTCTGTTCTCGCTTGGGGGTTCGGTTGTCGTTCTCTTCTGCTTTTCACCCGCAGTCGAATGATCAGACCGAACGCGTCAATCAGAATCTGGAGACATATCTGCACTGTTTTGTGGCGGAGAATCAGGAGGATTGGTGTTCTTTATTGTCCCTTGCTGAGTTTGCTTTAAATAACCGTCGCCAGGAGTCCTCTGATAAGTCACCATTTTTTGGTGCATATGGGTTTCATCCGCAGTTTGGGACATTCTCTGGAGAGGGGTCTTCTGGTTTACCTGATGAGGAGAGATTTTCCTCGTCTTTGTCATTTATTTGGCAAAAGATTCAGGGTAATCTGAAGAGGATAAGTGAGAGATATAAGCGTGTGGCGGATAAGAGACGTGTGCCTGGTCCGGACCTGAATGCGGGGGATCTGGTGTGGTTGTCTACAAAGAATATCAAACTGAAGGTTCCCTCCTGGAAGTTGGATCCTAGGTTTATTGGGCCTTACAAGATCTTGTCCGTCATCAATCCCGTTGCTTTCCGTCTTGATCTTCCTCAGACGTGGAAGATCTATAATGTTTTTCACAGGTCCCTATTAAAACCTTATGTCCAACCCACTGTACCCTCCTCTTTGCCTCCTCCTCCGATTGTTGTTGATGGTAATCTTGAATTTCAGGTCTCTAGGATTGTGGATTCTCGCATGATCCACGGTTCTCTCCAGTACCTCGTTCATTGGGAGGGTTATGGTCCTGAGGAGAGGATGTGGGTCCCAGTGGCGGACATTAAGGCCACTTGTCTCATCAGGGCTTTCCATAGGTCTCATCCTGAGAAGGTGGGCTCTGAGTATCCGGAGTCCACCTGTAGAGGGAGGGGTACTGTCACCGCCAGGTCTGTGAGAAGATCTGGCAGACGTTCTTCTCTACCTGTTGTATGATGTTCTTTGTTTTGGTTTCACTTTCTATCTCCTTTACTTCTCACAGCTGTCACCTATTTGCACTGATTGTCTCCCTTTATATTCCCTCCCATACTGCCTCACTTTGCGGTTTATACTTCATCCTGGATTGTGTTCACTGCTGGAGCCTGCTTCTCCTGATTCCTCAGATAAGTCTGTTTCCTTTATTTGTGTTTTCTTGCTGGCTTGATTGTAGGTGACCCTGACTCCGTCCGTATTAAGTGCAGGGAGCCGGTGGTCGTGTTCCCTCACTATTGTAGGGTTTTCAGGTGTCACATAGTATAAGGTACGAGGACATGCAATCTTCTACCATAAAGATCTTTGCATGGGCATAGCATTCAGGGAAAGCTCTAGGGGTTTTATAGGGCTTACCCATATGCTCCTTAGTTTGGGATCAAGCCAGTTGGATGTTTATTTATAAGTTCCAGCTTTCTGCAACACCATCCGTGACAGTGGGGTAAAAGGATCTGCTACTGCTTGTTGTATAGCGTGCTGAATCCATCAGGCCCAGGACATTTGCCAATGGGGAGTGTGTTTAGTACCCCCTAAATCTCTTCTTGTGTTATTGGGGCAGAGAGTAGCCCCTTTTGCTTGTTATTTAGGCTAGGTAGCTCAATCTTATCTTGGTAATTACTGATTTCTTGATCAGAAGGGTTTTTGTCTGGATCGTCCTTTTTCTAAATTGTATAATTTTTCATAGTAACTACTAAATTTATTGTCAATTCTCTCTGGCAGTTGTTCTGAGTCTCCTCTGTCGTTTTTAATTTTATGGACAATTGTTTTACATCTTTTGTTGTTTGTTTTTGTATCAACTTTGCTAAGTCTCTACCACATTTGTTGGCATTTATGAAATGCCTGTATTTGTGATAAGAGATCTCTCTCAGACTCCTTGCCCAGAAGTTCTTTAAGCTCTAGTCTAAGAAACAGTAATTCCCTTTATACTTCCCTGGAACAGGAAAGTTTGTGTACCTTTTCCAGTGTTTGTATTTTTTCTGTCACATCTGCTATTTTTTGTCCTTTTTCTTTCTGGAACCTAGCTGCATAAGATGCCCCCGAACTACTGTCTTATGTGTTTCCCACAGTGTTGGCCAGCTAACTTCTTCGTTTATGTTTTCTTCGAAGAAGTATTTGATCTGGGTGGCAATGTGGTTACTGTCTACCTCCGATTTCAACAAGGAGTCTCTCATTGAAACTCCTGACTGGTCTCTGTGCTAAATTCAGTTCCAGAATTAAGGGTGCATGGTCTGAGTGTATAAAAGAATCACATGAGGCTTTAAAAACAGAGTTAATGTGATTTTGCTGTATGTATATGGTCGATTCTGGAGTACTGGTTGAGAATCAAGGAGAAATAGGAATAATCCTTCTCACCTGGATTGGTGTATCTCCAGGCATCGACCAATTGTCTGTCTTGGAATATGTTCCTGATGGTTCTGATTCTGTTATGTGGGAGTGATAATTTACCTCTAGAGGTATCTATGTTTGGTTCTAAAGAGATGTTGAAATCTCCGCCAATAATGAGGATACCTTCCTGAAAACCGTCTATGATGTTAAATATGAATTTTAAAAAACCTACCTGATTCGTGTTTGGCACATAGATGTTCACAATAGTAAAGTGTTGACCATCTAACCTTCCGTTTATAAGCATGTATCTTCCTTCACCGTCAATTATTTTGTCTGTTTCTATCAAGTTAAAATTTTTGTGTACCAGTATCGAGACACCTTTTCTTCTTCTGAAGGGTGTTGTGGCGTTATACCAACGTGTGTATGTTTTTTTAAAGTGCGTTTCCTGAATAAGAGCGATGCCCACCTTTTTTTGCTTCACAGATCTCAAGATTTGGGTCCTTTTCTGTGGAATGTTGAAACCATTAACATTGTAAGTAGCAATTATCAATTCCTACATGGTGACAAGATAGGAGTAGTTAAGTTTAAGCATGTGACATAAAACAAAGTTTTAACCATAACAATGTAACACAATAATTTAGAACGCGGTGGTGGTTGTTTTGGGCTGTACATCTCGAACCCGAGCTTGTAGTACAGCAGTGAAGTAATGAAAACCTCTGGCAACTCGTGGGCTAGCCCCAAAGGCCCAGTGGGTGCCAGGTTGTATGTAGGCTTATTAGGAGGGGGTCTTCGGGGGGGAAGAAGATTTACCCCTCGGTAGGAAAAATACTCCCTGTGCAAGTAGCCGACAATTAGGCTTCTATGCAAAAGGACCACAGATTGGGTTGTGTGAGCAGGTGGATTAGGGTAATAAGAGGAGGACATGCAAGTCCCCGGCGCCTGTACTTTGCGGCAAATAATGTTAATTTGTAAGGAAAGAAAGTAATGGGTACTTTTTGGAAGACGTAAGCAAAGAGATACAATTAAGTACTGAAATGTAAAAATACTGAGACATTAAGTCCTGTAAGAGTGGGCTAAAACATGACATGGGAAAGGGCTCCATATTTGAGCCGGTGAATTAGTGTAGAAGTTTACCTCTTCTTCAGTCTCCAACTGATGCTCTTTGGCTCTTGAATGGGGTCTTTGGGAATGTTTTCTCTGATGCTCTTTGTTTCCTTGGCTGTGTGGGTGTGACTGTCTGCCAGGATTCTCAGACAGGAAGAGCAGGGAAAGGAACATCACACTCGTCCAGGAGGGTCCAGTCTTTAATTTGAAGGGAAAAAAACGAGGATCACAGCAGCATAGCCGGTGTGTCTTTTATTGGAAGCCTTGAGTGCACACACAAGCAAAATACGACATTTCGGCTACTCAGTAGCCTTTATCAAGCATACATGTAATAAAACTGGCAACCATAAATACTCGTGAGTGACCACTCCTACATCATAAAGGAGCCAATCACCTAAAAGCTCCACTCAATCAACACATGTGTATAATTAAAAGCAGCCCAGAAAATAATCAGACTCACTCATTATAATAATGTGTACCATATCCATATTAAATAGCATCCGGCCGTACCGCATGTAATAGCGCTCCATGTCGGCGTCCCACTGAGTGTACTGCGCATGTCCATTACGTCACCGCGTCACGTTAGCAGCGCGCTGACGTCCAAGTCCAGAGAGCTGAGCGTATGTCTCCTGGTCACTGTCAGTGGGCACCGACAGGGAGCACAATCAAGTTGGACTCCAAAAAAAGCTAAAATACAATAAAAAAAAGTGAATACAAATATGCGGAGCGAATAACAATAAACATGATTATTTGACATAAAATAACATAGAAAAGCAACAATTATACTGCATCGGACAGAAGTACATCTATTGTTCTACCTATCTATACTGTTCACATTAAATTCAATATTAAGACTATGGGGTTGTAAAGATTGTAATGTGAAAATCTATTTGAGCTCTTTTTTTCTCAACATAAGTTCCCTATCACCACCTCTCCTAGGAACCTCAACAGAATCAATGACCTGGAATCTCAATTGGCTGACAGAGTGACCACAATCATTAAAGTGCTTAGCCACCTATTTGTCCATCATTTTTTATGTTTGTTGATACGCTCCCTGATTTCCATGGTTGTTTCTCTCACATAGATCAAGCTACAAGGGCAAACGATCATGTAAATGACAAATTTGGACGGCATGTGTAAAATTTTTAAATACTGTATTTTTTACCACTATATGGGTGAACAAAGGTGTTACCCTTAAGCATGTTCCCACAGTTGCAACAACCCAGACATGGGAAATCCCCTGCCTTCCTGGGTTTCAAGTAACTCTGGCCACCCTTGCCCCCATCTCCTATTTACAAGGTTTCTTGTTGCACAAGACTAGGAGTAAGATTTCTTTGTTGAGAGAGTGACCACATTTCAGGCTTCCTCTAAGAGGAATAATATAGGACGTATCCCGTTTGTGTCCACCTATGGCGGCCATAGTGCCGATATAGCAAAGGTTTTGAGAAGAGAATGCCACATTTTACATAGAGGGCTACCTACAGTTTGTGAATTTGGCAGTCCGCCATTGATGGCATACAAGCGGGGTACAAATTTGCATGATAAACTGATCAAAACAGACATAGGAGATGGGGGCAAGGGTGGCCAGAGTTACTTGAAACCCAGGAAGGCAGGGGATTTCCCATGTCTGGGTTGTTGCAACTGTGGGAACATGCTTAAGGGTAACACCTTTGTTCACCCATATAGTGGTAAAAAATACAGTATTTAAAAATTTTACACATGCCGGTCCAAATTTGTCATTTACATGATCGTTTGCCCTTGTAGCTTGATCTATGTGAGAGAAACAACCATGGAAATCAGGGAGCGTATCAACAAACATTAAAGCACCATAAGGAAAAAAATGATGGACAAACCGGTGGCTAAGCACTTTAATGATTGTGGTCACTCTGTCAGCCAATTGAGATTCCAGGTCATTGATTCTGTTGAGGTTCCTAGGAGAGGTGGTGATAGGGAACGTATGTTGAGAAAAAAAGAGCTCAAATGGAATCTCACATTACAATCTTTACAACCCCATGGTCTTAATATTGAATTTAATGTGAACAGTATAGATAGGTAGAACAATAGATGTACTTCTGTCCGATTCAGTATAATTGTTGCTTTTATATGTTATTTTATGAAAAGTGAATACAAATATGCGGAGCGAATAACAATAAACATGATTATTTGACATAAAATAACATAGAAAAGCTACAATTTATACTGCATCGGACAGAAGTACATCTATTGTTCTACCTATCTATACTGTTCACATTAAATTCAATATTAAGACCATGGGGTTGTAAAGATTGTAATGTGAAAATCTATTTGAGCTCTTTTTTTCTCAACATAAGTTCCCTATCACCACTCTCCTAGGAACCTCAACAGAATCAATGACCTGGAATCCTCAATTGGCTGACAGAGTGACCACAATCATTAAAGTGCTTAGCCACCTATTTGTCCATCATTTTTTATGTTTGTTGATACGCTCCTGATTTCCATGGTTGTTTCTCTCACATAGATCAAGCTACAAGGGCAAACGATCATGTAAATGACAAATTTGGACAGGCATGTGTAAAATTTTGAAATACTGTATTTTTTACCACTATATGGGTGAACAAAGGTGTTACCCTTAAGCATGTTCCCACAGTTGCAACAACCCAGACATGGGAAATCCCCTGCCTTCCTGGGTTTCAAGTAACTCTGGCCCACCCTTGCCCCCATCTCCTATTTACAAGGTTTCTTGTTGCACAAGACTAGGAGTAAGATTTCTTTGTTGAGAGAGTGACCACATTTCAGGCTTCCTCTAAGAGAATAATATAGGACGTATCCCGTTTGTGTCCACTATGGCGGCCATAGTGCCGATATAGCAAAGGTTTTGAGAAGAGAATGCCACATTTTACATAGAGGGCTACCTACAGTTTGTGAATTTGGCAGTCCGCCATTGATGGCATACAAGCGGGGTACAAATTTGCATGATAAACTGATCAAAACAGACATAGGAGATGGGGGCAAGGGTGGCCAGAGTTACTTGAAACCCAGGAAGGCAGGGGATTTCCCATGTCTGGGTTGTTGCAACTGTGGGAACATGCTTAAGGGTAACACCTTTGTTCACCCATATAGTGGTAAAAAATACAGTATTTCAAAATTTTACACATGCCGGTCCAAATTTGTCATTTACATGATCGTTTGCCCTTGTAGCTTGATCTATGTAAGAGAAACAACCATGGAAATCAGGGAGCGTATCAACAAACATTAAAGCACCATAAGGAAAAAAATGATGGACAAACCGGTGGCTAAGCACTTTAATGATTGTGGTCACTCTGTCAGCCAATTGAGATTCCAGGTCATTAATTCTGTTGAGGTTCCTAGGAGAGGTGATGATAGGGAACGTATGTTGAGAAAAAAAGAGCTCAAATGGAATCTCACATTACAATCTTTACAACCCCATGGTCTTAATATTGAATTTAATGTGAACAGTATAGATAGGTAGAACAATAGATGTACTTCTGTCCGATTCAGTATAATTGTTGCTTTTATATGTTATTTTATGAAAAGTGAATACAAATATGCGGAGCGAATAACAATAAACATGATTATTTGACATAAAATAACATAGAAAAGCAACAATTATACTGCATCGGACAGAAGTACATCTATTGTTCTACCTATCTATACTGTTCACATTAAATTCAATATTAAGACCATGGGGTTGTAAAGATTGTAATGTGAAAATCTATTTGAGCTCTTTTTTTCTCAACATAAGTTCCCTATCACCACCTCTCCTAGGAACCTCAACAGAATCAATGACCTGGAATCTCAATTGGCTGACAGAGTGACCACAATCATTAAAGTGCTTAGCCACCTATTTGTCCATCATTTTTTATGTTTGTTGATACGCTCCCTGATTTCCATGGTTGTTTCTCTCACATAGATCAAGCTACAAGGGCAAACGATCATGTAAATGACAAATTTGGACCGGCATGTGTAAAATTTTTAAATACTGTATTTTTTACCACTATATGGGTGAACAAAGGTGTTACCCTTAAGCATGTTCCCACAGTTGCAACAACCCAGACATGGGAAATCCCCTGCCTTCCTGGGTTTCAAGTAACTCTGGCCACCCTTGCCCCCATCTCCTATTTACAAGGTTTCTTGTTGCACAAGACTAGGAGTAAGATTTCTTTGTTGAGAGAGTGACCACATTTCAGGCTTCCTCTAAGAGGAATAATATAGGACGTATCCCGTTTGTGTCCACCTATGGCGGCCATAGTGCCGATATAGCAAAGGTTTTGAGAAGAGAATGCCACATTTTACATAGAGGGCTACCTACAGTTTGTGAATTTGGCAGTCCGCCATTGATGGCATACAAGCGGGGTACAAATTTGCATGATAAACTGATCAAAACAGACATAGGAGATGGGGGCAAGGGTGGCCAGAGTTACTTGAAACCCAGGAAGGCAGGGGATTTCCCATGTCTGGGTTGTTGCAACTGTGGGAACATGCTTAAGGGTAACACCTTTGTTCACCCATATAGTGGTAAAAAATACAGTATTTCAAAATTTTACACATGCCGGTCCAAATTTGTCATTTACATGATCGTTTGCCCTTGTAGCTTGATCTATGTGAGAGAAACAACCATGGAAATCAGGGAGCGTATCAACAAACATTAAAGCACCATAAGGAAAAAAATGATGGACAAACCGGTGGCTAAGCACTTTAATGATTGTGGTCACTCTGTCAGCCAATTGAGATTCCAGGTCATTGATTCTGTTGAGGTTCCTAGGAGAGGTGGTGATAGGGAACGTATGTTGAGAAAAAAAGAGCTCAAATGGAATCTCACATTACAATCTTTACAACCCCATGGTCTTAATATTGAATTTAATGTGAACAGTATAGATAGGTAGAACAATAGATGTACTTCTGTCCGATTCAGTATAATTGTTGCTTTTATATGTTATTTTATGGCAAATAATCATGTTCATTGTTATTCACTCCACATATTTCTATTCACTTTTTTTATTGTATTTTAGCATTTTTTGGAGTCCAACTTGATTGTGCTCCCTGTCGGTGCCCACTGATGGGGGAGAAATAAAATATTACCTATTATATATTGAGTTACATGGATGATAATTTTGGTGTTTGTTTAAATAAAGAACCTGGCCCTATGGTGCAATATCATGTGTGAGACATTGTATTGTCCCAATTTGTGCACATATGGCCATTGGTGATCTCCGTATATATGGTCTCATATATGACTACATTTGCATGACAGTTACAGGACCTTGTTCTTGTCATGTGATGATCATGTAATTGGGGGTTGGCTTTGTGACGTGTGCTGCGCGTGATCTCTGTCATCAGGCGTGCACACGGACATTGAGCAGGAGACGTATGCGCATCTCTCTGGACTTGGATGGCTGCGCCCTGCTAACGTGACGCGGTGACGTAATGGTCATGCGCAGTACACTCAGTGGGATGCCGACATGGAGCGATATTACATGCGGTACGGCCGGATGCTATTTAATATGGATAAGGTACACATTTTGTTATAATGAGTCACAGACTCATGTGGAGCTTTTAGGTGATTGGCTCCATTATGATGTAGGAGTGGTCACTCATGAGTATTTATGGTTGCTAGTTTTATTACATGTATGCTTGATAAAGGCTATAGCGTAGCCGAAACTTCGTATTTTGCTTGTGTGTGCACTCAAGGCTTCCAATAAAAGACACACCGTTTATGCTGCTGTAATCCTCGTTTTTTTCCCTACTATTCCTTGGACTACTGTGGATCTGTGGTCTTGTTGCGGCTGGTGCATTTCGGGATTGGTCGATGAGGTCAGTTTGTGCTGCTCTACAACTTTCTTTACAGTCTTTAATTTGGACTTCAGTGATCTCAAGCTTACTTAGGACTAGAGCAAGATCTTCAGGATTCCTTATTGTATAGGTTCTGCTCTGGATGAGAAGGCCTAGTGGAAAGAGCCAACGGTATTTGATGTTCTTACTTCTCAGCTCTTTTGTCAGCGGCTGAAGTAGGCTTCTGATCTGCAGGTTGAAACGTGAAATGTCCTGATACAGGAAGATTTCTCTGTCCTCACATAAAAAATTTTTTTGCCAATCTGGCCTTTTGAAGAATGTTCTCTTTGGTCCTGAAACTTTGAAGGCAACAAAGAACATCCCTGGGAGTGTCCGATTGTATATGTTTGGGGCTGTACACCCTGTGTGCTCTTTCAATAAAGAGCTTCGTGGTTTAGTCTTGTTGAAGCAGTTTGTTAAAGAGTTGCATTAGTACTGCGTGTATATCTTTATCAAGAACTGTTTCAGGCAGGCCTTTCAGTCTGATGTTATTCCTACGTGACCTATTTTCAAGGTCATCCATTTGCACTCTCTTTTTTTACAACTCCCTGCGGTGGCTGAGGATGGTCTTTTCTGCGTGTTCCGCATGGCTGAGGAGAGCAGAGGTTGATTCTTCTATGACATTGGTTCTAGTAGAGATTTGGCGGATGTCCGCTTTAATCTCAGAGAGCTCTTCTTTAATGGTTAAGGAAAAATGTTTAAGTAATTCCTTAATGCATTCTTTGGAGGGAAGGGCTTTGATGTAATTTTTCACCTCCATTAGAGTGCCTGGGGTGGTTTCGTCTTCACTTTCTGAGCCACTTGAAGTGGCTTCATTTATCTTGTTAACTATATGTTTATTAGTTTCTGTTGGTTTCTTAGGGGTTTTAGGACCCCCTAGATGAGGCTTCCATTGTGAGTTTACCTTTACTCATTGTAATGGTTTACAGTGCGCCGGGGGGTACACAGTTAGGGTCCATTCACACGACCGTATGTACGGATCCGTAGCCGTTTCGCAATTTGGCGTTAGGTCTGCGGATCCATTCATTTCTATGGGCCCTTAAAAGATGCGGACAGTACACCGTGTACTGTCCGCATCCGTTATTCCGTACTGCGGGTCCGCAAAAATAAACTTCAATGTCCTATAATTGTCCGCATAAAGCGTTCCGTGCACCCCTACAAGTCTATGGGTCCGCAAAAATGCAGATTACAAAGGAAATGTTTCCGTAGGTAATCCTCATTTTTGCGAATCAATGTCCGCAATTTTATTGACCCAGCCCCAAATAAAAATTGATACATTATCAGACAGGTCTGTCTGGGCAAATTCAGACAGAGAAAAAACATTTTGTCAGTTGGCTGTGAGTTTTATGAGTTGTCTGACATGGCTTTCTCTGTGGAGCAGATGATAGTTATGATCCAGGAGAGAATTGAGTTGTGGGACACTCGTTCAGAATTGTACCACGACCGTGTCCGCAAGGATAGCTTGTGGTGCGAAGTTGCTGAAATCCTTATGCCGGAAGAGTGGGCAAAGGGAGATGCCAAAGTCCCATAAAGGATTAGTAAGTAAACTTATATTTTAATATTTCTAGAGTAATTTTTTATTGAAATGCAATTGGGTTTAGGTTTTCTAGCATGCTCAGAGAAGTTTGCAAGAAGCACAGAAGGCCCTGGAAAAGAAACCATAGGTTATCATCTTAACGGAGGAAGCTTTCTACAAAAGCACTGCCCCAGCTCCAAGAGACAATGCATCCACCTCAAGATAGAACTGCTAGCATCAGGGCAATGGAGAACTGGAGCCACAGAAAAGGCCTGCTTCAAGGCTTGGAAGGCTGATTCAGCCTCAGCTGTCCGATTCTTGACATTTGCTCCCTTACGGGTCAAGGCGGAGATGGGAACAGCCAAGGACGAGATGTGCGGCACAAACTGCCGATAGTAATTAGCGAATCTCAGGAACCGCTGGATCGCTTTTAAACCTGAAGGACGCGGCCACTTTAAAATCGCTGACAGCTTCTCGGGATCCATCTGCAGGCCAGTATTAAATATTCTGTATCCTAGGAATAGAAGAGAAGACTGCTCAAAGCAACATTTCTCGAACTTGGCGTACAAACTATATTCTTTTAACCTTTGAAGAACCAGACAAACCTGCTTCCGGTGAGTAACCAAATCTGGAATAGAACAGCTCTCTGAAGATAGTATACGAATCCTTGGAACACTGCAGGAACATTGCTTAGTCCAAAGGGCAACACAAGATATTCATAGTGACCGTTGCGAGTGTCGAAGGTGGTCTTCCACTCATCCCCCTGGCGAATCCTGATCAGGTTGTAGGCCCCACGCAGGTCAAATATGGAGAATACTTTAGCTCCCCTGAGGCAATCAAACAATTCAGGAATTAGGGGGAGAGGGTATTTATTTTCTACGGTGATCTTATTAAGACTTCTGTAGTCGATGCATGGACGTAGAGAGCCATCTTTCTTCTTCACAAAGAAGAAACCTGCACCAGCCAGAGAGGAAGATTTGTGGATAAATCCTCTTTCGAGGTTCTCCTTGATATATTCAGACATGGACTGAGTCTCTGCTGGTGACAGGGGATAGATGCGTCCACAAGGAGGTGAGGAACTGGGAACCAAGTCAATAGGGCAGTCATACGGCCTGTGATGAGGTAGCGTTTCAGCCTCTTTCTTGTAAAAGACATCTGCATAAGAAAGGTAGGCTGCAGGCAGACCCTGAAGATTGGGTGGCACCTGACCAAGCCGGCTGAAGAGAAGAAAGACACTTCACAAGACAGGACTATCCTCAATGAAGCACCTCTCTGGAATTCCAGTCTAGAACAGGTTCATGAACACAAAGCTATGGAACTCCCAGGAGGAGAGGATGAGACAGACTTGAGAGGACCAGGAATGAAATCTCTTCAGAATGAAGCGCTCCCACCTGTAATTTTACAGGTTCCTAACGACAAGGTCACTGACAGAGTCAGAGGAGGAGAGGAATTGTCTTCACCCAGTGTCTTCAGCCATTTTAGATTGCTATTCTCTATGGATGCAGCCTGTCTGCTTCTCTCCCAAGGGGCTTGAGACATCACCTGTAAGTGCCTTTCTGTGGTGTTATCTGTTATTTATGCTATACTAGTTTATTCTATGTATACTGATATGTTGTCATTATATTGCATTGCAGTTTCAAAAAAAATTAAATAGAATAAAGTTTGATTCCTTTGGTAGACAACACAAGCAGTGGGCTTCTGTTTACTGGAGTCTCGGACAAGTGTTTGTCCGTTTAGAACCACACATAGTCAGTGTTTTGAGAGCGGAACAGTGAAAAGGTGCAGCACAACAAGCCTGGAGATAACAGTCACTGCACAGACAGAATGAGTCTAAGACCAGGAAGACAGTATAAGGCTAAAGATCAGCTACCTGGGACACTCAAGGAGAGAGTGCATGCCAAGTGTCCAGCAAGGAGAAGAAGAAAGAAACTGAACCCTTTAGGATGGCGCCTGTCAGCAGGAGATGGAAACAGGTAAGTATTGGTAACACAATACTTTTTATTTACAGTCGACGCGTTTCAGGGGCGGAGAGCCCCCTTCATCAGGACAATATACAACAAGCTGTTGTATATTGTCCTGATGAACGGGGCTCTCCGCGCCATCCTAAAGGTTCCGTTTCTTTCTTCTTCTGCATCGATATCTTTCCCCAACAAATGCTCTCACAGCACGGGCTGGAACCTAGGCAGCAGCGCAGGCACCCTGCACGCTGATCGGGAAAATCAGCACAAGCTTCATATAGGTGTTGTGACTTCTCACAACATCTTCTGGTAAGAGTTCTTACTAATCTTTTATTATTTTATGATACAACACCACACATGAGGCGCTGCCTCCTGTCTTTCTTTTATCTTCACAAGTGTCCAGCAAGATGATACACGCTCACACTCGTCTAGATCAGCAAGGTCCAGTCAGATTCAATCAGCAAGTGCCCTTTTCAGGGCTCGCGCCAAAGCAGAGGCAGTTTGTGTTCAGCTAGAATTTGCTGAGAAAGAGGCCACCATTATGAAGAAAAGAGCAGAGAAAGAAAAAGAAAAATCTGAACAATCAAAGTTACATATTCTTCAGCGTCAGTGTGCAGCCGCCGCCGCTGCAGCAGCAGAGGCCGCAGCTTATGCTGATATTAAGCGATCTAGAAGTGGGTCTATCTACGAAGGCCCAGATGTGCCTGAGAAACCCCTTTCCTCAGTAGAACGCACAAAAGAGTATGTCCAAGAACTTTCAAACAGCAATGCAACAAAACAGTTCCCCAATCCAGAGTCAGCTGAATTTAAACCAGAACCAGCAGAACCCCTGAGTGTACAAAAACAAACCCATAAGGTCAGCAGTACCAGAACAATTAAAGATGACATATATGTTGTGCATTTTCATAAGTGTACAATGTATCTGATGATACTATATTCAATATGGATGATCATTGCCTTTAGCAACATGTGATCAGCATGAACCTGAAAAAAACCAAGATGGGTTCATAGCAAGTTCAATGTGTTAAAAGTCAATATATAGAGAAGACTATACTTTTATTATTGTTTAGAGACATGGATTTATCTACACAGGTTTCTCTAAACTTGTCTGTCTGAGGAACAATGGTGTTTCATGGCTAAACCATGATCTGATAAGAGACGTCCATAAAACACATCTGGTGTGGAACAGATATCTATTCATATATTCGCATATAGATATATTCCTGTGTGCATTTATTTAGCGTTTGAACTTATTAATGATTCATATATACTATGCAATATTGATGTATTATAACCAAATATTATTAATGTATCTTTATATGTCTATATCTCACTGAGAGGGTATATTCTAGGGGATATAAAATGTGTTTAAGTGGAAATTTCTTAAATAGGGTTTATTTTAGAGGAGCTGATGTTATTTCAAACATCATTACTCAATAGCTGAAGACAGTTAAGGTACACAAACCAGAAAAACCATCATTACTCCTATCTGCCCCATAAATTCAGGGATTAGGGAAACTTCTGATACCGCCAGTCAGTCTGAGCAAAGTGTCAGAAAGAGCCCCTCCTAATTGATTTAAGGTGTGAAAGGGCAAAGTTTAAGTAGTAATAAAACAATCTGTATATATGTTAATTCTTAAAATATTCAAAATTGTTATATGATACAACAGTGCCATCAAGTGGTAGATGGGCAGAAGTTTCTTAGGAATGTCAATTAGATGACATCATCCCCATGTTTAACATACGTCACACCCACCTTATCTAATTGGTAATCCCTAATCCAAGAGGGGATGGGCATAGATAAGGATTGGGATATCTGATCCAGTTTTGGGAGAGAAAAACACTTTTTCAAACACTTCACAAAAGGAAAAACTTCACAAGGACTTCTTCACAACGGAACTCTTTACAAAGATTTATTCATCAGCATCACTTCACACGTCAGGAACATACCATAGGACGGGACATATCTGAACCTTGGAAAGCTGAGTCCATTCTAAAAGCTCTTTATCCCAAAGCCAGGGGTAATGTATAATTTATTTCATTTGCAGTAATTATAAATCGCTCCAATTGGCATATAGTTGAGACCCCATTATTAGTGGGTCAATAGTGTTAAAACAATAATTTTATGGGAAATTTTAATGAACGTGCACATCATTAGAATTCTTGTAATATTGCTATCAGAGTGGAATCTCTGATCGGATTTTATTATCCGTAGTTAGGCCAACGGGCGTATTTATAAGATGTCTCTTACTGCCATATTCTTTGATTGAGCATAAGGAATTTTCCACAGATTCATTTCTATTGTTTTGTTGTTATTGTTACATTATAATATTTTAATAATCGGTAATAATTTGATAATAATTTGAATAACATTGTATTGTACTTGGTGTACTAAATTAAGTAAGCCGGCGGTAAACGGCGGAAGCATCATTTTGTGGTCAATTTTGATATTATCCTTGTATTCATTTGTATGCCATTTTTACTGCATGTAATTTATTTGTAATAAATTATATTTTATATAATAATTGCACCCTGTGTCATTATCTGCACAAATTAACTTTAGATCTCAATAAAAGAACTGGCGTTTATATGTCCGCAATAAAATTTTACATTTTAATTTTTCATATTTCATAAAATATGAAATCATAATTTTTATGATCTTCATATCTTATATGAAATAAATACCCCCCCGACATATAGGAAATATAGAGGACATATAGGAAAAGGCATGGTGAATCCTTACTATAGCCAATCCAAACACCAGAGCAAAAGTGTCACTAAATATCTTATCCGTACAAGAAATGGCTTTCTCAAGTTTGACTGCCCCTGAGAATTAATGAGCATGGAAGTCTTAGAATTATCAGCATCAGAGATGCACAGGGTACACATATTATAGACCTTCCGCAGGACTTGAAAGACACTGGCAAAGATTAGAGGAAGATATGGAGTCACCAGACGCACTTGAAGGTGCTCTAATGAAAAGGACTTGAGTCATTCCACTAGCTCAACAGCAAAGACAATTTGAAACTGCAAGAGATGGCGTGAACTTCTATCGGGCACGTCCAGCTGTGCCAAGAAGGCTATTTAAGAGGACTTGTGCTCGGATCGGTCTCATGCTGAGAGTGTACCCTACCCAAAAGCCTATACTCCACCCCCCCAACCCTCGAAGCAGCAGAGTTATGCCGGCAACTGCTAATCGAAAGGGAAGCCTAAAGGGGGGCACCCCAATGATGAGACCTGCAAGAAGGGAGGGCTCCTGGGTGGGTTGACAACGTTCTAACCGACACTGTGGAGGTGAGGAGGGCCAGGTTTTCCAATAGTGAACGACCCGCCTCCCCTCAACAACTACGGCACTCTTAATTGCCATACCCTTGTGCTCGGATCGGCTCATGCTGAGAGGGTACCCTACCCAAGCCTATACTCCACCCCCCCAACCTAGAAGCAGCAGAGTTATGCCGGAACTGCTTATCGAAGGGTAGCCTAAAGGGGCCAAAAGAACCATGCATAGGAGTTTGAAAACTAGATAACAGAAACTACAGACCAAAACTCGAAAGCCAATGATATTTCGTATAAGGATCCGGTATATTACGCATGGAACACGTGGAACTGCGACGACCCAAACGTTTGATGACATGTACTGGCACCTTATGCATGGACGCCGCTGCTGCCGTGCCCATGCGGAAGGAATGTCCTGTGATCCAGCGAGGACCGACCCCTGAACCTGTCAACTAACCTGAATGTACCTAAGAAAGGCCGCGGTGGTTAGCCGGGCATTGCCTAGTTCGAGTACAGGAGAACATGCCGCTTGGACTAAATACTACGCAGCCAAGCCTCCAAGGCCTGCACCGGACACCATCTGCTGTCCGTGGGAAAGTATCTGACCGCCACTGATTGCCCCGGCCGTGACGTCTGGGACGAGGCCAAGGTGAGGACATAGATGGACCCGCGCCGGATGAGCTGACCTTTCCGCAAGCACCCAGCCAGCGTATTGGTGCCCATGAGCTCGCCTGACCTGAGGAATCCATGGAAAGCCAGGTACAAGGCTGTTTCTGCCAGAGCGCTAACCTGCGGCCCGAACGGTTTGCCCCTGCAGTTTGCCTGTCACGGCCTGAACAAGCTACCGGTAAACGGCTGACGCCCATGTCATTTCACAACAGACATCTTGCGCAAACCCTTCAATGCCGCTTTGATCGGGTGGGCGGAGAAGAGTGACGGTAGGTCCGGATGTAGCCTGTACCAATGGTGCTGAATACCTGCCATGTATAGTTAACAATGCTATAGGACAGGTTTAATTGAGAGTGGCAAAAACCCCGACAAAGCCCAATAGGTGAGTGATAGGCCCCCGGCCAGCGGCCAGGTAGGTGTTCTTATATCTCTGAAACAGGCGCCAAGCTGTCTTGTAAGCCCTCAGAGTATTACTGGCCAAGGAATTGGCCATCAGTCTCTTAGCTATGGTGAGATGAGAGACTAGTCCCAGCGCAGCTGGGCCTGGTGAGGAATTATTTATTTATTTATTTATTTATTTTTTACCTCCATGCGTGAGAGACTCTAATGGCGGAGTCCTGTGTGTAAACCTAAAGCGGAGAAGCCATGCGCGAGAGACTAATGGCGGAGCCATGCGTGAGAGACTAATGGCGGAGTCATATGTGTAAAACTAAAACGGAGAAGCTCTGCGTGAGGGACTCTAATGGCGGAGTCATATGTGCAAAACTAAAACGGAGAAGCTCTGCGTGAGGGACTCTAATGGCGAAGTCATATGTGTAAAACTAAAACGGAGAAGCCATGCGTGCGAGACTCTAATGGCGGAGTCATATGTGTAACCTAAAACGGGGAAGCCATGCGTGCGAGACTCTAATGGCGGAGTCATATGTGTAACCTAAAACGGAGAAGCCCATGCGTGAGAGACTCTAATGGCGGAAGTCATATGTGTAAACCTAAACGAGAAAAGCATGCGTGAGAGATTCGATGGCGGAGGGCATATGTGCCAACCAAAACTGAGAAGCCATGCGATGAGAGACTAATGGCCGGAGTTGTATGTGATGTAAACTCACCCGGAGAAGCCATGCGGTGAGAGACTCTAATGGCGGAGTCATATGTGTAACCTAAAACGGGGAAGCATGCGTGACGAGACTCTAATGGCGGGAGTCATATGTGGTAAACCTAAACGGAGAGAAGCAGCCATGCGTGAGAGACTCAGATGGCGGAGAGTCATATGTGTAACTAAAACGGGAGGAAGCCATGCATGAGACTCTAATGGCGGAGACATATGTGTGACCTAAACGGAAGAAGCCATGCGTGAGAGACTCATGGCGGACTACATATGTGTGAACCTAAACGGGAGAAGCCATGCTTGAGAGACTAATAGCGGCGAGTCCTATGTGTAACCTAAACGGGAGAAGCCATGCGTGAGAGATTCTAATGGCGGAGTCATATGTGTAAACCTAAAACGGAGCAGCCATGCGTGAGAGATTCTAATGGCGGAGTCATATGTGCCAACCTAAAACGGAGAAGCCAGGCGTGAGAGACTAATGGCGGAGTCGTATGTGTAAAACTCACACGGAGAAGCCATGCGTGAGAGACTCTAATGGCGGAGTCATATGTGTAACCTAAAACGGGGAAGCCATGCGTGAGAGACTCTAATGGCAGAGTCATATGTGTAAACCTAAAACGGAGAAGCCATGCGTGAGAGACTCTAATGGCGGATCCGTATGTGTAAAACTAACATGGAGAAGCCATGCGTGAGAGACTCAGATGGCGGAGTCATATGTGTAAACCTAAAACGGAGAAGCCATGCGTGAGAGACTCAAAAATGTATTTTTTATATTTTTATTTTTTTTTCACTATCAACCACTTAAGCAGCTCCCGTATGGGCACAGCTCTGAGTACAAGCATGAAGAGCATGGTATAACGCAGGTCACCTGCACGGACTAACTAACATCCTGTGCCTAAATAACCCCCTTGGAACCTAATGTACGGCCGGCAGCAGGAAGCCAGGCCACCGCCTATGATCTGCTCCCCCTGACCGAGCCTAGTACTCCTTCCCCCTGATCCATGCCTACCCTAACGGAACGGCGGCCCATGCCAGACTTTATGAAGATGAGGAGCCTTACCCCCCAGCCGCGTGGGGAGCTCACGCTGCTCCCTGGCAGAATGCACAGTGGGGGGCAGCCCCCCCTCTTCAGCTAGGGCCCGACCCACCGCCGGCTGGACACTACGTACACGTGGAGGAGCAGCGCCACTCCCTGGCAATGTGCACCGGTCTGAGGGAGCCCTTCCTTTACGTGGGCCCGGCCCCCGCTGGGTTGAAACAGTGTGCTGCGTGAGGAGCCTCACAGCTCCCTGGCATTGTGTGCCGGTGCGGGAGTGCCTCACCTAGGGGCTGGTTATTGTGACTGGAACCCGCTGGGAGACTGAAGCATAACTGGACCTACCGGTGACCGTTAGAAGGCTGACCTCCCAGGCCGTGGCTGACCCACGTGCGTAGTTGTGACGCAACTACCCGTAGATGCCCACCCAGTGCCTGTAGTTAAGGAGTGCGACCGAGTCTGTGGATGTGACCCGACTAGCCCCTGTAGTCGTGAGGGGACCCTACATCGAGAGTAGCGGTAACGGCACCATCGCCTGTAGACGTTGGTAGTATTTACCTCATGAGTCTGTTTACATGAGACTAATGCCTGCAGTCGTGGCTGGTCTTACATAATGAGTCTGTTGTCGTAACGGATTTGTGCCTGCAGTCGTCTGGCAGGGCTTTAGAGCGGGTCTGTAGTCGTGACAGACTGATGCCTGCAGTCGTGGCAGGACTTTATAACGAGTCTGTAGTCGTTGACAGACTAGATGCTGCAGTCGTGGCAGGGCTTTATAACGGGTCTGTAGTCGTGACAGACTGATGCCCTGCCAGTGTGGCAGGACTTTATAACGAGTCTGTAGTCGTGACAGACTGATGCCTGCAGTCGTGGCAGGGCTTTATAACGGGTCTGTAGTCGTGACAGACTGTTGCCTGCAGTCGTGGCAGGGCTTTAGAGCGGGTCTGTAGTCGTGACAGACTGATGCCTGCAGTCGTGGCAGGGCTTTATAAGGAGTCTGTAGTCGTGACAGACCTGGCAAAGCAACATTCCTATCTATACCATTATATATATATATATTTTTTATTTTATTTTATTTTTTTCCCCCCCACCAAAGGCCACGACTGTAGGCGCCACCCTGTAAGAGATGCGCCAGAGGCCTGGACATAATAGTCCACCATCCCCCGTCCCCCGTCCCCCAAGCCTATGCAGGAGAAAAGAGGGGGTTGGCCCCCGCATACACCACCCCTGACTCACCTGGCGGCCATGACAGCCACGAACCCCACAGTATCGTAAGTTAGCCCACCACCTGTGGACCTGAATAACCAAGGACAGACGTAAGAGTGAGCGCACGCCGGCTGGGCGACCCTTCACTCATGCCACCGCTCCCTAGCTAGCCACCGGATTATTGTGACTGCGCCCGAACCAACCCCCTGACTGACCGTATGGGCTTACGGGCGGCCCGGCTGCGTGCGCAAAGTGACGTGGCCAGCCCCCCTCCTTGAAGCCCTCTTTATATTTGATCCTTGAACATATTCCAAATTTATTTAAATTTTTTTATTTTTTTTTTATACTCCTGCCTTAGTACCTAGCCACTGTGCCTGAGCAGAGGAGCCCTGCACCAGGACTGCAGTACCAGTATGGGCTTGTAGGTGTCGCCCTCTATCAGCCAGGACCTGCTGGAGCGCAGCAAGCCAGTGATTCCCTTCTAGGTTAGAATTAACCATTGAAATCCTAACTTGTTATACAGTGCACATGTCTGAGTATCTGCTTATCTCGTCTTGCCTGAGTTTGGCGCAGTAAAGAAGACGAGTTTGTTCTGCAGCGGATTCCTAGACATGACTGAAAGTCACATAAGCATGTCCACCTTCACAGCCTCGCTAATTGTAATTACCAGGAGAACGTGCATCAGGATCGGCTGCGAGGGATTTGCGCTCCGCCATGTGGAACATTGCATCCCGTGCCCACCGCTATCGACTATTTGTACAGGGAAAGCCGCGGCGTATTAATCGCCTATAGGTTTCGGCTTCCGCCCCCTGATCCTGCAGCTGGACCTCCACTTACTGATTGCAGCTAATGAATAGATCCCTGTGTGAGCGGACGGCGTTTTCCTCTACAGCGGAACGAATGTTTATGTTCTGATACGGGAGTGAGTGATATATAACGCTGCGTCGTGGAGCCGACGGCCGGCGTGACCGATGCTCAGGGTATGCGAGCGGACGTCGGGACCCGTCGCTGCTGAGCCACAGGTGAGGGGTGCCTGCCTGGGGGACGCTGCATGTGGGAGCGGGGGTGCTTAGCGCAGGGCCTGGAGCGGATCGGGGTGCCGGAAGCGATCGGGAGTGCGGGCAGTCTCCAGCGCAGCTGGGGACCGGCGGCACGCTCGGCAGCCCCACATGTATACATAGCGAGACGGGTGTGCAAGCCACCCTGCCTACCTAATCACCGTAGCGACGAGCCCGACGCAGCCGATCCCCCGATCCTCCAGTGACGCATGCCCTTCTCTGGCACCAACCCACAAGCCGATTCGAAATTGTTCGAACCGACAAGTGGGGGGAGGAGGGCCAGGTTTAAATAGTGAACGCCCCGCCTCCCCTCACACAAATACGGCACTCTTAATTGCCTACCACTTGCGCATTTAGATACCGCCAGCGGTACTAAGCCTATAGTGGAGAAACTACCTTACAACCTACAAGAAAAATGGGTAAGTGTTGGAGCCAAATACAAAGAAGAACATGATGTCCCTTCCCCCCTTTCTTTGTGTTTTCTAGGTTTGTGCAACAGCAAGCAAAGATCAGGTGTGATCCTAGCTTTTCCTTCATCACCAGCAGTCAACTGCCGAAGGCAGAAAAGCCACCTAGATCCTACAATAGGACTTCAGTGATCGCCCATAAGACAACGGTACCCTCTGAGGACCCAGACTGTCCAAGCAGCTACAAGGTAAATACCTTTGAAGGCCCTGACAGACTTTGCCCACTTCATAAAAAGCCCCATCCTCTAAACAAGTGTAAAGGGTTCAAAAGTAAACATATCAAGGAAAGGTTGTTGTGAATCCACTAAGCATATAGCCAAAAACTGCAAAATACAAGCGGATTGCTCAGAATGTGGCAGTAACAGACACATCACAGCTTTACCCCCTGATACATTGTATCAACCACTAGAGATCACTGAAAGATGAGGGTAGGGAGCAAAAAGATATTTCAGCTACCCCAGTAATGTCCAAATGCACTGAAATCTGTGGTGACAGTACAAATCCACGTTCATGTTCCAAGATCTGCCTAGCAACAGTGTACCCCACAGGGAAAAAGGAGAAGGCAGTTAAGATGTATGTGGTTCTTGATGAACAGAGTAACAGGTCACTTGCAAGGTCAGAATTTTTTGATGCCTTCAACATTACATTGAGTGCAGTTTCATACACCCTAAAGACTTGTGCAGGAGTGATAGAAACTTCAAGAAAAAGAGCTACTGACTTTACTATTGAGTCTCTTGACAAGAGAGTCCATCTCTCACTTCCTACTTTGACAGAGTGTGATATTATACCAGACGATAAATCAGAGATCCCTTCACCAGAAGTGGCCCTTCATCATCCTCATCTCAATTCAATATCTCACCTTATTCCAGATATCCAGACAGATGCCTCTATTCTTCTACTTCTCGGAAGAGACATTCTACAGGTACATAAGGTACACCAACAAATCAATTGGCCCTTTAATGCCCCCTATGCTCAAAGACTTGATCTAGGGTGGGTTATAGTGGGAGAAGTTGGCCTGGGGGCAGCACATCGGCCTGACAGTGTCAACACTTCAAAGATATCTGTGCTAATGAATGGGCGCACGTCCCTTCTTAGTCCATGCTAGAACAGCTTTGTTGTTAAAGAAACCCTAAAACCATACTGTGACTCTCCTAGTTACAATAGAGACATTAGTAGTGGCATGAAGACTGACACTTTAGGGAACTCTCTGTTCCAGAGAACAAAAGATGATGACAAACAAGCAATGTCTATAGATGATCAAACCTTTCTCCATATCATGGATAAAGAGACTTTCCAAGGTGAAAACAACAATTAGGTAGCCCCTTTACCTTTTCGCACACCCACGTGTTATTAACCTAGTAACAGAGAGCAAGCCATGAAGCGCCTGAACACACTACATAAAACTTTGCAAAGAAAACCTGAAGTGAGAAAAGACTTTACAGAATTCATCAAAAGGATGCTTGACAATAATCATGCTGAAGTAGCATTATCACTGGATGAAGGTAAAGAACACTGGTATCTGCCAATGTTTGGCGTTTACCATCCACACAAGCCAGACCAAATAAGAGTTGTGTTCTATTCCAGTGCTCAACATGAAGGTGTTTCATTAAATTATGTACTGCTGAGTGGCCCAGACCTAAACAACACACTTCTGGGTGTCCTCTTAAGCTTCAGGAAAGAGCCTATTGCCTTCACAGGGGATGTGCAACAGATGTTTTATTGTTTTCTAGTGAGAGAGGACCATTGTGAATACCTGCATTTCTTGTGGTACAAGGATAACCACATAGATAAAAAAAGTACAGAGTATAGAATGCGAGTGCATATTTTTGGTAACAACCCTTCTCCTGCTGTTGCCATATACTGCATGCGCAAATCTGCCCAGAAAGGTGCAGAACATTATGGTCAAGATGCCAAACACTTTGTGATGAGACACTTCTATGTAGACGATGGACTTGCTTCAGCTAGCACACCTGAAGGAGCAGTCAACATTCTCAACAAAGCAAAACAAATGCTGGCAGAGTCTAATCTGCGACTACATAAGATTGCTTCTAACAGCAAACAAGTCATGAAAGATTTCACCTCAGAAGACAGAGCTAAAGATCTCAAAGACCTTTGCCTGGGAACGGACACCCTTCCTTTGCAAAAGAGTTTAGGCCTAAGCTTGGATCTAGATAAAAACTGTTTTATGTTTCAGGTTTCTTCATCAGAAAAGCCATTCACAAGAAGAGGGATCCTATCCACTGTGAACAGTCTCTATGATCCTCTCGTGTTTGTAGCAACTATCACCATAAAAGGTAAGGCCTTAGTTAGTGAACTGTCAAATGAAGAAAGTGAGTGGGTGCCTTACTTCCACAAGAGAGACTCCATGAGTCCAATGGACAGAGTCTTTACAAGCGTTACAATGTTTACAAATATCCAGGTGTTATGTTTCATTGTCACAAGCCTGTAAAAGAGAACTGTACATATTTTCAGATGCATCTGTTATAGCAATAAGTGCAATTGCTTATTTGAAGGTAAACAATGCATAAAATGTCTGCCATGTTGGATTTGTTATTGGAAAATCCAAACTGAGCCCTAGGCCGGCACATACAATTCCACGCCTAGCGTTATGTGCAGCTGTACTAGCGGTTGACCTGTATGTGCTAGTGAGAGACAAGAGAGACCTAAGCCTAGATGCTGTGAAATTCTTTACAGACAGTAAAACATAAATATTTGCAACACTACAAAGAGATTCTTCTTATAGGTCTCCAATCGGGTGAATAGGATCCGACAAACAACCTGTCCAGAGCAATGGTTCTATGTGCCCTCACAACAAAATCCTGCAGATTATGCTACCGGGCCTACATAGATAACTTTCCTTCAGACCTCTATATGGTTCTCAGACCCACCTTCTCTGTATCAGACAGTTGTAGATAATCCTGGTGACACCAATGTTTACCCTTTAGTGGAACCTGAAGCTGATCCTGAAATTAGGTCAGAAGTAGTAAGCTTCAGTTCTAAAGTTTTTGAAACTAGACTGCGACCACATTGTTTCAAAAGATTTTCTAACTGGTAGAGACTAAGAAGGGTTATAGCAAGACTAATCCATGTTGACAAAAGCTTCCAGAAGAAAACCAATGATGATCAACATGAAAGCTGGGGAGTTGTTCATGAAAGGATCAGTTTAGAAGAACTTTCATAAGCCAAGACAGTTATAATTTCTTCTGTACAGCACACATATTTCAGGCAAGAATATGACTGTACTAAACAACAAAATACATTTCCAAAACTCAGTCCCTTATAGATCAAGATGGACTATTAAGAGTAGGTGGCAGCTTATCCTTTGCCACACTATCAGATGAGGAGAAGCAACCTGTCATCATTCCTCATGATCACATTGATTGTAAAATATCACAATCAAATAGTTCACCAATGGCGCCAAATAACAGAAGGTGCAATCAGAGCTGCAGGTTTCTGGATTCTTGGTGGAAAACGCCTACTGTCTACAATCATTCACAAATGTGTAATGTGCTGTAAGCTCATAGGGAGACTGGAAAGTCAAAAGATTGCAGAGTTACCAAAAGATAGAGTCAATCCTGAACCTCCATTCACTAGTGTGGGTGTTGTTGTGTTTGGTCCCTGGGCATTTGTAATACGCCACACTAGAGGAGGTAGCGCTGACAGCAAACACTGGGCTGTTCTTTTCACATGTTTTTCTACAAGATCAGTGCATATAGAATTGATTGAGTCCATGTCAGCATCCAGTTTCATCAATGCTTTAACCCCTTAAGGACACGGCCATATTTCACCTTAAGGACCAGGCCATTTTTTGCAAATCTGACCAGTGTCACTTTATGTGGTGATAACTTTAAAACGCTTTTACTTATCCAGGCCATTCTGAGATTGTTTTTTCGTTACATATTCAACTTCATAACACTGGTAAGATGGAGTCAAAAAAATTAATTTTTATTTATAAAAAAAATACTAAATTGACCAATATTTTGGAAAAATTTGCAAATTTCCAAGTTTCAATTTCTTTACTTCTATAATACATAGTAATACCTCCAAAAATAGTTAATAGTTTACATTCCCTATATGTCTACTTCATGTTTGGATCATTTTGGGAATGCAATTTTATTTTTTGGGGACGTTACAAGAAGTTTAGATGCAAATCTTGAAAATGTTAAGAAATTTTGAAAAACCCACTTTTTAGGGACCAGTTCAGGTCTGCAGTCACTTTGTGAGGCTTACATAATATAAACCCAAAAGTGACCCCATCCTAGAAACTACACCCCTCAAGGTATTCAAAACTGATTTTACAAACATGATTAACCCTTTAGGTGTTCCACAAGATTTGATGGCAAATAGAGATTAAATTTCAGAATTGAAATTTTTTGCCAAATTTTCCATTTTAATCCATTTTTTCCACTAACAAAGCAAGGGTTAACAGCCAAACAAAACTCTACAGTCGTGGCCAAAGGTTTTGAGAATTATATAAATATTGGAAATTGGAAAAGTTGCTGCTTCATTTTTTATAATAGCAATTTGCATATACTCCAGAATGTTATGAAGAGTGATCAGATGAATTGCATAGTCCTTCTTTGCCATGAAAATTAACTTAATCCCCAAAAAAAACTTCCCACTGCATTTCATTGCTGTCATTAAAGGACCTGCTGAGATCATTTCAGTAATCGTCTTGTTAACTCAGGTGAGAATGTTGATGAGCACAAGGCTGGAGATCATTATGTCAGGCTGATTGGGTTAAAATGGCAGACTTGACATGTTAAAAGGAGGTTGATGCTTGAAATCATTATTCTTCCATTGTTAACCATGGTGACCTGCAAAGAAACGCGTGCAGCCATCATTGCGTTGCATAAAAATGGCTTCCCAGGCAAGGATATTGTGGCTACTAAGATTGCACCTCAATCAACAATTTATAGGATCATCAAGAACTTCAAGGAAAGAGGTTCAATTCTTGTTAAGAAGGCTTCAGGGCGTCCAAGAAAGTCCAGCAAGCACCAGGATCGTCTCCTAAAGAGGATTCAGCTGCGGGATCGGAGTGCCACCAGTGCAGAGCTTGCTCAGGAATGGAAGCAGGCAGGTGTGAGCGCATCTGCACGCACAGTGAGGCAAAGACTTTTGGAAGATGGCCTGGTGTCAAGAAGGGCAGCAAAGAAGCCACTTCTCTCCAAAAAAAACATCAGGGACAGATTGATCTTCTGCAGAAAGTATGGGGAATGGACTGCTGAGGACTGGGGCAAAGTCATATTCTCCGATGAAGCCTCTTTCCGATTGTTTGGGGCATATGGAAAAAGGCTTGTCCAGAGAAGAAAAGGTGAGCGCTACCATCAGTCCTGTGTCATGCCAACAGTAAAGCATCCTGAGACCATTCATGTGTGGGGTTGCTTCTCATCCAAGGGAGTGGGCTCACTCACAATTTTGCCCAAAAACACAGCCATGAATAAAGAATGGTACCAAAACACCCTCCAACAGCAACTTCTTCCAACAATCCAACAACAGTTTGGTGAAGAACAATGCATTTTCCAGCACGATGGAGCACCGTGCCATAAGGCAAAAGTGATAACTAAGTGGCTCGGGGACCAAAACGTTGACATTTTGGGTCCATGGCCTGGAAACTCCCCAGATCTTAATCCCATTGAGAACTTGTGGTCAATCCTCAAGAGGCGGGTGGACAAACAAAAACCCACTAATTCTCACAAACTCCAAGAAGTGATTATGAAAGAATGGGTTGCTATCAGTCAGGAACTGGCCCAGAAGTTGATTGAGAGCATGCCCAGTCGAATTGCAGAGGTCCTGAAAAAGAAGGGCCAACACTGCAAATACTGACTCTTTGCATAAATGTCATGTAATTGTCGATAAAAGCCTTTGAAACATATGAAGTGCGTGTAATTATATTTCACTACATCACAGAAACAACTGAAACAAAGATCTAAAAGCAGTTTAGCAGCAAACTTTGTGAAGTGTCATTCTCAAAACTTTTGGCCACGACTGTATATTTATTGCCCTGACTCTGCGGTTTACAGAAACACCCGATATGTGGTCTTACACCACTGTACGGCCCCACATCAGGGCGTAGAGGGAAAGGAGCGCCGTGTGATTTTTGGAAGGCAGATTTTGCTGGACTGGTTTATTTACACCATGTCCCATTTGAAGCCCCCCTGATGCACCCCTACAGTAGAAACTTCCTAAAAGTGACCCCATCTAAGAAACTACACCCCTCAATGTATTCAAAACTGATTTTACAAGCTTTATTAACCCTTTAGGCGTTCCATAGGATTTAATGGAAAATGGGGATAAAATTTCAGAATTACTTTTTTGGAAGATTTTCCATTTTAATAATTTTTTTCCACTAACAAAGCAAGGGTTAACAGCCAAACAAAACTCAATATTTATTGCCCTGATTTTGTAGTTTGCAGAAACGCCCCATATGTGGTCGTAAACTACTGTACGGGCACACGGCAGGGCGTAGAGGGAAAGGAGCGCCGTGTTGGTTTTTGGAAGGCAGATTTCGCTGGACTGGTTTATTTACACCATGTCCCATTTGAAGCCCCCTGATGCACCCATAGAGTAGAAACTCCAAAAAAGTGACCCCATTTTGGACACTACGAGATAAGGTGGCAGTTGTTTTGGTACTATTTTAGGGTGCATATAATTTTTGGTTGCTCTATATTAAATTTTTTGTAAATTCTGAAATTAAACTTTTGTAAATTCTGAAATTTCATCTCCATTTGCCATTAACTCTTGTGGAACACTTAAAGGGTTAACAAAGTTTGTAAACTCAGTTTTGAAAACCTTGAGGGCTGTAGTTTCTTAAATGGGGTCGCTTTTTGGAGTTTCTACTCTAGGGGTGCATCGGGGGGGCTTCAAATGGGACATGGTGTCAAAAAACAAGTCCAGCAAAAACTGCCTTCCAAAATCCATATGGCGTTCCTTTCCTTCTGCGCCCTGCCGTGTGGCCATACAGCAGTTTACGACCACATATAGGGTGTTTCTGTAAACTAAAGAATCAGGGCAATAAATATTGAGTTTTGTTTGGCTGTTAACCCTTGCTTTGTTACAGGAAAAAATGGATTAAAATGGAAAATTTGCCAAAAAATACCTGTTTTGGCACCGTTTTTATTTTTTATTATTTACAACATTCATCTGACAGATTAGATCATGTGCTATTTTTATAGAGCAGGTTGTTACGGATACAGGGATACCTAATATGTTTACTTTTTTAAATTTATTTAAGTTTTACACAATAATATGATTTTTGAAACAAGAAAAAAATCTGAGAGCCATAGTTTTTTTAATTTTTGGGCGATTGTCTTAGTTAGGGTCTCATTTTTTGCAGGATGAGATGAGTTTTAATGGTATGATTTTGGGGTGCGTATACCTTTTTGATCGCTTGCTATTACACTTTTTGTGATGTAAGGTGACAAAATTATGGCTTTTTTTACACCATTTTTATTTTTACGTTATTCACCTGAGGGATTAGATCATGTGATATTTTTATAGAGCAGGTTCTTACGCACACGGCAATACCTAATATGTATACCTTTTTTTATTTATTAAGGTTTTGCACAATAATATCATTTTTGAAACCCCAAAAACTTTTTTAGTGTCTTCATAGTCTGAGAGCCATAGTTTTTTATTTTTTGGGCAATTGTTTTATTTAGGGTATCAGTCTGTGCGTAATGAGATGACAGTTAGATTGGCACCATTGTGGGGGACATATGCCTTTCTTTTTTTTTTTTTACTCGTTTTATTGAAGTTTAACAACAGGCATGAGTCATGACATCATGAAGTAGTTACAGCCCACGCAGGGGAGTCCCCAACTTCTTAACACATTGCATGGGTACATATTGTAGTAAACAGCTTCCGAAACAATATTCCTACAAATTAAATCATCAGGCATTCTAGTGCAATATACCAATTATTTAAACATCCGTTACCATCTTGTAAGACATCAAGCAGTGGGATATTTTATCAAGGTTCATCCGTCACAGAGTGTAGGTGAGTGTGATGCAGGGATTGAGTAGAGGAACACCACTCCCCCCATACCTTATGAAATTTCTGTGGGCACTTCCTATGGGTGTAAACCACTTTTTCCATAGACATAGCATGATTTACTAATACTTTCCATTGATTGACTGTGGGGGACCTGTCCGCCATCCATCTCAGAGCTATCGCTTTTCTGGCTAGGAACAAAGTTTCTCCTAAAAAGACCCTCTGATGATGTGTCCATAGTTCCTCATCTATTACTCCTAGAATACATATTTTGGGGCAAATTGTTATTGGGGAAGGTATCATTGTTGACAGGATCTCCACCACTCTTTCCCAAAAGGTCTGCACGTAGCTACAGCTCCATATTAAATGCCAGAAGTCAGCTCCCTCCTCGTGACATCTGTGACATCTGCTGCTCGGTGATCTTCCCATTTTGTATAACCTGAGCGGAGATAGGTAACTTCTATGCAATATAAACAGCTGAGTCAATCTATTGTTTACTAAAGGGGAAACCTTAGTAGGGACTAGCAGAGCC
This sequence comes from Bufo bufo, assembly GCF_905171765.1. Taxonomy (NCBI): domain Eukaryota; kingdom Metazoa; phylum Chordata; class Amphibia; order Anura; family Bufonidae; genus Bufo; species Bufo bufo. Next base: position 282,416,627 of record NC_053393.1, on the reverse strand, counting down.
TCCTCCCATTCTTCAACATCAAGTGTAGGAATGGTAGTTTTCCATTTTGCTTCCACCTCCAATGGTTGGAGTAACATGCGATCCCCTAGGCAGCTCGCGTATATAATATCAGATATGATACCCTTAGGACCTTGAGATCTTAACACACGCTATCACGGGATACTTGGAGATGCTACGGCTCGCACCACTAACATTGCGCGTCTAAGGGCTGTCTTAACTGGAGATACCTATAAAAGACGGGTATGGGGAATCTCAACTTCTCCTGTAATTGCTGCAAAGACCTAAATACTCCCCCCTACATACAGTTCTTCCAATGACACAATCCCACATCCTTTCCAAATCGTCGATCCTCCAGGTTTACTAAGTGCGGAAACATGGATTGTCCCAGACCAGAAACAGCATCGGGCAGATCCTTGTATGCGTTAAATTTAGCCAGCCTTCCAAACTTGATTTGCCAATTTATGAGCAGGAAGTAGTCTCCCAGGGACTGAACCCGGGGACTCCGGCACCGGCCACAGGGTAGATATATGGAGATACTCCCTTAGCCAATGTTCGGGCCCGGCTAACTCCCCTTGTTTCACCCATGGCGCTATATACTTCAGCTGACCAGCTAAGTAGTATAAGAAAAAATCTGGTAAAGCTGCCCCACCCTGAAGCTTAGATCTCTGCAACACCCTCAAGGAGAGCTTTCTCCTGGCCTTGCCCCAGACAAAAGCAGTCGTTAAGGAGTGCAGTTTGTCGAAAAATGCTTTGGAAACCGGAGCACATGCATGTGACAGGAGGTATAGGCCCTTAGGGAGCAGTATAGTTTTTACAAAATTTAGTCTCCCCATCACGGATAACGGTAAGGACTTCCGTGTCTTAAACTTATCAATAAACAGAGATTCTATAGGGTCTATATTTCTCACCACCGATACAAGTGGATCCCTTGTGATTATAATCCCAAGATATTTAAACTGGTCTACTACTGGTAAATTATGAAAGCTCTCCGGCCAGTTATGAACCCATAAAGGCATAATAGCCGATTTCGTCCAGTTTATGTGCAAGCCCGAAAATATACCAAACTTCTCTATCATAGCTATTGCACTCGGAAGAGTCCGCTCAGGCTCATCCATAAACAGGGAGGAGATCCTCCGCATATAGGCCTATCTTCTCCTCTCTATTCCCCTTAGAGATTCCCTTAAAAGTCTCATCTGTCTGATACGCAGGGCTAATGTCTATCACCACAGCAAACAACAATGGGGACCTGTCTGGTCCCCCTGTGAAGCGTGAATGAATTTGATTGGGTACCATTAACTAGTATATTAGCTTTGGGTCTCTGGTATAAGATTTCAACCATCTCATAAACTTTGGCCCAAATCCAAATTCTTTCAAGATTTGCAGAAGGAAAGGCCACTCACAGAGTCAAAGGCCTTAGCCGTTGTCAAGAGAAGCCAAGGCCCACCTTCCTCCTTCCGCTAACCCATATCTGGGCTATGATCTGCGCTCTTCTAATATTGTCAGAGGTAGTCCTACCCGGTATAAATCCCGCTTGATCTTGATGTACTATAGAAGTTATCACTTTATTTAAGCGGGAGGCCAATAGTCTAGTCAGAATCTTGTAGTCTAAATTTAATAATGAGATTGGCCTATAAGAGCCACATTCATTCGGGTCTTTGTCTGGTTTTAATATTACTACAATAGTAGCATCATTATATATGGTTTCAGGTAGCTGGTGCCTCTGGAGCGAAGCCGAGTACAATTTAAGAAGTTGGGGGCTTAGAATCTCACTATATCTAGAATAGATTTCTATAGGGATCCCATCCGGACCCGGCGCCTTCCCAGCAGGGAGATCATGAATAGCAAGCTGGATTTACTCCAAGGATATGTCTTTATCTAGCAAATCTTTATCCACTATGCTAAGTCTAGGATGAGTCACCTCGATATATAATCGCTCAGCTCCCCTTCAGAATAATGGGCTGCGGGAGCTATATAATAATTGGTAGAATCGCTTGAAACCATCTAATATTCCATCCACGGATTCTACCACTTGCCCCTCTGGGTTTAGTATGCGTAATACTGGGGGGGACGATTGGTTGGCTCTGGCAATATGTGCTAATAGCTTACCCGCCCTGTCTCCAGATTCAAACGACTGCTGCTTCATGAAGAATATTCTACGCTCACTTTTTTCTTTGAGGTGCAGCATATAGGATCTGCCCCTAGCCATCCATTCTATTCTATTCGCTTCGTGGGGTCAGAGCAAAAAGAGGCCTCAGCCTCTCTACATTTGGTATGCAAATCTAATTCCTGTCGAGCCTGTATCCCTCTTTACATAAGATATTGAGGACTTTAGGCAGCCCCTCAGTACACTTTTAGGGTGTCCCCATAGTATTAAGCTCTCTGTCTCATCACCTTGCACATCCAGAAAAAACACGCAGCTGGTCAGGGATTCTATCATTCTGGGTTAGGAGTGAAAGCCAGCAAAGGGTGGAATTCTCATCTCTCCCCCCTCTAGAGGCGGCCCGGGAATGTTCAAACGCGCCACAACCGCAGCGTGGTCCGAGGGTCCCTGCGGCTCATAAGTAATATCAGGTTAGGCTCCGTATATATTACAGCAATTGCCCAGTATATAGTCAATTCTCGACAGCGCGCCTCTAGCAGGGTAAAACAGGAGTATTCCTTTAACTGCGGATTTCCTAAGTCTCCACAGATCCAGCCATCCCATCTCTGCAGCAATTCTGAATAGTGTGGTGGCTCGACAGGGTATCCACTACTCTCAGATCAGGTGAACGGTATCTGTCCTAACTCCTCCTGCATAACCATATTAAAGTCCCCCATACAGAGTAGCCGGGGCCAAGGGGTATTGTGCTGCAAATCCCAATGCTATCTAAAGTAGTGAGATTCTAGCCGGAGGGGGGTTATATATATTAATAATAACATAGGCGTATATGACTAATGAATCCGTATACCATCAGGTATTGGCCTTTCAGGATCTACTACAGTTTGCTGTGGCTCCCATATGAGCCCCTTACGAACCAAAATGGCTGCTCCTCTAGAATGCGAAGTTCCGTATGTCTGTAGCGACCATTGGACCCATTGTTTAACAATTCTATGACCAGTATTGTTGGGCAATATACTCTCTTGCCTAACGTGTCCCCTGACACATGATTTCGGTGATCAGCTTGAATTAAGTCTAACCGGTACCGGGAGGAATGAATAAGATAACACACTGAACACATGTCTATTTCCAATCCATTCTGGTTTATTCCACAGTTGGCAAACGTTATAATAGAGGGGGTTGAGATTCCTTGACATCCAATCATATGTTAGCATTAGTATTCGACTTATGGTATCGATCACACATGAGCTCTGCATTAACATAATAGATGACTCATAGTAACAGCATTTGACCAATCAGGTATATACACATAGGCCAGCAGACAGTTGAGCCAGATGACCTTATATGGTTAGAAGGCTGTTCAAACTTACAAACTAAGGAATGTATGGATATTCTTGAAACAGCACAGGAAGTTTCACACATTCCATAAGGGGGAGAGAGATTTTGTAGTGCACTGACCAAATGTAATACACGTGGCTGAATAAGATAAAATGGAGTTACTATAGCCCATCAACTCCCCTCTAAGAACCTTATATATATACCTAATACTATATGGTTCTTTCCTTGCTCTTCCTTTGTTTGCTTGTAAGCCTTTAGGTATTCCTATACCCTTCAGGAGTATAATCCTCAGGCTTTGTTGAGGTTGTGTTTGCCTCTTCTACCTCTACCGGAGTATAGAGGAATGTCGAGGTGTACCCCTCTTTCGGCCACCTTTTGACATATGGCTAGAAGGGAGGGCACACACTGCAGACACACAGCAGAGACACACTATTGCAGCGACCATGGCGAGTACCACTCCTAAAACATATCTTATTTGACCAAAGTCAGGTATTCAGCAAAAAGCCCAGTCCCCCCATCCTTGGTCAACATCTTGTTTTATATGTTTTCTCATCTCCTCTAATTGGCCTATTTTATCTTTTATTCCACGGGAATTGATTTGATAAATTGAAACAACACATCCCTGAGAACGCTGAGCATCCTACACCATGTTGGAGCAATAAATAGTCAATAGTTGCCCTATTCTGCAAGATAGCCTTTTCATACGATTGTATATCCAGCAGCATATCTTGCAGACTGCACTAGTGACATTTTTCTGTTTTAACTATAAAACAGGCAAGTTTTGATATTGTCCTGTGGTTATATATGGCCAAACCTGGTACTCCTATCAAGATACCCCTAAACTCATATATTCTGATCTAGAGAGGAGATTCACATTATAATCACAATTTTCTGGTAACTGTAGGGAAGTGTCTCTCGTGTGTCCGTGTCTGCATTGCTGGAAATAGTGGTATCATTGCTAATGTCAACCCTAGCTATTGTACAGGGTCCCTCTGTAATATTGGCCGGTATGTATGTGTAACTAGTATTCCCACAGGCCAATACCCATCCTGTTGGTAGAGGTACATGTTTGTCTAGGGATGGTACTGTTTTGTAATATTACATTGCATATTTTTTTCTGATACTATCTTTTTACAACTAACCTAAATCTCTATCACAAATATTTGGTTTAGTCTTATTCTGCATTTTTGCTTGTATGCAGGGAGGCAATAGTGTCTCATCACAGGTGAAGTTATAACATATTTCCTGCTGCTGTGACAAGACCTGTAATTATTTCTATCATATTACTCTGCAGAGTCTCATATGTAGGACAGTCATAACAAGCATGATAACGGATTTACATATCCATATTTAACATCATGATCCTCCAAATCTGTGTCATTCCATTGGGAACGTAGTAGCTCCGTCCATACATCTACTGGGGTGGGGACTGCTTACCAGACATGTCTCCAAAATGTTAAATACAGATAAAGTGGTTTGGAGACAAAAGTCAGTTAAGTTCAGAGTTTTGGCCAGGTACAGCCATAAGTTCTCCTTTGTCTTCCATAGATTGTCTTCCCCTCTGCATTCTGTTTTCAAGTATATCTGTCTGTTCCACAGCCATGGGACAGTAAGTAGGAGACACAAAACTGCAATTATCAAAGCACTACATTTCAGCCATCTCGAGGAATTTCCTGACTGCGTCATCTCGTTGGGGGTCAAGGCTGTCTGCCTCCGTTAGTACCCCTTCTGTATCTTCTTCGAGGTCAAGGCTGTCTGCCTCCATTAGTACCTCTGGGCCTCGTTGGAGGTCAGGGCTATCTGCCCCCGTTAGTACCTCTCTTTTCTTCACCAACTTAATCCTTGTGGTGTGGATCCACGTGGGTGACTGTTCAGTGAGGACTGCTGTTCTGGTGATCGCAACTACCTCGGTGGGTGGTCCGTAGGTGAAGCTTCCTGGTTCCTTTCCCTTCTTTAAGATCGTGATCATCACCTGGTCGCCTATCCGGAATGGATGGGTTGATTCCTGTGAAAGAGAAGGAGACTTACAAGCAACTTATTATTCAGTTTTACTAAGGACCTTGATCAGATTATTACTCCTCTCCCCTTCCTGCACTACCAGGGGGCGTCTTGCCCATGGTGTGGGGAAAGGCCTCCCCATGAGTATCTTAATGCTGTTTATGTCCTACTCCGTGGAAATGTGCTATTAAGATGGAAGCACTGTGTTGGGGAATGCACAACTTCCCCTCTTCGCAGACTAATCCTATCTCAGGATTTTTCTGCAATACTGGATAACACCAGTCTTGCTGTTCCTGTTCAGTGGCATACCACTGAAGATCAGTAAGCATTTGCAACATCTCAGGAGTTGGAGGCGCCAAACATGGCATCTCCCAATGGTTACACAAACCTGTGAGGTTGCATTTGGCCATTCATTTCGCCACCTTAACTGTCAGTGCATTGCCCTGTGAGACATGATCCTTACCATCCGCTGCCGTGAATCCTCTCCTCTGCCAGATCATACCATGGTCCCACACTACCCCATGTGTGTACCTACTCTCAGTATAGATGGTGACAGGTCTATCAGTATGTAGAATACATGTCCTAGTGAGTGCAATGAGCTCAGCTGCCTGCTGTGTTGAGTGTGGATGCCCTTGAGTAGGCCTACAACATCATGAGTGGTGTGCAAAATGGTGTAATGTCACATTGTGAAAGGAGTTGTCAACTCTTACCATCATAGCACAGGCTGCAAGAGAACACAGACATGCCAAAATCCCTTGAACAGGGGTGGGCATTACCTTTGAGAAAAACACACAAGGACGCAACTTGCCTCCGTTTTCTTGTGTCAGTACACCCGCCATGGTTTTACAATTTTGGCGTGCAAACATGTGGAAGGGCATATTATAGTCAGGGAGGCCCAGCCCTGGACTCGACATGAGCGAACATTTCAGATAATCAAATGCATTGTACATTTCAGAAGACCATTTAATAAAATCTGGATTTCCATCCAGAGTGGCTTGCCTCAAAACATTGTCAATAGTGGGAGCAATCAGGAATCCATTGTCTACAGTAATTTATCATACCAAGAAAAGATAACATTTCTTTCTTGGTGTGCAGGGTGACCAAACCCGCAATAGACTGGACTCTTTCTGCACTGATTCTCCGTTCACCTTTTGTGAGGACAAAGCCCAAGTATTCAACCTGCATTTTACACCATTGCATTTTCTTAAGTGTCACTTTGTGACCACATCCTGACAATCATTGTAAACCATCCTGAATGCTGGCCTCCGCTGACATGCTACACAGTAATAAATCATCAACATATTGCAGCAGCACAGAACCTTGGGGGGGGGGGGGTACCATGATTTTAACATCGCTTGGAGGACTATGCTGTACACTACAGGTGAATCAGCATATCCCTGGGGCATTTCTGCACCAGGTCAGTTGACGTCTGTCAAAGGAAAAAGCAAAAAGTAGTCTGGTTATCTTATCAAACTGGGATAGAAAAGAATGCATTTTTCAGATCTATCACACTGAACCAAACAGCGTCTGCTGGAATGGCAGATAATAATTAAGTGACATCAGGTACAACAGGGGCTATAGGCACAATGATGTTGTTGATGGCCCTTAAATCCTGTACAAAGCGGGTAGCACCATCTGCCTTTGTCACTTGGATTCACGGGCGTGCTGTAGGGTTGAAATCCCCTCTTCCAGGATTCCCTTTTGTAGGAATTCTTCTATCATTTGCCTAAGTCCATCAAGTTTCTCTTTTGACAGCGGGTATGTTTCTGGAACACTGAGATGACACCTGGTTTCACAGTAGCTTTGTAAGGTGTGTAATCTATGAATCCTGTGTCATATTCATTTGAAGACCATAATGCAGGGTTTAATGTTATTAAGTTCTGGGTAGTCCTGTATGTTTGCAAGAATCAGTGGCACTGGTGTAGAGACTGGAATGAGATCTGAGTGTACTCTTATGTCCTGATTCTTTGCTGATACCTGCAATGAACAAATCTCTCCCTAATAGGCTGACTGGGCAATCTAGTATAATGCTAAATACATGATCTGTGATGTATTCCCTGTCCATGGTCTCTGAGTAGTAGTGAGTCTCAGTTTTGAAAGTTTTTTTTTTTTAAAACCCCATAATTCACATAGAAGGCTCACACTTCCTTCCTCCCACTCTGAGTCATCTAAGTCCACCCCTTTTAGTCGGACGCTTTGGTCCATCCTCTGTTCTGCCATTAGTATCCTAGCTGTCCAGAAGAACAGAGCTCTGATGTTAAGCACAACACTTAACATGTAACCTGTAACTGCAAACATTGAAACGAACAGATCTGACAATACAGACATGAAACACACAAAGGGCCCATAAAAACTTTTCATTGACTTCAATAATAAAAATGTACAGCTTGATCAATGCTGTTGGTACCAATAAAAACCAAAAACTTCCAAGAAAAATAAATAAAATTCTCAATGCGCATATATAAAAACAAATACCGTACTCCATACGCATTCATATACATTTTTTTTCATGTACTCTTTTTCCATTAACAACTCATAACCACGCCCTTACACATAAAATATGAATTGCATTCACAGCTCTGCTACGTACATCTCAGTCTTCGTACTTTTTCAATTCCATATACAACTCAGAGCCACACCCATTCACATTCCACTGAATCATGTATCTTTCACCCAATCACACAATCTCTTTGTTACATTCCAAAATTTGCAGCACAGACAAACACAGCTTTCCTGGAAACAGATAGCCACACCACACCCAGAATTGCTGATGGTCTGTCACTGTAAAACAATATACATGTTATAATCATACAGTTATTTTGTTAAAATTCAAATCATCTTATATGCCATGTGGTTTTTGGTTTAGTGTTACACACATCGCCAGTTATTCTATATAACTACCCCTTCCTGCATTTCCTTTGCCTTGCGTCTCTTATTTCAGGAATGTTCAAACAGGGGAAGTAAAGCAATACATCACAGGACGTTCAACTGTCCCAAATGTTCCTCAAACTTTTACTCATATCTGAATAAGGGACTTAGAATGGGTGCAACCTTAGATTGATAGGAGTAGACACTTCAATTAGCCTCATCACTGCAAGGCACATTTTAAACCATCGGAACATACAATTTGGAAAGGTTATTTTTGCAAACATTATTGGATCTAATCCAATGTTGGGAACTATGAATAGGAATTGTGTCCTGTCTTTGAGATCCACAAACAACACACATGTGCCTGCACACACACTCCCATCCCCCATAAGGAGGGCGTTGATGTTCTAAGGAAAGAAGTTTTGGGGGATGGGAGAGGGATTAGAGGGAGCAGAGAAGGCACAGTGGGTGGTGCTGATAGCACATTCCAGAACATGGTGTAGAGAAGGGGCTGACAGAAAAAGCAATAGTATTGTTTGATGGACCACAAGACCCAGGATTACTTTTTAAAGTTCTACAACAGATGTGATGGGGGAAGGGATGCCACATGGCAAACTCTCCTGTTCTTTGTTCCCTACCACACCCAAATCCCTCATTTTACTATACCAATATTGTCCATTCTTCTCAATTTCTTTCAACTTTCCATATACACTTTTCCACCATAAACTCAGTATGCACCAGCCTATTATTATCCTTCAAACAACTTCTCTCTTCAATTATCAATACACTTATGCATTAACTGTCCATCTTTTAGTGCTGTAATCTCTAATCCTAGGGCTATAAATCGTCCCTATTTAAACACACACATATCATTAGGGCAACAAAACTTAACCAGTTCATTTCTGAACGTTTAATACAAGCCCGTTCTGATTGCAGACACTGAGGCACTCCTTTTTTTTTTTTTTTTTCATTTAACTTCCTGACACTGCTGTGTTTTCTCACTCACCATAGCCCCCCTTCACAGGAGTTCTGATGTACACTGTCTGTAAGCTTCTAACTTCACAGATTATTACAGCTTTTCATCCCTGTTGCCAGCCGGGCATAACATTCTGTTAAACTTTTAACTGTCAATTCTCCACATCCTGCCAAATTGTCTACCCATGTGTTAACTAGGAAGTAATTTGTGGGACTAGACCATGCAACATAAAGTTTACATGTTGGCAGCGATGGAAACAGAATGATTTCACAGTGGGATGTGACCGTACACTTACCACCCGGTCAACATCTCACACAGACAGATAATCTTAATACTTCTAAAATACTTATACTATATATACATAAGAGTTAATTCAAGCTTGTAACCTTCTGTTCCCGGAACAGATATCATTAGTGCACTTTTATATCTAACGATATGGACTCCCTGAGCCGCTTACAATCAACATTTGCGTGTCCCAGACATCGCAATCCACTGAAATCATAAATAGATGGTTCGACTTACTTGAATGAGATTTTGGTCATTGCTCCCAGGTCCAAAGAGGACAAGAATTTATGTATTTCACTGTAGACCTGAAGAGATGACCCTCCCAATCTCGGACCGAGCCCCCAAGCTGTTGGGCAATATACTCTCTTGCCTAACGTGTCCCTGACACATGATTTCGGTGATCAGCTTGAATTAAGTCTAACCGGTACCGGGAGAATGAATAAGATAACACACTGAACACATGTCTATTTCCAATCCATTCTGGTTTATTCCACAGTTGGCAAACAGTTATAATAGAGGGGGTTGAGCTTCCTTGACATCCAATCATATGTTAGCATTAGTATTCGACTTATGGTATCGATCACACATGAGCTCTGCATTAACATAATAGATGACTCATAGTAACAGCATTTGACCAATCAGGTATATACACATAGGCCAGCAGACAGTTGAGCCAGATGACCTTATATGGTTAGAAGGCTGTTCAAACTTACAAACTAAGGAATGTATGGATATTCTTGAAACAGCACAGGAAGTTTCACACATTCCATAAGGGGGAGGGAGATTTTGTAGTGCACTGACCAAATGTAATACACATGGCTGAATAAGATAAAATGGAGTTACTTATAGCCCATCAAGTATCAGCTGTCAAATGAGTTTCTTGAAGTCCTAAAATGTGAGGGCTATATTTCCTTACATGCGAAAATACCGCAATTCTCTTATTCGGAGCGCCCAAGCCTCTCACATTCCAGGACATCACCACCAAGGACCCCATGATGTAGATATGGGGTTTCCCCCTACATAATTCAGGATTTTACTGGGAGAAAGGAGGGGTGTCCTCTGCATAATAAGGGTTCGCCTCTCATTCCCAATCTCCTCAGTATTCTGAGATGACCATGCCTTCAATAACACAATAAACATATAACATAACATGTGAAGAACCAACATTTCTAAATACACATCCAGTGCGTACACTATAGTGTTAGTTCTGTGGCAATATATTCGAGGACCGGTACGGGGAAAAAGGAGTGTTATGCCCGTACTGGTGGCCGAACATTCCCTGTATATTGCAATAATACAGCTGCAGGTGCAAGTAATAGCAAATGTCTGAGTGTATGTATATCTAGACCATCCTTAGCTTATATAGCAACAACATAAACTAGCTTAAGGAACCCAGTGGTCTGATACTAAAAAACATCACATTTTAAGCAAATGAGGTAGAAGATTGCACCATAATATAAGTATAAACGTAGTGGCAAGGCACCCATCTTATTCGATTAAGCGCCGGAAAATACTTGCGACTCAGATCTAATAGCACAATTAGCGAGGCCTTGGGCGCCTGGAGATCCAGTCCTCTGCTTCTTTCGGATCTGTAAAAAAGACTGGTCTGTCCCCATCAATCACACGAAGGCGTGCTGGGTAGGCCATTGAATACTGTAAGTTCAGTTCTCTGAGACGTCTCTTAACTGAAACGAAAGTGGTCCTCTTCTTTTGCAAATCCGCAGAAAAGTCCGGGAATAGTGACACATTAGCATTATCATGCATCAGCGCTCCCCTTGTTCCCTCGCTTGACTAAGGATTAAGTCCCGGTCTCTCCAGTTTAGTATACGTGCCAGCAATGGCCTCGGAGGGGCTCCTGGGGGAGGTGGTCTGGCAGGGACCCTGTGCGCTCTTTCAACAGCGTAGGCCGCAGAAAACGCGGCATCTGGGAATTGGGCCTTAAACCATACCTCCAGGAAGTTAGCAGGATCTCGCCCCTCCGCTCTTTCGGGTAACCCCAGGATCCTCACATTATTGCGCCGAGCACGGTTCTCTAAGTCGTCGCACTTCTGCCTCCATAGCCCAACAGCTCTCTCAACATCCTGTAGTCTCGAGTCCAGCGGCCTAGTGTAGTCCCCCAGTGCCGACACTCGATCCTCTGTCTGTTTCTCTCTCTCCCTTAGTTGATGCACGTCCTGCCTCAGCAGACCTAAGTCCACCCGCACCTCCTCAATTTTACATGTAAGGGAGGATTGGCATGAGGAAATTGTCGTTAGAAGCTGCTCCGACATCACCTTCAGCGTAATCTCTGGTTCCCCAGTATCATCAAGTTCTGTCTGCTGTGCAGCCTGCCCGCGCGTCACCGCCGCGGCGCCATGCTGATTTTCCTGGCGGGCATACTCCTTGAGCTTTTCAGCCGCCGATTGTGCCTTGCTGGGACCCATTTCTTGTTGCCTGGGCTTCCTCCTTCTCCTCTGCACTTGCCACTCGAAATTTAAAGTAGGCAGCTTGGCAGGATTAGTCAGGATTCAATACAGGGAACGGAGCTGCTCTCAAGTGCGTGCGCTCATGTCGGCAGTTAGCCACGCCCCCCGGACATACGCCTTTTTGATCGCTTGGTGCTGCACTTTTAGTGACGTAAGGTGACAAAATAAATGTTTTTTTAGCACAGTTTTTATTTTATTTTTTTGACAGTGTTCACCTGAGGGGTTAGGTCATATGATATTTTTATAAAGCCGGATGTGGTAATACCTAATATGTATATTTTCTTTTATTTTTTTAAGTTTTACACAATAATATTATTTTTGAAACAAAAAAAAACATGTTTTAGTGTCTCCATAGTCTGAGAGTTATAGTTTTTTCAGTTTTAAGGCATTTGTCTCAGGTTGCGTACCATTTTTGAGGATGAGATGATGGTTAGATTGGCACTATTTGGGGAGCATAACGACTTTTTGATCGCTTGCTACTACACTTTTGTGATGTAAGGTGACAAAAAAGTTGCTTTTTTGACATATTTTTTTTTTTACGGTGTTCACCTCAGGGTTTAGGTCATGTGGTATTTTTATAGAGCAGGGTCTTCCGGACGCGACGATACCTAATATGTCTACTTTTTTTATTATTTTTTTTTACGTTTAACATAAAAAAAGCATTTTTGAAACAAAAAAAAACATGTTTTAGTCTGAGAGCCATAGTTTTTATTTTATTTTTTGGGCCATTGTCTCATGTAGGGGCTCATTTTTTGCAGGATGAGGCGACGGTTTGAATGGTGCTATTTTGGCGTACATACGACTTTTTTGATCACTTTTATTACCTTTTTTGGGAAGTAAGGTGGGCAAAATTTTTATTTCATCATAGTTTTTATTTTTTTATGGCGTTCACCATGCGGAGAATGTAACATAACCGTTTTATAGATCAGGTCGTTACGGACGCGGTGATATATAACATTTGTAGGAAAAAAAAATATTTAATTTTTAATCAGGGATAAAAAAATATATATTTTTACTTTTTTTCACTTTTTTTTTTTTTTACCCAGACCCACTTGGTTCTTGAAGATCCAGTGGGTCTGATGTCTGTATAATACAGTACACTATATAGTGTACTGTACTGTATTTCACTTTACACTTTGTCTGAACAGATCTCTGCCTTTAGCACAGATCTGTTCAGCACCATGGACAACAGGATGCCTGAGAAGGCGTCCTGTTGCCATGGGAACCTTCCCCGTCTGCCACAACTGAGCAGACGGGGAAGGGGAAGGAGGAGGGCTCCCTCCCTCAGTGACCCCATCCTGTCCGGGGACTGCAAAGGCATAGCAGCCCCCCGATGGGAGACGGAGGGAGCTCCCTCCCTGTTCACCACTTCCATACAGCGGTCCCTACGGACCGCGGCATGGAAGGGGTTAAAACGACTGACATCTGCACAGATGTCATCTGTTTGAATCAGAGTGTCAGCAATGAGCTGACACTCTGATTCAACCGCTCGGTCATCCTGAGAATAAACGAGGGGTGAGCGGAAGATCGTGCCCCCCGCCCCCACACTGCCGCCCGCCCCCCGCACCGCCCACAATCCTCCCCCCCCTGCTGCGCCCGCAGGCACAAGAACACAGAGGGATGCGGGGGGGGGGGTGTTAACTTAGAAATATAGTTCAAATATATACTTTGAGGTTTCTGATTAGAAACTTGCATAAGCACTATAAACTGCAGGTCTGAATTGACCTGTGGTTTGTAGCGATCGGCAATGCGGGGTGGTCACAGGACCCCCCTAGGCATTGTCACAGGGTGCCTGCTGAATGATTTTAGCAGGCACCCCGTTCTGATCACTGCCGGCCGTGCGGCAGTGATCAGAACTACACAGGACGTACGGGTACGCCCTGTGTCCTTAAGTACCAGGACATCAGGGCATACCTGTACTTAAAGGGGTTATCCGAGTTATGAAAAAAAAAATATAGCACTGAATATCTGATATATAACTGAGCTAAGCAAGTTTTATGCAAAATAAATATATATATTTCCTCATTTCCCTGGTTCTTTTCTGGTCCTTTGTTTACTTGCAATAAAAACAATCTCTGCCCCTCCCCCTGCACTGCCAAGGGAGTGAATACAAGAGCTGCCCTGAGTGACATGTCTGCCTGCTGGGAGACTCTGCAGCATGTTGTATGTGTAGGACTACAAGTCCCAGCTGTATAATGACACTGCTAAGGGAGTGGATACAAGAGCTGCCCTGAGTGCTGGGAGAAAACAGCAACTTGTAAGTGTAGAACTACAAGTTCCACTTATATAATGACACTGCTAATACACACAGGATCTTCCCCCTACCTGTAAAGCTTTGCAGAACTTCTCTGTCAGCTCCTATGCCTAGCATTTGTCTCCTCAATGCCTGCAGCTACACACTAAACACTTCAGCCCTGAGTCTGTGCAGCTGAAGGGGTTAACAATCCTAGCAGAGAGCAGAGTGAAGGGGGCGTGTTGTAAACAACCTTTATCAAAGCAGGGAGAGAAGCTGACATCACAGGTTATGTGACCCTCAGTGAAATCTGAGAAACCAGCCACTGGAGATAAAGTGAGTGAATTGGAAAGCTGTTACATTTGCCCAGTTAGGAACATAGAAAGAACAAAAAAATAACTTGGATAACCCCTTTAAGAGGTTAAGAAGATTCTTTTCTGTTCATGGTCCAGCTAAGTTAATTAGCTCAGATAGAGGTACCAACTTTGTAGGAGCATGCAAGGAGCTGCATATGTGCTCAAATGATGCAGAACTTCAAGGCCATCTTCAAGACAAAGGATGTACATGGATTTTTAACACTCCACACTTATCTCACATAGGAGGTGCTTGGGTGAGATTAATAGGTGTAGCTAGGCGCATTTTAGATGCAATGTTACTCCAAGCTAAACCTACTAGTTTGGCTCATGAGACTTTGATTACTGTCATGGCAGAAGTTATGGCTATCATTAATGCAAGACCTTTTGTAGCACTATCTACGGATTCAGATAATCCAACAGTTCTACAGTAACTCCTGCTATGCTCTTGACCCAAAAGGTAGACTCTTTGTTGGCCCCTTGTGGGGACTTTAGTACAACAGAACTTCATGTAAAGCAATGGAAACAAATCCAGTGTCTGGCTGATAAGTTTTGGAAGAGATGGAGGAGAGAATACCTGTTTACCTTACAGAGTCGCAGGAAAATAGGTATTTCTATTATGTTGCTTGCACAATACATAACATAGAGATGTTATAGTTATGTTACCAGTTCTAGTTGGGAATGTATTTTCTTATTAGTGTGTTTTCCCTGTACAGTAGATATGTATAGGTTGTGATGTAATGTATTATATCAGGCAGGGAGTGTGCTGCCTTTTCAGGCTAATCGAATTATAGTTACTTATATAAGTTATGTAGTTTATCACTGCCATCTAGTGGCAAATGCGAGTGGCAGCTTTACAAAGGTTATGTAAATAACTTAGGCAGGAAATGACCTTTGGTCTAGGAAGTGTTTTCAGCCATTTTAGATTGCTATTCTCTATGGATGCACCCTGTCTGCTTCTCTCCCAAGGGGCTTGAGACATCATCACCTTTAAGTGCCTTTCTGTGGTGTTATCTGTTATTTATGCTATACTAGTTTATTCTATGTATACTGATATGATGTCATTGTATTGTATGTTTGAAAAAAAAATAGAATAAAGTTTGATTCCTTTGATAAACAACACAAGCAGTGGGCTTCTGTTTACTGGAGTCTCAGAGAAGTGTTTAGCTGTCCGTTTAGAACCACACATAGTCAGTGTTTTGAGAGCGGAACACAGCCTGACTCGGTCAACCTGCATGGGTCCCGGCGCAGTAGCAGACGTGGAAGGCTGAGGGACCAAATCCCGCTTGAAAGAAATCGCTGGATGAAATGGTCTACTCTCACATGCTACCTCCTTACTGGTTTTCGCTAGAGCCTCTGATAGTGAGGATAGGTTTGGGCCATTAGGGTAGTCACCAGGTGCCACTCCAGAACAGTCCCTGAGTCAGTGGCAACTGACCAGGAGGACAGAGAATCTGGTGAAAAGCACCGAGGAGAATGACGCAGTTATGAAGTCTGGGGTCAGGAAGGCAGCAATCAAGCAAAGTCCATAAACGAAGTCCAAGGTCAGAGGAAGGCAGCAATAAAACAAAGTCTGTTAAATCAAGAAGCAGGGTGGGACAGGTAGTACACAGAAAAGCAGAACTTCAAAACACCTTCACACTAGGAATTAGACAAGCTAGTGACCGAGATTGCTCAGGCGCCTTCCTGGGGCAGGAAGTGCCCTTAAATACTTCCTGCAACTCAGCCATAGGTTGGGTAGATAAAGGGCGTGTACGTGCTGCCTCACAAGGGAGGAGAGAGACAAGCGCGTGTACACCCCAAAAGTACAAGACTAAAGCAGGAAGTAAACTCTGGCACGGAGCACAGATACAACTACCTGCAGTCCACAATTGTTAGCATGGCGTACAGCAGCAGAAGGGAATGAGGGAGCACGGCGTCCGTGCCTGCATGTAGGGCCAGCAGTGCAGGCATGGATCGCTGGGCTAACCTAGGTCATCAGTTGAAAAGTTGGAAAACCCTTCTTACGAAGCAACAGTATGTGTTTGGATTGACCTCCAAATCTGTGTGATGTACAATTTGATAGCCAATGCAATTGTGTATAACAACGTTGTTATATGAACAAAGGATGGGGATGAAAACAGAGGTCAATTCTAAAAAAAAAACTGTATTTGCTATGCTGGTCTTGCAATACCCTGCGCTACCAGAGTATCCACTTAAAGTGATTTTCCAAGACTTTTATAGTAATGACCTATCTTTTAGATAGATCATCAGTATCTGATCAGCTGTTTGAGAAGGCACCGGAGCTCACAGTAGCACCGTAGGTTTCTCTTCGCTAACCAAGCACAGATCTGTACATTGTATAACGGCTGTGCTTGGTATGGCAGCTCAATGGAGCTGAGCTGCATCTAGGCAATTTGACTGATGAACGTGGTTTCACTTGGCTTAGATAAAGTTGGAGAAGGCCACGGCACTACTGCGAGAGGTGCCATCTCAAACAGCTGATCAGGTGGGTTCCTGTGTGTCGGATCCCCACAGATTAGATACTGATGACCTTGGATAATCCTAATTAAGCAATCACATTTAAAATCATGTTAAATAGGAGTCAGCATACACCTGCCATCATTTAAAGTGACTCTGATTAACCCCAAATAAAGTTCAGCTGCTCTAGTTGGAATTTACTGAAATTTACTTAGTCGCATCTAAAGCCATGGTCCATAGAGAGCTTTCAAAGCATCAGAGGGATTTTATTAGTAAAAGGTATCAGTCAGGAGAAGGGTACAAAAGAATTTCCAAGGCATTAGATATACCATGGAACGGGATACAAGATCTGGTGTCTAGGGGGATAAGGCTTCCCACTCGCGGGACTGCCGCTCACAAGATCACACGCTCCCGATCATCAAAGCCTGGGCCTACCTCTGTATATACAATACAAGACCTGCCGGACTGCATAGTACTCACCGGCTCATACTGCTAACTGCGGCGCCCGATCCGCGGCGCAGAGGTTGGTGTCGTCCCTAAGTGGCTGCAGCTTCCTGGTGTCGGGTCCCATCAGCCAGCACTACTGTTTCCCGCGGCATACCTAGGCCTCTCAAGCAGTCAGCCGACTCAACTCCTCACCAGAATCTACACTAAGAGGTTAGAAACCCCTAGTCACCACAGAAGAGTGACGCTTATCCATCTACAACACCGGACAGCACCGGCAATTCTGGACACTAGTCACCAAGGTGATTCAAATCTTCACCTCTCTGCTTTACACTACATCACCTCTCCATCTCGGTGATTATATAAGCGCTTGCCCCGGCGTTTACACCTCAAACATATAGGCAGAGCCTTTTTTTCCCTCTAATTAGGGATCGAAAAAGCTGTTTCTTAACCAGCTCAGGACCGCCGTACGCAGGATTGCGTCCTGGCGGTGGTCCTGTTATTCCTCCTGGACGCGCCGGCGCGTCCTCTTGCGAGAGGCGAGATTTCCTGTGAACGCGCGCACACAGGCTGCAGCCTGCCAGCGGCGATCGTTCGCTGGCAGGCTGTAGATGCGATTTTTTTAACCCCTGAAGGGTATATTAGACGCTGTTTTGATAACAGCGTCTAATATACCTGCTACCTGGTCCTCTGGTGGTCCCTTTTGCTTAGATCGACCACCAGAGGACACAGGCAGCTCTGTAAAGTAGCACCAAACACTACACTACACCCCCCCCTGTCACTTATTAACCCCTGATCACCCCATATAGACTCCCTGATCACCCCCTGTCATTGATCACCCCCCTGTAAGGCTCCATTCAGACATCCGTATGTGTTTTGCGGATCCGCAAAACACATACAGACGTCTGAATGGAGCCTTACAGGGGGGTGATCAATGACAGGCGGGTGATCACCCCATATAGACTCCCTGATCACCCCCCTGTCATTGATCACCCACCTGTAAGGCTCCATTCAGATGTCCGTATGTGTTTTGCGGATCCATGGATCCACGGATCCGCAAAACACATACGGATGTCTGAATGGAGCCTTACAGGGGGGTGATCACCCCATATAGACTCCCTGATCATCCCCCTGTCATTGATCACCCCCCTGTAAGGCTCCATTCAGACGTCTGTTTGTGTTTTGCGGATCCATGGATCCGCAAAACACATACGGATGTCTAAATGGAGCCTTACAGGGGGGTGATCACCCCATATAGACTCCCTGATCACCCCCCTGTCATTGATCACCCCCCAGTAAGGCTCCATTCAGACGTCTGTATGTGTTTTGCGGATCCATGGATCCGCAAAACACATACGGATGTCTAAATGGAGCCTTACAGGGGGGTGATCACCCCATATAGACTCCCTGATCACCCCCCTGTCATTGATCACCCCCCTGTAAGGCTACATTCAGACGTCCGTATGTGTTTTGCGGATCCGCGGATCTGCAAAACACGGACACCAGCAATGTGCATTCCGCATTTTGCGGATCCACACATTGCCAGAACTATATAGAAAATGCCTTTTCTTGTCCGCAATTGCAGACAAGAAAAGGACATGTTCTATAGGCTCTACAAAAAACGCAGTGTTCGCCCGATCAGGCCTGATCTTGTGCGCACACTTGCGTTCAGTCCGCCCCACCGCAGTGACAGAATTTTTTTTTTATGATCACTGCAAAAACACAGTAAAATCGCTGCGGCAATAAAAAGATCACTTTTGAGGGGCATGTTAGATTTTTTTTTTTTTTTGGCACAAGTTAACGGAAATTTATTTTTCATTTTTTTGTTTTTTCTTACAAAGTCTCATATTCCACTAACTTGTGACAAAAAATAAAATCTCACATGAACTCCCCATACCCCTCATGGAATCCAAATCCGTAAAATTTTTTAGACATTTATATTCCAGACTTCTTCTCACGCTCTAGGGCCCCTAAAATGCCAGGGCAGTATAAATTCCCCACATGTGACCCCATTTCGGAAAGAAGACACCCCAAGGTATTCGCTGAGGGGCATATTGAGTCCATGAAAGATTGAACTTTTTGTCACAAGTTAGCGGAAAGGGAGACTTTGTGAGAAAAAAAAAACCAAAAAAAAATTTCCACTAACTTGTGCCAAAAAAAATAAAAAATTCGATGAACTCGCCATGCCCCTCACGGAATACCTTGGGGTGTCTTCTTTCCAAAATGGGGTCACATGTGTGGTATTTATACTGCCCTCGCATTTTAGGGGCCCTAAAGCGTGAGAAGAAGTCTGGAAACCAAATGTCTAAAAATGCCCTCCTAAAAGGAATTTGGGCCCCTTTGCGCACCTAGGCTGCAAAAAAGTGTCACACATGTGGTATTGCCATACTCAGGAGAAGTTGGGCAATGTGTTTTGGGGTGTCATTTTACATATACCCATGCTGGGTGAGAGAAATATCTCTCTCAAATGACAACTTTGTATAAAAAAATGGGCAAAGTTGACTTTTAGAGAGATATTTCTCTCACCCAGCATGGGTATATGTAAAAATACACCCCAAAACACATTGCCCTACTTCTTCTGAGTATGGCGATACCACATGTGTGACACTTTTTTGCAGCCTAGGTGCCCAAAGGGGCCCAAATTCTAAAGAGCACCTTTAGGATTTCACAGGGCATTTTTTACACATTTGGATTCCAAATTACTTCTCACGCTTTAGGTCCCCTAAAATGCCAGGGCAGTATAACTACCCCACAAGTGACCCCATTTTGGAAAGAAGACCCCCAAAGGTATTTCGTGATGGGCATAGTGAGTTCATGGGAGTTTTTATTTTTTGTCACAAGTTAGTGGAATATTAGACTTTGTAAGAAAAAAAAAAATCATCATTTTCCGCTAACTTGTGACAAAAATAAAAACGTCTATGAACTCACTATGCCCATCAGCGAATACCTTAGGGTGTCTACTTTCCGAAATGGGGTCATTTGTGGGGTGTTCCTACTGTCTGGGCATTGTAGAACCTCAGGAAACATGACAGGTGAACCTCAGGAAATGTAGTTTTATTTGAAAAATTTTACAACCGAAAGTGAAAAATTTCATTTTTTTGCAAAAATTTTGGTAAATTTTGATTAATATAAAAAAAAGTTTAAATGTCAGTAGCAATGAAATACCACCAAATGAAAGCTCTATTAGTGAGAAGAAAAGGAGGTAAAATTCATTTGGGTGGTAAGTTGTATGACCGAGCAATAAACCGTGAAAATAGTGTAGTGCAGAATTGTAAAAAGTGGTCTGGTCATTAAGGGTGTTTAAGCTAGGGGGGCTGAAGTGGTTAAAGGGCCCCTGACCCAATTTTTCAAGTTACAGTGATATTGCTGCAAGCAAACTAGATTTTACAAGCACAATGTCGTCATAGACTCTCAATGACTGGCCAATGAGGGTCACCTACAGCGAGTGATCTACCACTGCCCGTCTGCAAAACTTAACGGGACCATCCCTGATCCTCCACCGATATGGTCAAAATTGGACCAGGGAAAACCAGAACATCCTCCTCTACAAAAATATCAGGCTCTCTGGACTCTTACATACAAAAAACACAAGGAGCCTCCTCTACCAAGCATACTCCTGCACAGATTCCTGCAGGAGATAAAAAACGTGTCCACACAACACGTGATCTCTCAGACATGGATAGTGATACGGAAGAAATACAGGAGGAAAGGGGCCTCCCAATATCAAGAAACTTTCTGGGGAAAGCCCTCTCTAAGGCTTTGCAACCAGTGTTTAAAGAATTACAGGATATCAAACAAGACGTAAGGAACATTGAAAGCAGGGTCGAACAACTAGAGAGTGTACAATCTCAAATTGTCTCCTACACTGAAGCAACGACAACCTAATTTACCTCCTGCCAATCACATATGAATAAGATTGTTAACTGGATGGAGGACCAAGAAAACCATGCCAGACGTAACAACTTACGGATCAAAGGAATTCCAGAGTCTTTCCTCACAGAAACCCTTCCTGACACTGTTAAACAAATTTTCATGGCGATTTTAGGAGACAATTACCCTCTGGAAATATCTATTGAAAGGGCCCACAGATCCCTCAGGGCTAAACCTACCTCAAAAGAACATCCCAGAGACGTTATTTGTCGCCTGTTTCACTCCAAAGTAAGAGATGACATACTGCGACTAGCTCGCACAAACCCCCCTAACTCACTAGAGGGTTCTTCGATCTCTATCTTCCAAGACCTGGCAAGAGTCACACTTTCTAAAAGAAACATCCTGAGACCTTTTACTGAAGTTCTGCGGAGAAGGAACATTCCTTATAAATGGCTGTTTCCTTTTGGCCTCTCTCTCTCACATGAGGGGAAAAGATACATCCTTAGAAACCATACGGAGCTACCAGACCTCCTCACACACTCACATCTCAGACATAGACATCCCAGATTGGTCCCCGATTCAGGACCTCACAGGTTTACCTATGATCCCACCACCCACTCCTTGGGAAACCAAGGGATCAGAAAGAAGAAATGAAAACAGGAAGAGACAAGGGAAGATGACCCCCAGAAGAATCGAGATGGACCCGACTTGAATCCCAGTGGAACTGGGTGATACATTCTTTTTAGGATACACTGCTATATAGTCATTATTGTTCCTGTTAGATTGATGCTATATTGATAGTGTTCCTTCATATGAGGGAGGGGGCAGGGGAGGTCCCGATTTTGTGAGGTATTATCCAATTTATCCTCATTTTCTCCATAGTTTTCATTTTAACTTGGGCATCTCAGCCTCTTTTCTTTTGGAGACATAGTAGCCTTGTGCTCCGGTTCTCCCCCCCCCCCCCCCCCCCCCCCTCCCCCTCCCCCTCCCCCTCCACCTCACTGCTTCCTTAGGCAGACCCTAATGTTTATAGAATATTAGCTCTTTCTCTAAATCCTGTTTTGCAGGTCATATATTATACTGATTCAAGACGATTTTGCTTGGTTGCTGAGGGTTGGTCGGGGGCGGGAGCAATGGGATGCCTTCGCCTCCCATTGCTTCAGTTCTGGCATCTCCACCCCCCTAATATCAAGAGTCCTTTTGAGACCAGGTGGCTCCCCGACAGAGTCACTTTATAAGTCCCACTCCCCTCTGATCGAGGGCATTGGGCCTTATGGGCAGTACCTATATATATATTGCTTAAGTTTGTTCATCACTCATACATTAGTCCTTATTTCAGCCATGACCCTCCTGGCTGCCAGTTTATGTGACTTTGGATTTTTGTCCTATGTTCTTATTAGCTCTGATATCTTTATTTTGCTATGTTTATATTAACATGTTTCTCATGGTTCTAAACCATTCGCACCCCCAACCATTCCCTTCCTCCCCCACCTCCACTTTCTTAACCCCTAAGGGCGCAGGGCATAATCAACATAATACACTTCAGTCCACACCTTCTCCAAAGGTACGGATTAACCTTGCCCTCATATGGCCAACATAAAATTTACCTCTTATAATGTCAGAGGTTTTAATGCGGTAGTCAAGCGCAGTCAAATCCTGCACGCTTTGAAAAAAGCCCACACAGATGTTATTTTCCTTCAAGAAACTCACTTTCGTGAGGAAAAGACACCGGCTTTGCGAGGGCACTTTGACAAATGGTACCATTCCCACACCCCTACTAAGAATTCGAAAGCAGTAGCCATTGCATTTTCGAAGCGTGTATCTTTTGACTTAGTCCTCCAACAAAAAGATAAGGACGGTAGATTCTATTCTATTAGTTGGAAAACTAGATGGTATATTAGTCACGTTAGCTAATCTATACGCCCCAAACATAAAACAAGCCCCTTGGTTACATGACATCCTTACACTGATAAATGGTATATCACAGGGAATGTTATTAGTTAGTGGGGACTTCAACCTAGCACTAGACCCTATGTTGGACATGTCCACTGGCAAGTCTGCTCTATCTCACAGGGCAATCAATCATATAACATATTTCCTTCAGCTCCTCTCCCTAAGAGATGTATGGCGTTTCGATCACCCCATCGATCGCGATTACACCCTATATTCAACTCCACATAACTCCTATCACAGAATAGACAATTTTTTCCTACAACAACCCTCACTCCCCAAACTCCGCTCTATATCTATTGGTCCCAGTGTCCATTCTGATCATTTCCCCCTAGAAATGTCTCTGCTTATTAAAAATGTTTCTCAGGCTAAACCTCCATGGAGGCTTAATGAAACATTATTATCCATCCCCTCGATACATAATAAGATTAAAGCACGTCTAGAACTATACTTTCAACAAAACCTAGACAAAGGCACTTCAATCCCTTATGTCTGGGAAGCACACAAGGCCACCGTTCGAGGAGAATTCATATCAGCAGGTACGTTCCACAAAAAGCAGAGAGACCAAAAAATATTGTCATTATACACCGAAATACTTAAACTGGAAAGAATCCACAAACAATCCCTATCAACTCCCCATCTCCAAAAACTTACTGAAGCCCGTCTTCAACTCAAAGATGCATTGAATAAGACTTCCGCAAAAATATATATGTCAACTAAGCACACATTTTACGCACACGGAGACAAAACTTCGAAATTAATGATGTCCCTCATCAAACGAAAAAAACCTCATACCAACATCACTGAGATCAGACAGGATTCAGGAAAGATCACATCAGCCCCATCAGATACAGGGAGTGCAGAATTATTAGGCAAGTTGTATTTTTGAGGATAAATTTTATTATTGAACAACAACCATGTTCTCAATGAACCCAAAAAACTCATTAATATCAAAGCTGAATATTTTTGGAAGTAGTTTTTAGTTTGTTTTTAGTTTTAGCTATTTTAGGGGGATATCTGTGTGTGCAGGTGACTATTACTGTGCATAATTATTAGGCAACTTAACAAAAAACAAATATATACCCATTTCAATTATTTATTTTTACCAGTGAAACCAATATAACATCTCAACATTCACAAATATACATTTCTGACATTCAAAAACAAAACAAAAACAAATCAGTGACCAATATAGCCACCTTTCTTTGCAAGGACACTCAAAAGCCTGCCATCCATGGATTCTGTCAGTGTTTTGATCTGTTCACCATCAACATTGCGTGCAGCAGCAACCACAGCCTCCCAGACACTGTTCAGAGAGGTGTACTGTTTTCCCTCCTTGTAAATCTCACATTTGATGATGGACCACAGGTTCTCAATGGGGTTCAGATCAGGTGAACAAGGAGGCCATGTCATTAGATTTTCTTCTTTTATACCCTTTCTTGCCAGCCACGCTGTGGAGTACTTGGACGCGTGTGATGGAGCATTGTCCTGCATGAAAATCATGTTTTTCTTGAAGGATGCAGACTTCTTCCTGTACCACTGCTTGAAGAAGGTGTCTTCCAGAAACTGGCAGTAGGACTGGGAGTTGAGCTTGACTCCATCCTCAACCCGAAAAGGCCCCACAAGCTCATCTTTGATGATACCAGCCCAAACCAGTACTCCACCTCCACCTTGCTGGCGTCTGAGTCGGACTGGAGCTCTCTGCCCTTTACCAATCCAGCCACGAGCCCATCAAGACTCACTCTCATTTCATCAGTCCATAAAACCTTAGAAAAATCAGTCTTGAGATATTTCTTGGCCCAGTCTTGACGTTTCAGCTTGTGTGTCTTGTTCAGTGGTGGTCGTCTTTCAGCCTTTCTTACCTTGGCCATGTCTCTGAGTATTGCACACCTTGTGCTTTTGGGCACTCCAGTGATGTTGCAGCTCTGAAATATGGCCAAACTGGTGGCAAGTGGCATCTTGGCAGCTGCACGCTTGACTTTTCTCAGTTCATGGGCAGTTATTTTGCGCCTTGGTTTTTCCACACGCTTCTTGCGACCCTGTTGACTATTTTGAATGAAACGCTTGATTGTTCGATGATCACGCTTCAGAAGCTTTGCAATTTTAAGAGTGCTGCATCCCTCTGCAAGATATCTCACTATTTTTGACTTTTCTGAGCCTGTCAAGTCCTTCTTTTGACCCATTTTGCCAAAGGAAAGGAAGTTGCCTAATAATTATGCACACCTAATATAGGGTGTTGATGTCATTAGACCACACCCCTTCTCATTACAGAGATGCACATCACCTAATATGCTTAATTGGTAGTAGGCTTTCGAGCCTATACAGCTTGGAGTAAGACAACATGCATAAAGAGGATGATGTGGTCAAAATACTAATTTGCCTAATAATTCTGCACGCAGTGTATAGAGACCGAATTCATAAGATTTTACACTTCCTTATACCAACTCCCCTCTGAACTGGAGTGCATGATCAGAGTTCGCATCAATCGGCCATTTCTGAATTCCTCTCACGGTTAGATCTCCTTAAACTAAACCCCAAGTCCCACTCATCTCTACTCAAGCCTTTCTCGATGGAAGAGGTCCGCTCAGCACTTAAAAAGTGCCCTAAGAATAAGGCCCTGGGCCCTGATGGCTTACCTTGTTCCTACTATGACTCATTCTCCTCAGTTCTCCTCCCCCAACTAACGGACACGCTAAATTCCTACCTCTCAGGCTCAGATATACCTCAACAAGCTCTAGAGGCTTACATTACACTCATTCACAAAGAGGGCAAAGATCCTGCCAACTAACAGACCCATTTCGCTCCTAAACACTGACCTAAAATTATACGCCAACCTCTTAGCAAACAGACTCAAACCTATTATACCTGACTTGATCTCTCCCGAGCAGGTTGGATTCGTGTCCGGAAGAGAGGGGAAGGACAATACCATGAGGATCCTTTCATCAATCCAAATTGTGTCCCATAGTAAGCAACCACTGGTACTACTTGGGACCGATGCAGAAAAGGCTTTCGATAGGGTGGACTGGCTTTACATGAAACAAGTATTGCTACACTTTGGATTCCCCCAGGCCTTCATTGATGCGATCTTTGTCATGTACTCTAGACCCACGGCTAAGCTACGCATTAACCAATCTCTCTCAGCCCCTTTCCACATAAATAATGGAACTCGTCAAGGCTGTCCACTTTCACCAATCCCTTTTATTCTATCATTTGAACCCCTCTTGACGGCCATCAGAACACACCCAGACATTAGGGGTTTCGATGATGGAACCCGGACACACGCCGATGATATTTTACTAATTTTGACCAACCCTTCCTCCGCTTTCCCCGCCCTTCAAGCGTTATTTAAGGAATACGGACGGATCTTTAATTTTAAAATGAACACCACCAAATCAGAAGCCTTAGGTTTTAACCTACACAGCAAGGAGACCGACCTACTCCAATCTCGCTACCCATACCATTGGCCTAAAAATCACATCACATACCTCTGATTGAAAATCAGTTCCACATGGAAAGACCTGTATACTCTAAACTACGCCCCTATCCTACCGAAATTTAAATCAACCTTAGATTCCTAGGCCCTACCATTTTTATCATGGATGGGGCAAAAGAATCTGATTAAATCCATCCTCCTCCCTAAACTACTATATCTCTTCCAAACCCTCCCCATTTAACTACCCGTGCAATTCTTCACAAACATTAGGAGACTGATCAGTAACTATCTTTGGCGTGGCAATAGACCCAGATTGAGCCACAATCTGTTAGTCCAACACAAATTAAGAGGGGGAATGTCCCTACCCGACTGGAGACACTATTACGACGCTGTACATTTATCCAGAATAGTTCAGTGGCTACGTGAAGGAGACAAAAGACTTAGTTTTACATTATAAACATACCTAGCCAAATTCCCGCTTAGATCCCTCCTATGGCAAAATGAAAACGAAACATACAAACCTCCTAGCCAACTCTCCTCGAATGCCATCACCCAAACCACCTTAAAGATTTGGAATAAATATAAAAAAGATATTAGCCCCACTCTCTCTCCTCTGGTGACAATAGACACTTTAGACCTATATCTTCCAAAATTTAAGGGAGTAAAACGTAACCTTCAAGAATTAAAAAAAAATATGCCTTACCAACTTCCTCAATACCGACCTTGGGGAGGATCCATTAGAAAACACATCCCTTCAATACATACAAAGAATGCACATAACTAAACTTATAGCTCCTTACCTACGTCATGCTGGTGTCCCAAGAGATCTCACCCCCTTTAAAAAAAATTATCTCGCTTATAAAACCACCGCCACACCTTCTCTCAAAAGTGTATACCATCTTACAAACCATTAGCTCCCCTTCAGACAGAACCTATATCATAGACTGGGGTAAGGATCTAGCTACCACATGGACCCCTCAGGAAACCAAACAGATCTACAGGAAATCCCACGGCATTTAACGTTGTACAAAGGACGGAAGGTATGTAGAAGAGAATAAAGGGCTAGCCGACTGCCTTAATGAATACTTCTGTTCAGTTTTTACAAAAGAAAAAGGAGAAGGACCTCCACTAGAAAGAATGACTAATAAATCGTTTGATGCATGTATCTTTACAGAGGAAGATGTTCTAAGTTTGCTGTCTAAGGTGAAGACAAATAAGTCACAGGGGCCTGATGAGATACACCCAAAATTATTAAAAGAGCTTAGTGGTGAGCTGGCAAAACCGTTAACAGATTTATTTAACCAATCATTAGTAACAGGAGTCGTCCCGGAAGATTGGAAATTGGCAAATGTCGTGCCCATTCACAAGAAAGGTAGTAGGGAGGAATCGAGCAACTATAGACCAGTGAGTCTGACATCAATAGTAGGCAAATTAATGGAAACCCTATTAAAGGATAGGATTGTGGAACATCTAAAATCCCATGAATTGCAAGATGAAAAACAACAGGGGTTTACTTCAGGGAGATCATGTCAAACAAATCTTATAGATTTTTTTGACTGGGTGAATAAAATAATAGACGGTGGAGGTGCAGTAGACATCGCATATCTAGATTTTAGTAAGGCTTTTGACACTGTCCCACATAGAAGACTTATCAATAAACTGCAGTCATTGAGCATGGACTCCCATATTGTTGAGTGGATTAGGCAGTGGCTGAGTGAAAGACAACAGAGGGTTGTAGTCAATGGAGAACATTCAAAACAAGGTCATGTTACCAGTGGGGTTCCACAGGGATCTGTACTGGGACCGATTTTGTTTAATATCTTCATAAGTGATATTGCAAAAGGCCTCGATGGTAAGGTTTGTCTTTTTGCTGATGACACAAAGATATGTAACAGGGTTGATGTTCCTGGAGGGAAACGCCAAATGGAAAAGGATTTAGGAAAACTAGAAGAATGGTCAGAACTCTGGAAACTGAAATTTATTGTGGATAAGTGCAAGATAATGCACCTGGGGCGTAAAAACCCAAGGACAGAATATAGAATATTTGACACAGTCCTGACCTCAGTATCTGAGGAAAGGGATTTAGGAGTAATTATTTCAGAAGACTTAAAGGTGGGAAGACAATGTAATAGAGCAGCACGAAATGCCAGCAGAATGCTTGGATGTATAGGGAGAGGTATAAGCAGTAGAAAGAGTGAAGTGCTTATGCCGCTGTACAGAACACTGGTGAGACCTCACTTGGAGTATTGTGCGCAGTACTGGAGGCCATATCTCCAGAAGGATATAGATACTCTAGAGAGAGTTCAGAGAAGAGCTACTAAACTAGTACATGGATTGCAGGATAAAACTTACCAGGAAAGGTTAAAGGACCTTAATATGTATAGCTTGGAAGAAAGAAGAGACAGAGGGGATATGATAGAAACTTTTAAATACATAAAGGGAATCAACTCGGTAAAGGAGGAGAGCATATTTAAAAGAAGAAAAACTACCACAAGAGGACACAGTTTTAAATTAGAGGGGCAAAGGTTTAAAAGTAATATAAGGAAGTATTACTTTACTGAGAGAGTAGTGGATGCATGGAATAGCCTTCCTGCAGAAGTGGTAGCTGCAAATACAGTGAAGGGGTTTAAGCATGCATAGGATAGGCATAAGGCTATCCTTCATATAAGATAGGGCCAGGGGCTATCCATAGTACTCAGTATATTGGGCAGACTAGATGGGCCAAATGGTTCTTATCTGCCGACACATTCTATGTTTCTATGTTTCTACCCGACTGCAAGAGAATTCTTTTAAGCTTATCTCCAGATGGTACCGTACACCAGTCAGGCTTAACCACCTCAGCCCCTATGGCTTAAACACCCTGAAAGACCAGGCCACTTTTTACACTTCTGACCTACACTACTTTCACCGTTTATTGCTCGGTCATGCAACTTACCACCCAAATGAATTTTACCTCCTTTTCTTCTCACTAATAGAGCTTTCATTTGGTGGTATTTCATTGCTGCTGACATTTTTACTTTTTTGTTATTAATGGAAATTTAACGATTTTTTGCAAAAAAATGACATTTTTCACTTTCAGTTGTAAAATTTTGCAAAAAAAACGACATCCATATATAAATTTTGCTCTAAATTTATTGTTATACATGTCTGATAAAAAAAAATGTTTGGGTAAAAAAAAAATGGTTTGGGTAAAAGTTATAGCGTTTACAAACTATGGTACAAAAATGTGAATTTCCGCTTTTTGAAGCAGCTCTGACTTTCTCAGCACCTGTCATGTTTCCTGAGGTTCTACAATGGCCAGACAGTACAAACACCCCACAAATGACCCCATTTCGGAAAGTAGACACCCTAAGGTATTCGCTGATGGGCATAGTGAGTTCATAGAACTTTTTATTTTTTGTCACAAGTTAGCGTAAATGATGATTTATTTTTTTTTTTTTCTTACAAAGTCTCATATTCCACTAACTTGTGACAAAAAATAAAAAGTTCTATGAACTCACTATGCCCATCAGTGAATACCTTGGGGTGTCTTCTTTTTAAAATGGGTTCACTTGTGGGGTAGTTATACTGCCCTGGCATTCTAGGGGCCCAAATGTGTGGTAAGGAGTTTGAAATCAAATTCTGTAAAAAATGGCCAGTGAAATCCGAAAGGTGCTCTTTGGAATGTGGGCCCCTTTGCCCACCTAGGCTGCAAAAAAGTGTCACACATGTGGTATCTCCGTATTCAGGAGAAGTTGGGGAATGTGTTTTGGGGTGTAATTTTACATATACCCATGCTGAGTGAGATAAATATCTTGGTCAAATGCCAACTTTGTATAAAAAAATGGGAAAAGTTGTCTTTTGCCAAGATATTTCTCTCACCCAGCATGGGTATATGTAAAATGACACCCCAAAACACATTCCCCAACTTCTCCTGAATACGGAGATACCACATGTGTGACACTTTTTTGCAGCCTAGGTGGGCAAAGGGGCCCACATTCCAAAGAGCACCTTTCGGATTTCACAGGCCATTTTTTACAGAATTTGATTTCAAACTCCTTACCACACATTTGGGCCCCTAGAATGCCAGGGCAGTATAACTACCCCACAAGTGACCCCATTTTGGAAAGAAGACACCCCAAGGTATTCGCTGATGGGCATAGTGAGTTCATGGAAGTTTTTATTTTTGTCACAAGTTAGTGGAATATGAAACTTTGTAAGAAAAAAAAAAAAAATCATCATTTTCCACTAACTTGTGACAAAAAATAAAAAATTCTATAAACTCGCTATGCCCATCAGCGAATACCTTGGGGTGTCTTCTTTCCAAAATGGGGTCACTTGTGGGGTAGTTATACTGCCCTGGCATTCTAGGGGCCCAAATGTGTGGTAAGTAGGTAAATGACCTGTGAAATCCGAAAGGTGCTCTTTGGAATGTGGGCCCCTTTGCCCACCTAGGCTGCAAAAAAGTGTCACACATGTGGTATCTCCGTATTCAGGAGAAGTTGGGGAATGTGTTTTGGGGTGTCATTTTACATATACCCATGCTGGGTGAGAGAAATATCTTGGCAAAAGACAACTTTTCCCATTTTTTTATACAAAGTTGGCATTTGACCAAGATATTTATCTCACCCAGCATGGGTATATGTAAAATGACACCCCAAAACACATTCCCCAACTTCTCCCGAATACGGAGATACCACATGTGTGACACTTTTTTGCAGCCTAGGTGGGCAAAGGTGCCCAAATTCCTTTTAGGAGGGCATTTTTAGAGATTTGGATACCAGACTTCTTCTCACGCTTTGGGGCCCGTAAAATGCCAGGGCAGTATAAATACCCCACATGTGACCCCATTTTGGAAAGAAGACACCCCAAGGTATTGAATGAGGGGCATGGCGAGTTCATAGAAAAAAAAATTTTTGGGCAGAAGTTAGCGGAAATTGATTTTTTTGATTTTTTTTCTCACAAAGTCTCCCTTTCCGCTAACTTGGGACAAACATTTCAATCTTTCATGGACTCAATATGCCCCTCAGCGAATACCTTGGGGTGTCTTCTTTCCAAAATGGTGTTATTTGTGGGGTGTTTGTACTGCCCTGGAATTTGAGGGTCTCCGCAATGATTACATGTATGCCCAGCATTAGGAGTTTCTGCTATTCTCCTTATATTGAGCATACAGGTAATGAGATTTTTTTTTTCCGTTCAGCCTCTGGGCTGAAAGAAAAAAATGAACGGCACAGATTTCTTCATTCGCATCGATCAATGTGGATGAAAAAATCTCTGCCAAAAAAAGAAAAAGGAGGGGAAAGGCGTCTGCCAGGATATAGGAGCTCCGCCCAACATCCATACCCACTTAGCTCGTATGCCCTGGCAAACCAGATTTCTCCATTCACATCAATCGATGTGGATGAATAAATCATTGCCGGGATTTTTTTTTTTATATATACAAAGTGTTTGCCAAAGTATATGAACACCGCCACCTCCTCAGCTCATATGCCTCGGCAAACGTATCTTTTACTGCAGAGGAGAAATCTCGTCTTGCAGCGCCGCATACACCGACTTGCGTGTAATCTGACAGCAGCGCAATGCTTCTGTGCGAATGCACATCAGTGCTGCAGCTAGTCGATCGGTTGGTCCACCTGGAAGGTAAAAAAAAACAAAACAAAAAAGAAAAAACCAGGCCGCAACGCAATAAATTTATTAACTTTTGAACAGAACATATAAACTTTTTTTTTACTTTTTTAACTGAACGTTAACTTTTTTACTTACCGGTATTTTTTTTTTTGTTTCGTTTTTTTTACCTTTATAAAACAAACCTCTCCTTCCCCATGGGACAATGTGCAAAGCGCAAATCGCCCAAAGATGTGGCGAAGTACGTTATGCACTTTATCCCAGGTGAAAGAAGAGGTTTGCAGCAGCTGTGAGTAAAAGGGCCCTAATAGCCCTGTGTGCCTGTCCTGTGAGATGCAATCCCTATGCTAAGTGTACCTGTGTGTGGTACTTCCGGAAACACTCACCAAAGCATAGGGCAGGGTGGTCAGGACAGTCAGGACAGAAATAGCGGGTGTCACGCCTTATTCCACTCCTGCTACAGACACGACATCTTTTTCGGGGTGACGGTTGGGTTGAGGTACCAGGAACGACACTGGGGAAATGTCGCTCGTGTAGACGGCTCACTACACTGGTGGATGGGGCCACGGAACCTCCTGGATACAGGAGGTTCTCAATGATCTCTTCCTGGAATTTGAGGAAGGATCCTGTTCTCCCAGCCTTACTGTAGAGAACAAAACTATTATACAGCGCCAATTGAATTAAATATACAGACACCTTCTTATACCAGTGTCTGGTTCTGCGGGAAACTAAATACGGAGACAACATCTGGTCATTGAAGTCCACCCCTCCCATGAGCGCATTATAGTCGTGGACACAGAGGGGCTTTTCAATGACACGGGTTGCTCGCTCAATTTGTATTGTCGTGTCTGCGTGAATGGAGGAGAGCATGTAAACGTCACGCTTGTCTCTCCATTTCACCGCGAGCAGTTCTTCGTTACACAAGGCAGCCCTCTCCCCCCTTGCAAGACGGGTGGTAACGAGCCGTTGGGGGAAGCCCACGCGACTAGTTTGCGCAGTGCCACAGGCGCAAATCCGTTCTAGAAACAAATGCCTAAAGAGGGCCACACTTGTGTAGAAATTGTCCACATAAAGATGGTACCCCTTGCCGAATAAGGGTGACACCAAGTCCCAGACTGTCTTCCCACTGCTCCCCAGGTAGTCAGGGCAACCGACCGGCTCCAGGGTCTGATCTTTTCCCTCATAGATCCGAAATTTGTGGGTATAGCCTGTGGCCCTTTCACAGAGCTTATACAATTTGACCCCATACCGGGCACGCTTGCTTGGGATGTATTGTTTGAAGCCAAGGCGCCCGGTAAAATGTATTAGGGACTCGTCTACGCAGATGTTTTGCTCTGGGGTATACAAATCTGCAAATTTCTGGTTGAAGTGGTCTATGAGGGGCCGAATTTTGTGGAGCCGGTCAAAAGCTGGGTGGCCTCTGGGACGGGAGGTGGTGTTGTCGCTAAAATGCAGGAAACGGAGGATGGCCTCAAATCGTGCCATGGACATAGCAGCAGAGAACATGGGCATGTGATGAATCGGGTTCGTGGACCAATATGACCGCAATTCATGCTTTTTAGTTAGACCCATGTTGAGGAGAAGGCCCAAAAAAATTTTAAGTTCGGAAACTTGGACTGGTTTCCACCGGAAAGGCTGGGCATAAAAGCTTCCCGGGTTGGCGGATATAAATTGTGTGGCATACCGGTTTGTCTCTGCCACGACTAAGTCCAAGAGCTCCGCAGGCAAGAACAGCTCAAAAAATCCCAGGGCTGAACCGATTTGAGCCGTCTCAACCCGAACTCCAGACTGGGCGGTGAAAGGGGGAACTAATGGTGCGGCTGAAGTTGGTGACTGCCAATCAGGGTTTGCCAGCACCTCAGGGATTCTAGGGGCTCTACGGGCCTGTCTGTGCGGTGGCTGCGACGGGGTAACTACTGCACGTGCCACCGTACCAGCTTCAACTGCTCTTCTGGTGCTCGCCACGTCACCATGTTGTACGGCAGTGCTGGTACTAGGTCCAGGGAGGGCTGCACTGCTGGTGTATGCCTCACCACGTGATCCGGCAGCGACAGCCCTACTCTGCTGCTCTTGAAGTGGATCCTGCACAACCTGTGGTCTAGCGACACGGGGCCAGGTACGCCTGGTTCTATCAGGGACCTCCACCTCCTCGTCCGAACTTTGGGTCAGAGAGCCACTGCTTTCTACAGGTTCATATTCTGACCCGCTAGATTCGTCAGATGAGGGTTCCCATTCCTCATCCGACTGGGTCAGAATCCTGTAGGCCTCTTCAGAAGAATACCCCCTGTTTGACATTTTGGACTACTAAATTTAGGGGTATTCCCTGAGACTACCCAAGAAAAAAAGCAAGCCTGTCTTAAAAAGGGGAGGCTAGCGAAGTACCGGAGGCCGCTGCGGTTGATAAAAAATATCAAAACTGATTTTTTTATCGCCGCAGTGCGTGTAAAATGAATGTGCAGTGATCAAAAAAATATATATTTTTTGTCACTGCGGTGGGGCGGGCGTGGGTGAACGCACGTGTGGGCGACCGATCAGGCCTGATCGGGCAAACACTGCGTTTTGGGTGGAGGGCGAGCTAAGGTGACACTAATACAATTATAGATCTGACCGTGATCAGTTTTAATCACTTACAGATACTATAAAAGTACAAATGCTGATTAGCGATACGCTAAACAGCGAATAAGTGACTGCGGTGCGGTGGGCTGGGCGCTAACTCACGCTAAACTACCTAACCAAGGGGCCTAAACTATCCCTAAAACCTAACAGTCAATACCAGTGAAAAAAAAAAGTGACAGTTTACACTGATCACTTTTTTTCCTTTCACTAGTGATTGACAGGGGCGATCAAAGGGGTGATCAAAGGGTTAATTGGGGTGCAGGGGGGTGATCTGGGGCTACAGTGAAGTGTTTGGTGCTACTCACAGTTCAGTCTGCTCCTCTGCTGGATCCAACCGACGAAAAGGACCAGCAGAGGAGCAGACAAGCCATATAACAGATCATATTTACTAATATGATCTGTTATATGGCTTGTGATTGGATTTTTTTAAAATCGCCAGCCTGCCAGCCAATGATCGTTGCTGGCAGGCTGGTGACGAACTTGTTCTTTAACTTTTGCCGGCCCGCGATGCGCATGCGCGGGCCGGCTTTGAGCGAAATCTCGCGCCTCGCGAGATGACGCGTATATGCGTGACTGTGCGCAGCGCTGCCACCTCCGGAACGCGAATCTGCGTTAGGCGGTCCGGAGGTGGTTAAACAAATGGGTTGCGTTGATACAGACACATGTTGGAAATGCAACTCTGCACAAGGCACATACTTACACATGTGGTGGTCATATCCTATTTTAACCCCCTTTTGGTCTGAAGTTCTGAAAATGTCCAAACAAATCTGCTCTCTAACCTCAGATCCCACCTTAGCCTCCATCCTTCTCAACATTAGATTAGAAAGTATCACCCCCGAGAAAAGGATCCTCTTCCAACACCTCATGGCCGCGGCCAAATCCTTAATACCACAACAATGGAACCAACCGAAAGCCCCTAACATAGCTCAATGGCTGCAAAAAGTCAACTTCATCTTCCTGATGGAAGAATTATCAGCGTGGGAATTACGCTCTCACTTCACATTCCAAAAAATTTGGCAGGACTGGATTGAGTTTCGGTCAACCTCTCAAGTACTACAACAACTCACATCACTGTCGCAAACCACTGCCGACTGATTCTAAGCTACTGATTCCGATTCCCGCCCCCTCATCCCCCCACCCCCTCCCCCTTCTATGACCGCAGTATGGAAAGGGTTAACAGTCAGGGAGCTCCCTCCCTCTCCCATCGGGGGGCTGCTGTGCCTTTGCAGCCCCCAGACAGGATAGGATGACAGAGGGAGGGAGCTCCCCTCCTTCCCCTTCCCCGTCTGCTCGGTTGTGGCAGACGGGGAAGGTTCCCATGGCAACAGGACGCCTTCTCAGGCATCCTGCTGTCCATGGTGCTGAACAGATCTGTGCTAAAGGCAGAGATCTGTTCAGACAAAGTGTAAGTAAAATACAGTACAATACACTATATAGTGTACTGTACTGTATTATACAGACATCAGACCCACTGGATCTTCAAGAACCAAATGGGTCTCGGTCAAAAGAAAAGTAAAAAAAAAGTAAAAAAAAAGTAAGAATAAAAAAACACACTTATCACTGATATCACCGCGTCCGTAACGACCTGATCTATAAAACGGTCATGTTACTTTACCCAAATGGTGGACGATATAAAAATAAAAAACTATGATGAAATTGAAATTTTGCCCACCTTACTTCCCAAAAAAGGTAATAAAAGTGATCAAAAAAGTCATATGTACGCCAAAATAGTACCAATCAAACTGTCACCTCATCCCACAAAAAATGAGACCCTACCTAAGATAATTGCCCAAAAACTGAAAAAACGATGGCTGTCAGAATATGGAGACACTAAAACTTGATTTTTTTGTTTTTGTTTCAAAAATGAAATAATTGTGTAAAACTTACATAAATAAAA
The DNA here is from genome assembly GCF_905171765.1 of Bufo bufo. Taxonomy (NCBI): domain Eukaryota; kingdom Metazoa; phylum Chordata; class Amphibia; order Anura; family Bufonidae; genus Bufo; species Bufo bufo. Next base: position 282,379,739 of record NC_053393.1, on the reverse strand, counting down.
AAAAAAAACGGCCACCCTATCCCGTAGTTTCTAAAACGGGGTCATTGTTTTGGAGTTTCTACTCTAGGGGTGCATCAGGGGTGCTTCAAATAGGACATTGTGTCAAAAAAAACGGTCCAACAAAATCTGCCTTCCAAAACCGTATGGCATTCCTTTCCTTCTGCACCCTGCCGTGTGCCCGTACAGCGGTTTACGACCACATATGGGGTGTTTCTGTAGACTACAGAATCAGAGCCATAAATATCGAGTTTTGTTTGGCTGTTAACCCTTGCTTTGTAACTGGAAAAAAAATATTAAAATGGAAAATCTGCCAAAAAAGTGAAATTTTGAAATTGTATCTCTATTTTCCATTAAATCTTGTGCAACACCTAAAGGGTTAACAAAGTTTGTAAAATCAGTTTTGAATACCTTGAGGGGTGTAGTTTCTTAGATGGGGTCACTTTTATGGAGTTTCTACTCTAGGGGTGCATCAGGGGGGCTTCAAATGGGACATGGTGTCAAAAAAACCAGTCCAGCAAAATCTGCCTTCCAAAAACCATACGGCGCACCTTTCCATCTACGCCCTACTGTGTGCCCGTACAGTAGTTTACGGACACATATGGGGTGTTTCTGCAAACTACAGAATCGGGGCAATAAATATAGCATTTTGTTTGGCTGTTAACCCTTGCTTTGTTACTGGAAAAAATTGAAAATTTGCCAAAAAACTAAATTTGGAAATTTTATCTCCATTTGCCATTAACTCTTGTGGAACACCTAAAGGGTTAACGACATTTGTAAAATCAGTTTTGAATACCTTGAGGGGTGTAGTTTCTAGAATGGGGTGGTTTATATTATGTAAGCCTCACAAAGTGACTTCAGACCTGAACTGGTCCCTATAAAGTGGGTTTTTGAAAATTTCTGAAAAATTTCAAGATTTGCTTCTAAACTTCTAAGCTTTGTAACATCCCCCAAAAATAAAATATCATTCCCAAATTGATCCAAACATGAAGTAGACATATGGGGAATGTAAAGTAATAACTATTTTTGTAGGTATTACTATGTATTATAGAAGTAGAGAAATTTAAACTTGGAAATTTGCAATTTTTTACAAATTTCTAGTAAATTTGGTATTTTTTTTATAAATAAAAAAGATTTTTTTTTTTACTTCATTTTACCAGTGTCATGAAGTACAATATGTGACGAAAAAACAATCTCAGAATGGCCTGGATAAGTGAAAGCGTTTTAAAGTTATCAGCACTTAAAGTGACACTGGTCAGATTTGCAAAAAACGGCCTGGTCCTTAAAGAGGACCTTTCACCTGGAAAAACTTTGTGAACTAAGTATGCTGACATGGAGAGCGGCGCCCAGGGATCTCACTGCACTTACTATTATCCCTGGGCGCCGCTCTGTTATCCCGTTATGCCCTTCGGTATCTTCGCTCAGTAAGTTATAGTAGGCGGTGTCTGCCCTTGTCCTGTGGGCGTCTCCTTCTCCTAGGCTGTAGCACTGGACAATTGCAGCGCAGAGCTCACAGCCTGGGAGAAAAAAACCTCCCAGGCTGGCCTGTGAGCTGTGCGCTGCGATTGGCCAGCGCTACAGCCTAGGAGAAGGAGACGCCCACAGGACAAGGGCAGACACCGCCTACTATGACTTACTGAGCGAAGATACCAGAGGGCATAATGGGAGAACGGAGCGGCGCCCAGGGATAATAGTAAGTGCAGTGAGATCCCTGGACACCGCTCTCCATGTCAGCATACTTAGTTCACAATGTTTTTCCAGGTGAAAGGTCCTCTTTAAGGTGAAATATGGCTGTGTCCTAAAGGGGTTAAAGGGGCTGCAGGAATATCTGGCAAGTACTAGCTGTGTGGTACATGTGACAACAATCTCACGTATTCTTCATATGTCTGGGCTATGGGGTAGAGTGGCAAGACGAAAGCCTTTTCTTACGAAGAAAAACATCCAAGCCAGGATACATTTTGCTAAATCACATCTGAAGTCTCCCAAAAGCATGTGGGAAAAGGTGTTATGGTCTGATGAAACCAAGGTTGTTGCAAAATCAACACTGCACATTACCAAAAGAACACCATACCCACAATGAAGCATGGTGGTGGCAGCATCATGCTTTGGGGCTGTTTTTCTTCAGCTGGAACTGGGGCCTTAGTTAAGCTAGAGGAAATTATGAACAGTTCCAAATACCAGTCAATATTGGAACAAAACCTTCAGGCTTCTGCTAGAAGGCTGAACATGAAGAGGAACTTATACTTTCAGCATGACAACGACCCAAAGCTTACATCCAAATCAACAAAGGAATGGCTTCACCAGAAAAAGATTAAAGTTTTGGAATGGCCCAGCCAGAGCCCAGACCTGAAACCGATTAAAAAGCTGTGGGGTGATCTGAAGAGGGCTGTGCACAGGAGATGCCCTCGCAATCTGACAGATTTGGAGTGTTTTTGCAATGAAGAGTGGGCAAATCTTGCCAAGTCAAAATGTGCCATGTTGATAGACTCATACCCAAAAAGACCGAGTGCTGTAATAAAATCAAAAGGTGCTTCAACATACTATTTGTGGTAGGGGCTGAGGTGTACATTGGCGTGGAGTCGGGAGGGATGCCTATCACCCTCCATGATCTATCTAGCTGAACTGTGCCTGGAGCCAGTGCGGGGTAGGCCTGAATAAGTGGGCCACCCAAGAGAGTGGAATGAAAGAAAGAAGGGTCGGGAGGGTGGAGCATGAAGCGACCGTCATCAGGGTGAGGACGAGAGGGAAGATATAGTCAGCAGCCCCGCCCACAAATACAGGCTGTAACCAGCCTTAATACTTGTGGTAGGGGCTGAGGTGTACATTAGCGTGGAGTCGGGAGGGATGCCTATCACCCTCCATGATCTATCTGGCTGAACTGTGCCTGGAGCCAGTGCGGGGTAGGCCTGAATAAGTGGGCAAGAAGACTACCCACGCTGTAGGAGGGAAATAATTAATGGAACCGAACGACACGGGAGATAACAAGGGCCTGAGAGATACAGGCTGGAGCTGGGTTGTTAAATGACCTGAGCGAATCGGGAAGGCACTGGGAAGTAAGTAATGTGACGGTCCAGGATGACAGCGGAAGAGCAAGCTTGGGTGATCCAGGATGAGAGAGGCAACGCGGGCCTGGGCGATCCAGGATGTCAGGAGCAGCGCGAGCCTGGACTATCCCGGATGACAGGAGCAGCGCGAGCCTGGGCTATCCCAGATGACAGGAGCAGCGCGAGCCTGGGCGATCCAGGATGACAGGAGCCGAGCAAGCCTGGGCGATCCAGGATGACAGGAGCAGAGCGAGCCTGGGCGATCCAGGATGACAGGAGCAGAGCGAGCCTGGGCGATCCAGGATGACAGGAGCAGAGCGAGCCTGGGCGATCCGGGATGACAGGAGCAGAGCGAGCCTGGGCGATCCGGGATGACAGGAGCAGAGCGAGCCTGGGCGATCCAGGATGACTGGAGCAGAGCGAGCCTGGGCGATCCCGGATGACAGGAGCAGAGCGAACCTGGGCGAACCAGGATGACAGGGGCAGAGCGAGCCTGGGCGATCCAGGATGGTAGAGACGGAGCGAGCCTGGGCGTTCCAGGATGAACAGGCGTGGAGCGAGCCTGGGTGATCCAGGACGACAGAACGAGCCAGGGCGATCCTGGATGACAAGGGTAGAGCGAGCCTGGGCGAACCAGGATGATAGAGACAGAGCAAGCCTTGGCCGCCCAGGATAACCGAAACAGAGAGAGCCTGGGCGATCCAGGAAGACAGAGGCAGGGCGAGCCTGGGCGCCCCAGGAACGACCGAGGCAGAGTGAGCCTGGATGATCCTGGATGGCAGCGGCAGCGCGAGCCTGGGCGATCCAGGATGACAGAGACCTCAGATGACGTGAGAGTGAGTCAAGAAGCAGGGAAGACAGACAGCAGGTGCATGCATGATACCTGAAGAATTCGGGAAGCAGATGAGCAGCTACTTGGCTGATCGGGAGGACTGAATATCAGAAAGTACCGCAGCCCTGTTTGTTTTAAGAAAAGATTGCCCAAAATGGTACATTAGGAAACCGGAAAAAGCACAGCAACAAAAAACCCCACTACTAAAACAACATTTATGGAGTTAGTTACACTAGAGGGGATAACTTGTGTTACATCTGGGGGCAGCAGTGGAAGGTGCAGTTTCAGGCCCCAGTCAAGGAGGCATAGAGCGATTGTGCAGCAATTGATTGGCACTTGTGGGTATAGAGGTCCACTGGAGGTACCAACTTAAACTTGACCTGGGCTAGTGGTAGCATAGGTGATGGGAATCAGAGCAGCAGTCCCTGACCCCGCAACAGTGTCCGCAAGGCAGCACCTTACTGATCACACCGGTGTCTGGTCTCGGAATGGAGAAACAGGCCGGCAAGCCCCGTGCTTGCCGACCATGGCTTCTCTGCTGGAATGTACTGAAAAGTAAAATAGAAAACAACACATGCAATTATACCTAATTACAGTTGTAGCTACCCCCAGGTCCGGTGTACTGAAGAAGTACTTGTTCCAATTAGACTTCATTAATATTATTATTTTAAACACCGCTTTAGGAGAGCCGGGAAGAGAAGGAAGATGAGGGAACGGAGGACCGTGGATGGGGAGCAAGGAAGGATGACAGAGGCAGCGCAGGCCTGGGCGATCCAGGATGACAGAGGCAGCGCGGGCCTGGGCGATCCAGGATGACAGAGGCAGCGCGGGCCTGGGCGATCCAGGATGACAGAGGCAGCGCGGGCCTGGGCGATCCAGGATGACAGAGGCAGAACGGGCCTGAGTGATCCAGGATGACAGAGGCAGAACGGGCCTGAGTGATCCAGGATGACAGAGACAGCGTGTACCTGGGGGAAGCATGGAAAACAGACAAAATGACGTGGGCGTGATACCTGAAGGAAGCTGAGCCCTTGGCTGAACGGGAAGACTGAATATCAGACGGTACTGGAGCCCTGTTCATTTTGGAAAAATTTATCAGCACCTAGGAAGACAACAAGCTCATACATTAATTCCAGAGCCCGAAATGGTACATTTTGGAAACAGGACATAGCACCTTCGCCTGACCTGGGAAGGGAAGGACCCAGTTAAGGGAGATCCAGCCCCCTAGCAGGTGTGCCAGCCAAGTGGAAACGCTGCTCTCCAGGTGACTGGAGAGCTCCCTTATGTGTACGGCAGCACCTCCCCCTCAAGCCCAGAGCATTGGATGGGCCGGAGTCCGCCCAGAGCAACGCTGTGGACCCAACCCATGCTATGGGCCACCTCTGGAGCCACCGGCAACCTGCAGCCCAAAGTCTGTGAACTGGGGGACACGCAGACCTCACATCCAGCAAGTATTACTGGGGGACACGCAGGCCTCACACCTACTTATGGAGAGCACTGATATACTGTATGTAATAAGCATCACTTTTCCAGGGCCTGGCGTAACCGTGACGCTTGTAGATAGAAATATACCTGAGCAAAGACTTCGTAGGAAATTGAAATATATTCGGCTGAACCGCAGTGCACGGGCAGACACCTGTTATGAACAAATAGCAACATTCATGTCCAGACAATACCATTGGAACATAAATATGTGAACCTTAAGAGAGGGGGAAAAGATGTAAAACATATAAACCACATAAACACGGTACTCATGTAAAAACTGAACGTCATGGAGAGAGAACAGGTCTTGATGCAGAGAAAATTGCCTATAAGAGAAAGTGTACCAACTAGAATAAAGCAACCTGTCTGCGCTGGTGGGGCTGGTGTTAGCTCCGTAAGTACGGTCAGAATCACGTGGTTGCTATTATCTGGTACGTGGCCACAGACATGTGGCTTCTATGTGAAAAAGAACATAAAAATGTGGTTGTGACGTACTTATGGGTACTGTAACGTGCAGTACACAAATATGACTCCTATTAAGTGGTGAGTACTAAGACCCATACCAATAAACATGAATTTAGAACCGGTGTCCATTGTACACATGTGGTTTGCGGCAGCTGCACAGAGAGCCGGATGTGCCGAGCCGCATGTAACGGAGCCAAGCGCTGCCCGGACGTGGGCCCGGCTGTAGAAAGGAAGAGCACTCGAGTGCCGGACTTACCCTACCCGGACCGGACAACACATGCCGAAGGACCAATGAAGAAACACTGCCGGCCGTCCGATGGAGCGCAGAGGATGCTGACCCCGCTCGCGATCCGGAAGTAGAAGCTGCGCCAGCGCACACCGCTGCTGTGGCCGAGGACCGAAGGTAGCTGACAGGCAGTGCTGCCTATGACAGGGAAATCCGCAAGCTGATCCCAGCGGGAGCGGACAGCCCTACCCAAGCGCCGTGGCTGCCGCTGCCTGAAGAGGCGCACGGGAGTGACGTAGACTGGGAGCGCTGACAACCCGGAAGTGACAGGACCGACTGGAGGAGGAGGCATGAAGCGACCGTCATCAGGGTGAGGACGAGAAGGAAGATATAGTCAGCAGCCCCGCCCACAAATACAGGCTGTAACCAGCCTTAATACTAGTTTAAGGGTGTGCACACTTATGCAACCGTATTTTATATATTTTTTTCCCTTTACCTAAAATATTTCAGTTTGTTTTTCAATTGAGTTGTACAGTTTATAGGTCACATTAAAGGTGGAAAAAATTTCTGAAATTATTTATCTTTGTCTCATTTTTTTTACAGCACAGAAACCTGACATTTTAACAGGGGTGTGTAGAGTTCTTATATCCACTGTATGTGTGTGAATGTATGTTCCGTGATCACTCAATAACGCAACCATCAATTTCAACGAAACTTGGTATACACATCCCTTGCTCCCTGGAAAGAAATCTTGTGGGAATCATATCGCCCATACACAACAGCTGCATGGAGTTTGTATGCGCCAACTGTTTTTGCTACATACATATTGCTCTAACTCAAAAACTCATCGATCAATTTCTGCTAAACTTGCCACACATCACTTACTATATGGGAAAGAATACTGTGGAGGTAACATGTCGGTACACAATGAGTTTCTGTCTGTCCCGATGTTTGTCTATTCTTTATGCGTGACCAAACGACTGGACCGATCTTCACCAAATTTGGAACACAGGTACATCAGGTGTCTGGGAAGGTTCTAAACCGGGTCTCAGCTCTCTAGGACGTACCGTCCCTGAGATACTTCCCCAAAAATTACCTGCAGTAGACAGTACAAGCCTGCAAGTCTCTCTCTTCATATCCCAACCGCCATACACACAATCACATATCAGCCATATCACACAATCACATATCACACAATCACATATCAGCCATTTTTCTTCACTGCTGTAGGTCACCCTTAGGCTAGGGCTGCATGACACATAGGGCACAACTACACTGCTACATGTGTCACGCGACATTGATGTTGCGTGACAATTTTTATAATGATAGTCTATGGTGTTGCACTGCGACATGTTGCGACTGCCACAGTCGCAGAAAAATCTATTTTTTGCAACTGTCGTGTCACAGCATGTCACCACCGCCTATCATTATAAAAATTGTTGAGACAAAATGTTGCGCAACACATGTCATTGTGTAGCACTAGCATTAAAGGGGCAGGGCGCTGTGGAGGTCACTGTTAAGGGGGCAGGGGCCACTATTAAAGGGGCAACTGTTGTGGAGGTCACTGTTAAGGCAGCAGGGTACTGTGGAGGTCACTGTTAAGGGGACGGTCTCCTGAGGTGGTCACTGTCAAGGGAGTGGGGTGCTGTGAAACTCACTGTTGAAGTGGCGGGCTGCTGTAAAGGTCAAAGTTAAGGGGATGGGCTGCTGTGGAGGTCCCATTTTAAAGTGCTGGAGCACTGTGGGGGGGGGTCAATTTTAAAGGGTAGGGGACTGTGGAGTTCACTGTTAAAGGGGCGGGGTTCTGTAGAGGTCACTATTATGGGGACGACACATGTAACAACAAACAAAAACATTAAATGAAATATATCTGTGCGAAGCCGGGTCCTTCTGCTAGTATATATATAAATATATATCACATACTTGAATCAAGACTGTATCTGACTTTTGTAGCATCAACAAAACTAGGGTAACTATATTTTGGTTTTCAAAAAGGAGGATACTTGAGGCAGGATGGTGGCATGGGGCACACGGATATCTGCACTTGAAGGTTGGGGGAGGAACCTCTATTTCAAACAGCTGGGTGGCGCTGCAGCAGGCTGCCCCAAAGGCTGATTGAGTCCCAGTGTTTAGGATGCCGAGTAGTATGTTGTGGCCCTAATAGTTTTATGTCATGGTGCTCCTACCTGGATACTGTCACTCCCCCAGTTAAGGTTCTGTAGCAACAAAGGAGTTGTAGTTGGTGGAGTAAGTAGAGTCTAGACTTGGTAAAGTACAATGGTTTTTACTTGAAAAAAATTTACAATAAACTTGTGTCATCCAAACAATGCTTGATCTTTCTCTTGGCCCCAGCATGATAAGGGTAAACTGGCAGGTGAACTTGAATACTTTGCTGTATTTCTCTGCTGCTGTGCTAATCTCTGGCTTCAGTCTGGTTCATATCAGCTTCAGTTACTATTTATTATGAGAGTAAGGTATCCTGTATCCCCTTTTGCTGAGCAGCTTTGACACTGTTTTCCCTCTCAGAGGTACTAAGTCCTTTTATATATCAAGAGTGGGCTGCTGTCTGAGCTACTTTCCCAAAGCTCCTGCATCAATGAGGGGAAAACACTCCCTCATTGATGGAATTGTTTCACACTCTCGCTCCAATGCTCAACTCCTTTCAACTCCAACTCAGCTCAACTACAGTCTAGCTTCCTGCAACCCTTCCTTTGGTAGGAAGCAGGACTAGCCTACTACTATCCAAAAAGGGGAGAATGGAATGGCAAGTTCCATTTTATCTAAAGGTACTCTCTGCCAGATACACTGCCACCTGCTGGTGAACCAGGCACAATGCAAGAAATACAATACATAACAGTTACATAGCACCTGAAGAACAGACCTGGAAACAAAAGGCATGGTAGGGTCACACATTGGTTAGAGATTTAAGACAGTAGCAGGTTATAGGAAAGGTAGTGCCCGTTCTGGGGTACTATACCACCACTTCGGCTCTTCCTGCAGCTCAGACTAGTGCACTATGCCTTGGTGCCAACGCAGCAATACATTCTGATAGTGTATGCAATGAGGACGTAGGCAGCACTGGCACCTGAAGAAGAGGTTCATGGATTGTTGAGGCCCAGCCTCCTGTCCTCTTAGGCTATACTAATGAGCACTACACAATGGAAACTGGTCTGGCGGCGACTGCCCCTCCACCTCCCTTGAGAATCCTGGACATTTTTGGTAACCTATGAATCAAGTCCAAACTTTTTTTTTTTAGGTCCCACAAAGAGAACACATCTTGGAAAAAGGAGGATACACGAGTTATATCTGTAAAGAATAAATCATTCTTCCAACGAGCTTTCTCAATTCAGAATTGAGAAAGCTCGTTGGAAGAACGAGTGAAACGTTTTCAAGAAATCTACAGTAAGTCCAGTTGCCTTGATTTATTCTTTACAGATATACCATGACCTGGATAAATGAGAACCTTCACAGACAGGATACACAAGTTGCACATAACCTGGTAAAGGAGATTTGATCTCCGAAACACATTGTTTATCTGCAATAAAAAGTTAATGATCGCATCTAGAAGTTGCTCCTGGCCCTTTTGTGCCTGGCAGTTCTGTTCCTCATTTCATGTCTGGGAAAAAGGGGACATCTTAAGGGTGCATTCACATGATCACATTTACTTTGCGTTCTGCAAAACCCGGATCTGCGAAATATAAATGATGTCTGTGTTGAATTAGTTTTTTTTTGAGGACCTATTGACTTCAATGGGTCCATGGTCTGCATTTATGGTCAAGAATAAGACATGTTCAATCTTTTGCAGAACGGATATATGGATATGAAAAGCACATAGATGCCTTCAGTGTGCTTTCTGCATGTGTATGTATATCCTCTTCCACTCCTCCATGACGACATCACGGAGCTGGTGGATGTTAGAGACCTTGCACTCCTCCACCTTCTGTTTGAGGATGCCCCACAGAGGTCTTCAGACATGATTGGCCAATCCAGCACCTTTACCCTCAGTATCTTTAGCAAGGCAGTGCTCGTCCTGGAGGCGTGTTTGGTGTAGTTATGTTGGAATACTGCCCTGCAGCCCAAGGAAGGGGATCATGCGCTGCTTCAGTATGTCAAGTACATGTTGGCATTCATGGTTCCCTCAATGAACTGTAGCTCCTATAGTGAGCAACACTCATGCAGCCCCAAATCATAGCACTCTCACCACCATGCTTGACTGTAGGCAAGATACACTTGTCTTTGTACTGCTCACCTGGTTGCCGCCACACACACTTGACACTATCTGAACCAAATAAGTTTATCTTGGTCTCATCGGACCACAGTACATGGTACCAGTAATCCATGTCCTTAGTTCGCTTGTCTTCAGTAAATTGTTTGCGGGCTTTCTTTTTTTTTGTATAATTGTCTTTTATTACATTTTTCATTTAAAATGAGAAAACGATACAGCAATAAATATCAACATTTCTGCATAAGAGTCAACAAAGTAGACATATTAAGCACGTGCATCATAAACATAAAGAAGATTGAGCCACTACATAATAATGATTTTCAAAGTGACAAACATATGGAATCATAGTGGCATATAAAGATTACATTGTATGATAATGTATGTCCAAAATTAAATGGACCGGTTAATAACTAGTAAGAGATATAAAGGAAGTATAACAAACAAAGACAAGACCATACACAAGGGGAAAGGAGGGGTGTGTCTAGAAAGCAACTTTGTAATGTCACAGAAGCGTATCAGTATAATCATCCCAGGGCTTCTAGACTTTGTCAACTTCGTTCAACTTGATTGGCCATGAGAACAGCTAAGTATTCCATTCTTCTAACATCTAAAACACTTGTTGTAAGGTCCGAACGAGTAGGCCTGTCGTGTCGTTTCCAAAAACTAGCTATAAGGCGTCTAGAAGCTGTCAATATGTGCAGTACAAGTAATATAGTCGTTTTATTTCAGTGGAGTGGGAGGCATATTTAACAAATACAGATAAGAGTTTAAGGGGAACTCAACACCTATTTGTAAAAGAATCTCCGGTGTCTCTTTCCAAAATGGGTGTAATGAAGAAGACTCCCAGAAGATGTGGAACAATGACTCTAGTTCCGTTCCACATCTCCAGCATCTATCTGATAATTTAGGATCAAAATGCCTCAACTGTTGAGGGGTGTGATACCAGAACATCAAAAGTTTATTAAAAATCTTTAAATGTGGCACAAGTGGAAGTTAAAGCTGCTCTTTCCCATATTATTTTCCATTCACCTGGAGATATGTCACGTCCTATGAACGTTTCCCATTTGGAAATATATGAGTGTCTGAGTGGTGTGAAAGGGTCCGGAGAGGACAGTATAATATACATAGCAGAGATGAGTCCTTTAGTAGAGTCTGAAAGTTTACACAACTTCTCAAACGCCCTTGGTGTAGAGACCTATGTAGCATTAAATAAACTAGTGAACAAATCCTGAATTTGCAGATGTTGATATCTAGAGGCCTCTGGTAAGTGGTACGTGGATGTAAAGTGTCAAAAGGTATAATCTTCAAAGTCCTATAATCCACTATAGCTGCAAAGCGGAATATCCTTTTGGAAAACCAGGACTTAAAAAAAGAAACCTCCATACCAGCAGGAAATAGCGGATTAAATAGGAAGGATATCATGGATGAGTTGTCAGACACTAGAGACAATCTCTGTCTACAAAATTTCCAAACAGTATACGTATGAGACATAGGCTCCAACAACTTCGGTGTCTGGGCAGTTGGTATACGAGACCATATTAAGGCATTGGGGTGTATCGGGGCAATCCATAATTTCGCGAATTCCATCCATCTGGAATATGCAAAGAGGTTCGACCAAGCAGGGATACGCCTTAAATGCGTTGCCCAATAATATTTAATGATATCAGGTAGCCCCAGACCACCCTGCGATTTGGGGCCTGTAATGGTACCACATGGAATCCTGTGTTTCTTTCCATTCCAGACGAATTTAAGGATTGAGGCTTGAAGACCTCTCAGATCCCCTCTTGAAATAGGGACCGTAAGGGTCTCCCACAAATATAACAACTTTGGCAGTATGGACATTTTTACCACTGCTATTTGGCCAAATAGAGAAAGGGGTAGAGGCCTCCACTTAGTCATAAGGGCCCTTATCTGTTGGAAAAGGGGGGGGGGATTATAAGTATATAGAGATGCGTATGTCTGAGTTAAGTGTACCCCCAAGCATTTTAAAATATTGTTGGTCCATTTAAAAACAGAAGTTTTCCCTCAGATCACTCAACCTGTCAGGTGGAATGTTCAACGGCAATGCGTCCATTTTTGTAGTATTAACTTTATATTCTGACAGTTTGCTATAATCCTCTAACAACTTGAATAGATTCGGAAGGGTAACATGAAGGTCTGTTAGAGTAAGAAGGACATCATCTGCAAAGAGAGACAGCTTGAAGTCTACATGGTTTACTTTTACTCCATGAATATCAGGGTGTAATCGGACGGAATCAATGCATAGTACAAAAAGAAGAGGAGAGAGCGGGCAGCCCTGCCTAGTGCCATTTAAAAATATGTATCTTACCGGATTGGGCATGGGTCATTTTGATAACAGCTGTAGGTTGGGTATATAGCACACGAAGTGCAGTTACAAAGGGACCACCAATCCCAAAGCCCTGCAAGGTTGAAAAGATAAAAGGCCAGCTTAACCGGTCAAATGCTTTCTCCGCATCCAGGCTTAATAATAAGGCCTGTTGCCCAGTTTTTGAAACAATGTCAATTAAGTCTATACCCCTCGTGTTATCTCCTCCCTGTTGATTCAACAGAAATCCCACTTGATCCTTATGAATTAATTGGGGGAGCAGTATTGAGAGTCGATTCGCGCAAATTTTTGTAAAGATTTTCAAATCTGAGTTAAGAAGGGCTATAGGACGGTAATTGGAACACTCCATATGATCCCTGCCAGGCTTTGGGATGAGGGTGATATAAGACTAACATTGAGGCTGGTATTGGTGCACCTTGTAGAAAAGAGTTCAACAATACATTCATATGTGGGAACGCTGTGTACTCATCCCCTTCATCCCTATCATCATGCGATCTCATCCCCTCACAGATACAGTCCCCGCCCATCTTCCATGCCACCCTCTGATCTCCTCAATTCCAGCCCACCCCCTCCCTTTCTCTCCCTCCATCATTCCCAATCATCACGGCATGTTTATCCCCCTCATCCCCAGCATCACTGCGGTCACATCCCCACTCACATACAGTCCCCGCCCATCTCCCCATGCCGCCCTCTCATCTCCTCAAACAAGCCCATCACTCTCGCCCCCCCCTTGCCTTAACTGGCGCTCTTTATATTATAGTTTATAATAAATGGTATATTACATAATATAATTTATATTTATTTTCATTACTATCTATAATTATTTTTACTATCTATTCATTATTTATTTCATTGTATTCACGCATTAAAGGGTTTCTACCACTTCGTTTTAACATAATTAGCTTTCAGACACTAGCGATCCGCTAGTGTCTGCTCTACCAAACAATCCTAATATAATAGCTTATTGTGCAGCCGTTTCGCTAATAAACTAACTTATATTGATATGCTAATGAGCCTCTAGGTGCTATGGGGGCGTCATTAGCACCTAGAGGCTCGGTCTACCTTCACAAAATCTCAACAGAGGCTCTAGCTTCCCTGAATACTCAGATCACAGCGGAAGAGGTTCAAGAGGTAATAAAGCAGCTCCCCAATAGTAAATCCCCTGGACCAGATGGGTTACCTTATCTTTATTATAAAACGTTTACATCTGTTCTTATCCCACATGTGGTATGTTTCCACTGGACTCGGAGGTCGAGTGGAGGGGTGGACCATAAGCGCAATAACGCAACCAGAATTTTACAAACCAATAGTTTTTTTTATTGTTATTGTGACATCTCCACTGCGCCTGCGCCGATGACATCATAGTGCTCCGAGGAACAGGCGCAGTGGAGATGACTGTGCAAAAAGCGGTCAGACATTCACTGCGCATGCGCCGAATACAGACGCGCACGGTGCATGCGCGTCTGTGGTACCTTGCTGCGACTAGCATAATTTCTGTAAAAGAGGGAGGGAAGAACATGAAGGAGAAAGGGAATACAAAAGACTACTAGTGGACAATATTGAACTTGAGAATGTTCCAATCATTGGGCCTAGTGCCCAGGTTGAGTCAACACATAACTATCTCAGAGCCCTGTCTCTCTTCCCCATCTACAAAGGAGATAAAGGGGGAGGAAGAGGGCAGGTAGAATGATCCATGATATAGGACCATGACTGGACTCTCTTTACAAGAGGTTACAAGTGGAACAGTGCAAGAAATGAAAAAAGATGTAAAAAAGCATATTAACAATAAACCCAATACTGTAAATTATGAAAAGAAAAAAACTGTATTAAACTAGGTTCGTGAGAGTGCAGTGTCTGGAGCTTCCAAAAAGGAAAAGGAAAAAAAAAATGCCATCTAGCAAACAGTGTTCATCAAGAGACGATCATAGGATATCTTCTTGGATGCCAACAGGTCACGTGAGCGCATCCCGGAGCTCATGTTCCAGTGAACCATCCTGAGGTGGCGAACGGTGCCTCTTATGTCGCACTGAGTCCCAGATCAGTGGAGGAGCAGGCAAAGGGTCAGGAATCTCCCAGTCATCCAATTGTGGAACCGGGATGTCCAGGGCAGAGCAGAATGATGATAAGTCTGCATGAGATCTCAACGTGGTGGTTCTTCCATTTCTTGAGACCAACAGAGCAAAGGGATATCCCCAACGATAGGGAATTTTTTTAAATCTCTCAGGTAGTTGAGAAGGGGTTGTAGCGCCTTCCTTTTTTGAAACGTGAGCCATGAAAGATCTTGGTACAGTTGAATTCGTGCCCTATGAAAGTCAATAGTACGTTGTATACCAGCTTGGTCATAATAGATTTCTTTAGCTGGAAGTTGTGTATACAGCATATCACATCACGTGGTTGTGTAGAGGAGTTCTTAGGGCATTAAAGTATAACTGTCATATATTTTTTTTTTTTGGAGTATTGGATTGTGAACTTTTCACTGTGTATTCAATTACCCCTTAATTCCACATTTTTGTTCCCTGTACTGCCTACTTTTACCTGTGCTTAAAATAGGGTTGCTAGGCATGTTCCGTCTATCTGTTGAAGGATGGAGGACGCAGCGTGTAGGCTGCGTGCAAGGTCAGATTACTGACAGCCAGGGACTGTAAGTAAATGATTAAAGCCAGGTCCTTCCGTTTTGAAAAGGCAACCTCTGGATATGACGCTGAGCACGTGTGTTCAACCTCTGTGGTCGCCATGGAGAGGCCTGTTCTGAGTGGAACCTGTCTTGTTCAACTGCTGTATGGTCTTCACCACCATGTTACAGCTCAGTTTCAGGACATTGGCAACCTTCTTATGGTCCAAGCCATCTTTATGTAGTGCAACAACATGGTTGGACTCTTCGCATGACTGGGCTGTAAATATTAAGTGTTTTACACTATTTAGGAAAGACCGGGTCAATAGAAAAGGTGGTCGTGTGAGCCTGTATGTGAGGAGTGATCTGAAGACTAGTGTGAAAGAGGCAATAGTGCGGGAGGATGGTGAGGATGTGGAAACCTTATGGGTGGAAGTTCAAAAGGATATAAACACTGAAAAATAACACTTTGTGTAATCTATAAACCCGCTAACATCACAGAGGATATAGAAACGCAACTGTATAACCAAATAGAGCGGACAGCACAGGCTGGTACAGTGGTCATAATGGGAGATTTTAACTTCCCAGACATTGACTGGGGTCATGGTTCTGCCTCAACCGCAAAGGGGAGAAAATTCCTCAACTTGCTGCAGGACCACTTTATGGGCCAGTTTTGTAGAAGCTCCCACTAGGGGCGATGCTCTGTTGGATCTGGTAATTTCTAATGATGCAGAGCTTGTTGGTAATGTTACGGTTCGAGAAACACTAGGTAATAGTGAGCACAATATAATTATATTCCCCCTAAACTATAAAAAGCTAACTCTGTCAGGCAGAGCAAAGACACTGAATTTCAAAAAGGCCAATTTCCCTGGGTTGAGGGCAGCATTTCAGGGCATAGACTGGGAGTAGATAAGGTCACATAATAATGTCAGAACTTTTGATGTTAATGAAAGTCTATCAAATAAGGCCAACATAGGTATCTGAATAGGAACTTTGAAAAGAGAAGCCATGTTGGTCTGAAGTGATATTTTTCAAGAGCGTACTCTAAGTTCAAACCTTTTGATTTTCAATAATGGATTTAAATTTAAATATGTGTGCTATATATATGTGGACCTTATAGATACAGTCAGGTCCATAAATATTGGGACATCGACACAATTCTAATATTTTTGGCTCTATACACCACCACAATGGATTTGAAATGAAACAAACAAGATGTGCTTTACCTGCAGACTGTCGGCTTTAAATTGAGGGTATTTACATCCAAATCAGGTGAACGGTGTAGGAATTACAACAGTTTGCATATGTGCCTCCCACTTGTTAAGGAACCAAAAGTAATGGGACAGAATAATAATCATAAATCAAACTTTCACTTTTTAATACTTGGTTGCAAATCCTTTGCAGTCAATTACAGTTTGAAGTCTGGAATGCATAGACATCACCAGACGCTGGGTTTCATCCTTGGTGATGCTCTGCCAGGCCTCTACTGCAACTGTCTTCAGTTCCTGCTTGTTCTTGGGGCATTTTTTCCTTAAGTTTTGTCTTCAGCAAGTGAAATGCATGCTCAATCGGATTCAGGTCAGGTGATTGACTTGGCCATTGCATAACATTCCACTTCTTTCCCTTTAAAAACTCTTTGGTTGCTTTTGCAGTATGCTTTGGGTCATTGTCCATCTGCACTGTGAAGCGCCGTCCAATGAATTCTAAAGCATTTGGCTGAATATGAGCAGATAATGTTGCCCGAAACACTTCAGAATTCATCCTGCTGCTTTTGTCAGCAGTCACATCATCAATAAATACAAGAGAACCAGTTCCATTGGCAGCCATACATGCCCACGCCATGACACTACCACCAGCATGCTTCACTGATGAGGTGGTATGTTTAGGATCATGAGCAGTTCCTTTCCTTCTCCATACTCCTCTCTTCCCATCACTCTGGTACAAGTTGATCTTGGTCTCATCTGTCCATAGGATGTTGTTCCAAAACTGTGAAGGCTTTTTTAGATGTCGTTTGGCAAACTCTAATCTGGCCTTCCTGTTTTTGAGGCTCACCAATGTATTCCATCTTGTGGTGAACCCTCTGTATTCACTATGGTAAAGTCTTCTCTTGATTGTTGACTTTGACACACATACACCTACCTCCTGGAGAGTGTTCTTGATCTGGCCAACTGTTGTGAAGGGTGTTTTCTTCACCAGGGAAAGAATTCTTCGGTCATCCACCACAGTTGTTTCCGTGGTATTCCGGGTCTTTTGGGGTTGCTGAGCTCACCGATGCGTTCCTTCTTTTTAAGAATGTTCCAAACAGTTGTTTTGGCCAGGCCTAATGTTTTTGCTATCTCTCTGATGGGTTTGTTGTGTTTTTTTTCAGCCTAATGATGGCTTGCTTCACTGATAGTGACAGCTCTTTGGATCCCATCTTGAGAGTTGACAGCAACAGATTCCAAATGCAAATAGCAGACTGGAAATGAACTCTGGACCTTTTATCTGCTCATTGTAATTGGGATAATGAGGGAATAACACACACCTGGCCATGGAACAGCTGAGAAGCCAATTGTCCCATTACTTTTGGATCCTTAACAACTGGGAGGCACATATGCAAACTGTTGTAATTCATACACCGTTCACCTGATTTGGATTTAAATACCCTCAAATTAAAGCTGACAGTCTGCAGTTAAAGCACATCTTGTTAGTTTAATTTCAAATCTATTGTGGTGGTGTATAGAGCCAAAAATGTTAGAATTGTGTAGATGTCCCAATATTTATGGACCTGGCTGTATATTCAATTTTAAAGTTAGAATTATAGTAGTTATTCCTATGTAATTCCAAAATACATGACTGAAAACTAGCACAAGTTAATGATCCCTTTCCTTAAGGATTTCTTGAATGGAGAGATGTAGACTCAGGTGTTAAAAGCAAATACTGAGTCTTCCCCAGAACAATCACCTGAGTGTGGTAATGTGTATCTTGAATTATTTAGGTCTGGTCAGAAGATTAAGAGGTTTGCTTAAATACAAAAGTCATTGTCTATTTCAGATCTCCTCAAAGTTTTGTCTAAAACATTAGTTAAAGTTTATCTCAGTTAAATGAATAAGAAAATATACAGATGAGGGATAAGTGCCTTGACTTTTATATGGAGTACTAGTGCCATCTAGTCTTAGGTTAACATTAAGGTTTAGAGTGTAAAATTCATTATGGGAGGTCCTATTAGTTATCAAATGATGTCACTATTTAATGATAAAACTTGACCAAGCCCTTTCTAAAATGGAATAAAAGAGGGTATGGGACTACAGAGGGGAGATCAGGAGCTTCTTGAATCAGCTTGGGATGGTCATATTGAGGACAGAAGGATCCATCTTTAGAATCCATCTTTTAAACCAGAGATCCACTTTTTGATACCTGAGGAAGCCATCTGACCAGCTATCCTACTATCCAAGCAATTCCATCCATCTCTCCAGTTATTTGAAAATCCCGGTTGTATCCCTGAACCGTGATGTTGATCTTTCCAGTCAGATCATCCGGTATAGTATAATTTTTTTATACGGTAGCTTTATATTATACATATTGTATTAACCATATTGTGTAGGTAGGATTTATACTGAATTGAGTTGGATCTTGTAACTGCAGTATCAAAATCTAAATTTTGTTCAGTATGAAGAACCTAAAGAACTGATTTCGTTCTAGTTATATATGGTTGAAAATATCTATATGTATAAGGATATTTTCTGAATATCTGATCCACATGTTGGCTGGGAGAGATCAAGGGTACGGTTAAGGAGTTAGGTTATTAAGATATCTGTAATTAGAGTATATTCAGTGGAATTATCTTGAGTTTTCCTAATGACATATTTTGATTATTAATCTATTGTTATTGATTTTCAATTGATAAGTATTTGATTGTTACCAACTTTACATTATACACTGCTCAAAAAAATAAAGGGAACACAAAAATAACACATCCTAGATCTGAATTAATTAAATATTCTTCTGAAATACTTTGTTCTTTACATAGTTGAATGTGCTGACAACAAAATCACACGGAAATCAAATTTTTTAACCCATGGAGGTCTGGATTTGGAGTCACACTCAAAATTAAAGTGGAAAAACACACTACAGGCTGATCCAACTTTGATGTAATGTCCTTAAAACAAGTCAAAATGAGGCTCAGTAGTGTGTGTGTGGCCTCCACGTGCCTGTATGACCTCCCTACAGTGCCTGTGCATGCTCCTGATGAGGTGGCGGACGGTCTCCTGAGGGATCTCCTCCCAGACCTGGACTAAAGCATCTGCCAACTCCTGGACAATCTGTGGTGCAACGTGATGTTGGTGGATAGAGCGAGACATGATGTCCCAGATGTGCTCAATTGGATTCAGGTCTGGGGAACGGGCGGGCCAGTCCATAGCATCAATGCCTTCGTCTTGCAGGAACTGCTGACACACTCCAGCCACATGAGGTCTAGCATTGTCTTGCATTAGGAGGAACCCAGGGCCAACCGCACCAGCATATGGTCTCACAAGGGGTCTGAGGATCTCATCTCGGTACCTAATGGCAGTCAGGCTACCTCTGGCGAGCACATGGAGGGCTGTGCGGCCCTCCAAAGAAATGCCACCCCACACCATTACTGACCCAATGCCAAACCGGTCATGCTGGAGGATGTTGCAGGCAGCAGAACGTTCTCCACGGCGTCTCAAGACTCTGTCACATGTACTCAGTGTGAACCTGCTTTCATCTGTGAAGAGCACAGGGCGCCAGTGGCGAATTTGCCAATCTTGGTGTTCTTTGGCAAATGCCAAACGTCCTGCACGGTGTTGGGCTGTAAGCACAACCCCCACCTGTGGACGTCGGGCCCTCATATCACCCTCATGGAGTCTGTTTCTGACCGTTTGAGCAGACACATGCACATTTGTGGCCTGCTGGAGGTCATTTTGCAGGGCTCTGGCAGTGTTCCTCCTTGCACAAAGGCGGAGGTAGCGGTCCTGCTGCTGGGTTGTTGCCCTCCTACAGCCTCCTCCACGTCTCCTGATGTACTGGCCTGTCTCCTGGTAGCGCCTCCATGCACTGGACACTACGCTGACAGACACAGCAAACCTTCTTGCCACAGCTCGCATTGATGTGCCATCCTGGATAAGCTGCACTACCTGAGCCACTTGTGTGGGTTGTAGACTCCGTCTCATGCTACCACTAGAGTGAAAGCACCGCCAGCATTCAAAAGTGACCAAAACATCAGCCAGGAAGCATAGGAACTAAGAAGTGGTCTGTAGTCACCACCTGCAGAACTACTCCTTTATTGGGGGTGTCTTGCTAATTGCCTATAATTTCCACCTGTTGTCTATCCTATTTGCACAACAGCATGTGAAACTGATTGTCACTCAGTGTTGCTTCCTAAGTGGACAGTTTGATTTCACAGAAGTGTGATTGACTTGGAGTTACATTGTGTTGTTTAAGTGTTCCATTTATTTTTTTGAGCAGTGTATATTATTTAGCACTAAAAAAAATTGGATTAATAAATCATATATATTTTGTCTGTAACTGGGTTTTGTCTTCAATTCAACGCAGATCACAAGCTTGTTTTAGCTTTGTATTTATGATAATAGATTAGAATCTCCTTCATTACAGATCCTAATTTATTCACATAAATAATATAGACTGTCAATCGGAGACAGCATAAATATTTTGACATATTCTGGAGGTCCCGAGATCTGCTTGTAATAGAAACAAAATTTGGTTGTGCAAAATATATATTTGATCAGGGCATTGTGGTATTTGTAGTGCAACAAGTAAAAATATGTCTGAGAACAATAGCGAGGCTAGCCAAGGCATGCAGGGAGACTCAAGAATTAGTTGAACATATTGTGATGTGTCATATGCATGACAGGTTGGATATTAAGAGAGAGTTAAAGGATTGGATGGTTGAACTGGAAAGGAGAGCTGTAGAATATGCAGATGATGTCAATAAATCATACCCTTATGGTGAATTTACAAACCTTTAAAACCCAAATAATTGTGAATAATGGTATGCCAAAGGAAGTCCATTTGTCTAAAGACACTATCATTGGTATGGCATTAGATTCAGATTATTATACTTTTGGGTTTCAGAATGTAATTATTGGCCTAATACCTGTCACTACCAGAGCTTTGGGACGTTCTCACAGCTCTGCTTCTCCACCCCTGTGATGATGTCACTACTAGAGCTGGGAGGAGTTCTCACTGCTCTGTTTACTTTTGGTTTCCTTCCTCCCAGCTGTTCCTCATGCGTTTGATTTCCCTCTCTTTATATCACCCCTCCTCCTTTTGTAGGGCGTGGATTATAGTTCTCATTTCAGTTGTAGCTCTTGCTTTAGTATCTTCACTTGTAGCTATCAGTTCACTGGACCTGTGTTCTGCTGCAGCAAGCACTCCGGATATTGCCAGCTGTCCTTGGATCCGTCTTCTCTGCGGCTGCAACACCTTCAGCTAAGTGTACAGACTTTGTTGTGTACCTGATTGTTTTCTGACTGGATCTGAGGTGGCCACGGTTCCCTCCATATACTGAGTAGGGCACCGGTGGCCGCGCCCCTTCCACTATTGTAGGGGTTACAGTGGTCATCAGTCTTAGGCACGTGGGCATGCCTCGTTCCACCATTTGGATCCGGGCATGTGCTTTAGCAGCATAGGGAGAGCTTTGAGGGTCTGACAGGGGTCACCCTTTATCCTCCCTAGTTTGGGTCCGGTCAGTAGCTCTTTTACTGTGTATACTATTGTTGCTCACTTACAGCCGTGACATTATAATCCACCAAAACCGTCCTTTTTTGACATGGATCCGCTATCTGGCCTGGTTGACCGCATGCAGGGTCTTTCTTTGGAAGTAGCGGATCTCCGTCAATCTATGACTTAGCTTCAAGCATTGGGCTCTGCTCCGGCTCATGGAGTCTGTTGCGAGCCAAAGGTCTCACTTCCGGAAACGTTCTCCGGGGGCAGTGAGAATTTTGTTCGCTTCAGAGAGGCATGCAAACTCCATTTTTGCTTGTGTCCCCACTCCTCTGGTAAGGAGGAGCAGAGGGTGAGGATTGTCATCTCCCTGCTCAGGGGTAATGCTCAGACTTGGGCTTTTTCGCTGCCATCAGGGGATCCCTCCCTTCGATCCGTGGAAAGATTTTTTGTGGCCCTGGGGCAGATTTATGATGACCCGGATCGTGTTGCTCTGGCCGAATCTAACTTACGTGTTTTATGCCAGAACAAACTGTCTGCGGAGCTTTATTGTTCTGAATTTCGGAGATGGGCAGCTGATTCGGGTTGGAATGATGCTGCACTCCGGAGTCAGTTCTGTCATGGTCTCTCAGAGAGATTGAAAGATGCGTTTGCTTTCCATGAGAGACCAACGTCCTTAGAGTCTGCCATGTCATTGGTGGTACGCCTTGACAGGCGTCTAAGAGAAAGAAACGAGACCTCTCTGTCCTGCGATTGTCAGTCTAGGGGCAGTGGTGCAGACTCATTCAGTGTGCAGGGGCCTCATCCTGTCTCGCTCCCCTCTGAGGAGGAGCCCATGCAGCTAGGTCGACTTGCCCCTGATAAAATAGGATTTAGTCCTCAGAGTATGGTGTGTTTTTGTTGTGGGGGCATAGGTCATTTGGCAAATGTTTGTCCGTCTAGGAGATTCTTGAACTGTACTAAGAGCGATAATAAGAGAGAAACCTCAAAAGGTAAATCATCAAATTCTGCTTCATCTGCTACTTTGGGCAAAGTTGATGTAGGAATTGATGCTTTTCCTCTGACCTGCAGTTCCCGTTTTCTCCTGTCTGCCAGGGTGGCTCTAGAGAGCAAAGTCATTTCTTGTGAGATTTTTATCGATAGTGGAGCGGCCGTCAATCTTATTGACACTCAATTTGTAGCCATGCATGGTTTTCAGGTTTGCACATTAGAAAAGGATATACCTGTTTTTGCTATTGACTCTGCTCCACTCTCACAGAGATCTCTGAAGGGCATTGTTCACAATATCCGGCTAGCTGTAGGTGACACTCATGTGGAGGATATATCTTGTTTTGTCCTTAACGGATTGCCTTCTCCTCTAGTTTTGGGGTTACCCTGGCTCACTAGACATAACCCCACTATTGATTGGCAAGGAAGGCAGATAAATGAGTGGAGTGACTTTTGTAGAGAGAATTGTCTCACAGCGACTTTTGCAGAGGTGTCTACTAAAACTGTGCCATCATTTCTCTCTGATTTCTCGGACGTGTTTTCCGAGAGCGGTGTTCAGGAGCTACCTCCTCACCGGGAGTTTGACTGTCCCATTAACCTCATTCCCGGCGCCAAGCTGCCAAAAGCACGCCTCTACAATCTCTCACAACTGGAAAGAATCGCAATGCGAACTTATATCTCTGAGAGTCTCGAGAAGGGGCATATTCGTCCCTCAAAGTCACCTGTGGCCGCAGGTTTTTTTTTTGTTAAAAAAAAAGATGGCTCTCTGAGACCTTGCCTAGATTTTAGGGAGCTGAACCGTATCACGATTCGCGATCCCTATCCCCTTCCTCTGATCCCGGACCTCTTCAACCAAATTGTTGGGGCCAAGGTGTTTTCCAAATTGGATTTGAGAGGCGCGTACAACCTGGTCAGGGTCAGAGAGGGGGATGAATGGAAAACGGCCTTTAATACCCCTAACGGGCATTTCGAGAATCTCGTTATGCCTTTCGGCCTGATGAATGCTCCGGCCGTCTTTCAGCATTTTGTTAATAGTATTTTCTACCATTTAATGGGGAAATTTGTATTGGTGTATCTTGATGATATTTTGATTTTTTCCCCTGATGTTCAGACCCATCAGGATCATCTTTTTCAGGTTCTGCAGATTCTGCGGGAAAATAAATTGTACGCCAAGCTGGAGAAATGTCTTTTTATGGTATCGGAGATTCAATTTCTGGGTTTTCTCCTCTCTGCTTCTGGTTTTCGCATGGATCCGGAGAAGGTCCGTGCTGTACTTGAGTGGGAGCTTCCTGAGAATCAGAAGGCATTGATGCGCTTTCTGGGTTTTGCGAACTATTACAGAAAGTTCATTTTGAATTATTCCTCTGTTGTCACCCCTTACTGACATGACAAAAAAGGGGGCGGATTTTTCCTCTTGGTCGGAGGAGGCGCTTGCAGCCTTTTCTAAGATTAAAGAGAGTTTTGCGTCTGCTCCCGTCTTGGTGCATCCCGATGTTTCCTTACCTTTTATTGTTGAGGTGGATGCTTCCGAGGTGGGTGTGGGTGCGGTTTTGTCCCAGGGCCCTTCTCCTGCCAAATGGCGACCCTGTGCCTTTTTCTCTAAAAAAACTCTCCCCGGCAGAGAGAAACTATGATGTAGGAGATAGGGAATTGTTGGCCATCAAGTTGGCTTTCGAGGAATGGCGCCATTGGTTGGAGGGGGCCAGGCACCCTATCACCGTTTTTACCGACCATAAGAATCTGGCATACTTGGAGTCGGCCAGGCGTATGAATCCGAGACAGGGCAGATGGTCTCTGTTCTTCTCCAGATTCAATTTTGTTGTTACATTCCGACCTGGGATAAAAAATGTGAAGGCTGATGCTCTCTCTCGCTGTTTTCCGGGAGGAGGAAACTCTGAGGACCCGGGTCCCATTTTGGCGGAGGGGGTAGTTGTTTCTGCTCTATATTCCGATTTGGAGGCCGAGGTCCAGGCTGCCCAGACTGAGACACCTGCTCGTTGTCCTTCTGGGAAGTTGTTCGTGCCTCCTGAGCTACGTCACAAACTCTTTAAGGAGCATCATGATACGGTTCTTACTGGTCACCCCGGGAGTAGAGCCACGGTAGATCTCATTGCTCTGAGATTTTGGTGGCCGGCTCTTCGTAAGTCGTGGAGGGTTTTGTGGCTGCTTGTGAGACGTGCGCTCGCGCTAAGGTCCCTCGTTCACGGCCTTCAGGTTCCCTTCTCCCGTTACCCATACCTTCCCGTCCTTGGACACACCTGTCCATGGACTTTATCACGGATCTTCCTCGGGGAAGTCGGTGATCCTGGTGGTGGTGGACCGTTTTAGCAAGATGGCTCATTTCGTACCTTTCCCTGGTTTACCCAATGCTAAAACGTTGGCGCAAGCTTTTGTCGACCATATTGTTAAATTGCACGGCATTCCCTCTGATATTGTTTCCGATAGAGGCACGCAGTTTGTGTCCAGGTTCTGGAAGGCTTTCTGTTCTCGCCTGGGGGTTCGGCTGTCCTTCTCTTCTGCTTTTCACCCGCAGTCGAATGGTCAGACTGAGCGCCTCAATCAGAATCTGGAGACATATTTGCGCTGTTTTGTGGCAGAGAACCAGGAGGATTGGTGTTCATTTCTCCCTCTTGCTGAGTTTGCTCTGAACAACCGTCGTCAGGAATCTTCTGATAAGTCACCATTCTTTGGTGCATATGGGTTCCATCCGCAGTTTGGGACATTCTCGGGAGGGGCTCTTTCTGGTTTACCTGAGGAGGAGAGATTTTCCTCGTCTTTGTCTACCATTTGGCAAAAGATTCAGAGTAATCTTAAAAAGATGAGTGAGAGGTATAGGCGTGTGGCTGATAAGAGACGTGTGCCTGGTCCGGACCTGAATGTGGGTGATCTGGTGTGGTTGTCTACAAGAAATATTAAACTGAAGGTTCCCTCCTGGAAATTGTGTCCCAAGTTTATTGGGCCTTATAAAATCTTGTCAGTCATCAATCCTGTTGCCTTCCGTCTTGATCTTCCACGGGTTTGGAAGATACATAATGTATTTCATAGATCTCTCTTAAAACCATATGTCCAGCCCACGGTACCCTCCTCTTTGCCTCCTCCTCCGATTTTGGTTGATGGCAATCTGGAGTTTGAGGTTTCCAGAATTGTGGACTCTCGCATTGTCCGCGGTTCTCTTCAGTACCTCGTTCATTGGAAGGGTTATGGTCCTGAGGAGAGGATGTGGGTTCCGGTGTCGGACATTAAAGCCACTCGCCTCATCAGGGCATTTCATAGGGCTCATCCTGAGAAGGTGGGTCCTGGGTGTCCGGAGTCCACCCGTAGAGGGGGGGGGGTACTGTCACTACCAGAGCTTTGGGACGTTCTCACAGCTCTGTTTCTCCACCCCTGTGATGATGTCACTACTAGAGCTGGGAGGAGTTCTCACTGCTCTGTTTACTTTTGGTTTCCTTCCTCCCAGCTGTTCCTCATGCGTTTGATTTCCCTCTCTTTATATCACCCCTCCTCCTTTTGTAGGGCGTGGATTATAGTTCTCATTTCAGTTGTAGCTCTTGCTTTAGTATCTTCACTTGTAGCTATCAGTTCACTGGACCTGTGTTCTGCTGCAGCAAGCACTCCGGATATTGCCAGCTGTCCTTGGATCCGTCTTCTCTGCGGCTGCAACACCTTCAGCTAAGTGTACAGACTTTGTTGTGTACCTGATTGTTTTCTGACTGGATCTGAGGTGGCCACAGTTCCCTCCATATACTGAGTTGGGCACCGGTGGCCGTGCCCCTTCCACTATTGTAGGGGTTACAGTGGTCATCAGTCTTAGGCACGTGGGCATGCCTCGTTCCGCCATTTGGATCCGGGCATGTGCTTTAGCAGCATAGGGAGAGCTTTGAGGGTCTGACAGGGGTCACCCTTTATCCTCCCTAGTTTGGGTCCGGTCAGTAGCTCTTTTACTGTGTATACTATTGTTGCTCACTTACAGCCGTGACAATACCTGAATCGTATCTAATAGGAGAACAATTGGTGGAACAAACATTTTATTCTTCTCCTGAAGGATTGTTCACCATTCGTTCAGTATATCCTTTTAATCTTGAAGGTACCTGCAAGGTAGAGGAATCCTCCTCCTTTAATCATACAATTAATGAGCAGGAAGCCTAGGAAAATCATGAGTTTGATGAAAAAGCAGGTAAGTCAAATCATGACCTCACTGACAGGTTGGAGGAAACCTATGAAATAGGTTAACCTGAAGTTTTCCCAGAGTTTATGGAAATGGTCCAGCAACAAATCTCATTAGCTGATGGATGCTCCAATGACCCAGAGCAACAATTAAAAGAAGTTCTTTTAGAATTTAAGGATATCTTTGCTAAAGAGTCCTTTGATTGTGGTCTGACTGACATGCATATTGCCAGGATTCAGACTGATCCTAAGGCACCCGTTTATATCAAGCAATATCGTCTTCCACTAGCTTGTTACGACTCGCTAGCGGAAATCATCCGAAATCTTAAGGAGAGCGGTATTATAAGTCCGGTGCACAGTTCTCATAATAATCCTATTCTTGGAATTCTTGAACCGAATGGTCAATGTCATTTATGTGCTGATCTTCGTCAGCTCAATAAACATGTATATATGTCTGGCTGGACCGTGCCATATATAGACCAATGCTTGGTACAAATGAAAGGCGCCAGGATCTTTACCACCTTAGATTGCGCTCAGGTATATTGGACCATCAAAGTGAGTCCTGAAGACCAATACAAATTAGCCTTTACTTTTGGTAAAGAACAGTTTGCCTGGACCAGACTATCGTTTGAATTTGCGGTGTTTTTACCTAAGGCCATGCCTGCTGCCACGAAAAGGGGAAACTTAACGTATGTAGATGACATATTGATGAAAAGTACCTCATTTGACCAACATATCCAAGAGATTAGGCATGTACTGAATCAGTTGAGGGAGACAGGTGTAAACATTTCTTTACAGAAAGCCCAGTAGTGTCGGTCCAAGGTAAATTTCCTTAGACATAAGGTTACCTCTGAAGGCCTGAATACCCAGAAGAAAAAGGTAGAGGCTGTAAGTAAATCTAAAACGCCTACCAACATCAGTGAACTAAGATCATTCCTGGGAATGATGAATTACTCCCGTAAATACATTGATAACTATGCTAAGATTGGTAAGCCGTTGTTAACATTGTTAAAGAAAGGTATCCCGTGGAGATTGGGGAAGGATAAGGGACAAGCCATGACTGAGCTTAAAAGGAGACTCACCCAAGCCCCATGTCTAGCGTATCCAGAGGGGGGGGGGGACCCTTTTATCTGGAAACTGGGTTTATGGATCTTCGTATTAGTGCTGTCCTATGCCAAAAACAGGATAAATTACATAAAGTTACAGCTTATGCAAGTAAATCCCTGTCACCGGGAGAAATAAAGTTTAACGACTGTGAAGAAGCTTTATTAGCCACAGTCTGGGCACTTCAAAACTTCTAAAGTTTTGTACAGGGTGAGAAAATTATTGTTGAAACGGCCTATCAACCCCTACAATATCTACAGAGTGATAAAATTAGGGGTGGTAACTTGTCTAAAAGCAGGATCACTGCTTGGACCTTGTCTTTACAAGAATGGCCGTTGGACAGTGACCAGTAGCCCAAGGACTTGCTGAACTACATGACTGCACCGCTCATTCTCATAAAGAAGAGCTGGTAGATGATTTTCTAGAGGAACAAAAATCTTCCCCTTACAAAGTATATGACGAAGACTATTGCTCTCTACTCCCGTGTGTACATAGATGGTTGTGCTTATCACACCACTGTAGGGTACGAAAGAAAACTAGTGGCAGGAATTGGCATTACTTGGATAGATGAGTGCCCGAGTATTTCAATAGGTTACAGTATTGGTGCTAAAAGTAGCCAGGTAGCCCGAATTAGCAGCAGTCTACCAAACAGTTAAAATTGCTGTAGAGCACAATATAAAGGAATTAGTCGTAGTTACTGATTCAAATTATGTACGGAACAGTTGTGTAGAATATATGCCCACATGGAAGAGGAGTCACATGTTACGGTCCAATAACAAACCGGTGAAACACGCCAAGTTGTTTTGTGCCATAGACGAGCTGGTCCGATGTAATGATCTAACCATTTATTGGAAAAAGACTAAAAGGTCATTCGAAACCCAAAATATAGATAAAGAGGGTAATGACCTAGCTGATAAACTGGCCATAGAAACATAGAATGTGTCGGCAGATAAGAACCATTTGGCCCATCCAGTCTGCCCAATATACTTAACACTATGGATAGCCCCTGGCCCTATCTTATATGAAGGATGGCCTTATGCCTATCCCATGCATGCTTAAACTCCTCCACTGTATTTGCAGCTACCACTTCTGCAGGAAGGCTATTCCATGCATCCACTACTCTCTCAGTAAAGTAATACTTCCTGATATTACTTTTAAACCTTTGCCCCTCTCATTTAAAACTATGTCCTCTTGTAGCAGTTTTTCTTCTTTTAAATATTCTCTCCTCTTTTACCTTGTTGATTCCCTTTATGTATTTAAAAGTTTCTATCATATCCCCTCTGTCTCGTCTTTCTTCCAAGCTATACATGTTAAGGTCCTTTAATCTTTCCTGGTAAGTTTTATCCTGCAATCCATGTACCAGTTTAGTAAATAGGGTATCATGTGGATATAAATCATTTACTAGAAATGATTCCCATTGACGCCATCACTAGACAACAGGCTAGGGCCCAAACTGAAAATAGTGTAGTTCAGTGGAGCCAAGAATCTTCTAGAGAGGATCTGATCAAAAGCCAGAAGGAAGATCCTATATTGGGAATCTTCTATAAACATATTGAGGATCCTAATAATAATCCCATATCAGAATATAATTATACCCAAAAGGAAGACCTCCGATTATTTATGAATACCAAATCCCAATTTAGTATTCAGGATGGGTTATTAATGAGAACCTCTAAAAATGGAATTCAGCAGTGGGTAGTTCCTACTACATTTAGAGGTTTAATGTTACAGCATGCCTATGATGCACCTACAGCTGGTCATCGTGGAGAAAATATTACATATGAGTCACTACGTGATTATGCCTATTGGCCTCATATGTTAAAGGATGTCCAGAGTTATTGTCAAGGTTGTTTGGTATGTGCGCAATTTCAACCTCAAGGTCCTAAACATCGTGCTCCACTTCAGAAGATCGGCTTTTCATTACCCTGGTCTGACATCCAAATAGATTTTATTGGTCCTGTTACCCGGTCATCCCGAGGGAATAAATACATGTTGACCGTCACTTGCGTATTTACAAAATGGGTAGAGTGTCTACCGGCCCGCAATAACACAGCCGAGACCTGTGCATGTTTGTTGATTAACCATGTATTATACAGATTTGGGTTACCGTTAAGGATAGATTCAGACCGTGGGTCACACTTTGTAAGTGAGGTAATGGCAAAGATGTGGAAGATCTCGGGTGTGAAGAGAAAATTACACATTGCCTATCGTCCAGCATCTAGTGGATCCGTTGAGCGCTATAACCAGTCCATTGTTAACATCCTTAGAAGTATGTTAAGGAGTCGGGTAAAGACTGGGACATAAAGTTACCGTTAGTGCTCATGGCCATTAGAGCTACTCCAAGCACAGCTACCCAGATGTCACCTTTTGAGCTGATGACGGGGAGAAGAATGGTACTTCCTCAACATCTGTTGCATCGTACAGTACAGACCAAAAGTTTGGACACACGTTCTCATTCAAAGAGTTTTCTTTATTTTCATGACTATGAAAGCATCAAAACTATGAATTAACACATGTGGAATTATATATATAACAGTTGTTTCACACTTGTTTGTCATATTCTAGGTTCTTCAAAGTAGCCACCTTTTGCTTTGATTACTGCTTTGCACACTCTTGGCATTCTCTTGATGAGCTTCAAGAGGTAGTCCCCTGAAATGCTCTTCCAACAGTCTTGAAGGAGTTCCCAGAGATGCTTAGCACTTGTTGGCCCTTTTGCCTTCACTCTGCGGTCCAGCTCACCCCAAACCATCTCGATTGGGTTCAGGTCCGGTGACTGTGGAGGCCAGGTCATCTGGCGCAGCACCCCATCACTCTCCTTCATGGTCAAATAGCCCTTACTTTCAAAGTTTTCCCAATTTTTCGGTTGACTGACTGACCTTCATTTCTTAAAGTAATGATGGCCACTCGTTTTTCTTTACTTAGCTGCTTTTTTCTTGCCATAATACAAATTCTAACAGTCTATTCAGTAGGACTATCAGCTGTGTATCCACCTGACTTCTCCTCAACGCAACTGATGGTCCCAACCCCTTTTATAAGGCAAGAAATCCCACTTATTAAACCTGACAGCGCACACCTGTGAAGTGAAAACCATTTCAGGGGACTACCTCTTGAAGCTCATCAAGAGAATGCCAAGAGTGTGCAAAGCAGTAATCAAAGCAAAAGGTGGCTACTTTGAAGAACCTAGAATATTACATATTTTCAGTTGTTTCACACTTGTTTGTTATGTATATAATTCCACATGTGTTAATTTATCGTTTTGATGCCTTCAGTGTGAATCTACAATTTTCATAGTCATGAAAATAAAGAAAACTCTTTGAATGAGAAGGTGTGTCCAAACTTTTGGTCTGTACTGTACATCAGATCATAACCTGATCAATGCAGCCACGACACATCAGTATGTAGAGGACCTTCGTAAGTATCTTCAACACGCATTTGCTTTCGTGCAAAAGAATCTTGAGAAAGCTGCTGTAACAAAATGTATTATGATTTAAAGACTACGAAAAAGGAGGTAGGTGATAGAGTATATCTCTATAACTTTGCCTGGGATCGGGTTAAAGAAAGAAAATTTCTCCCATCATGGAGAAGTCCTTATGACATTATCGATAAAATATCACCCGCAGTGTATAAGGTGAAAATTAATACCAAAGATGGTCTCATGGAGAAATGGGTTCATGTCAACCAACTGCGAGTGTGTCATACTAGATCACAGTTGAGAGTATTAGAGGGTGATGCTGAAAAAGAAAATTAACAAGAATGTTGATAAAATATGATAAATGATCAACGCTATGATTTCTCTCAGCTTACAGACGGTCAGATTTTGAGAAATATGAAACATCTACACAGAACCCAATTAGGAAAACTATAAATGTTAATTCTAAAGATTATGTATTTATATTCTTAAATTCTTTCATCCGAAATAGGACGGGCAGAACCGAGACGCTGATTCCCTTAAGTAATGATGACTACCAAGACTACAGCCATTGTGTGGATGGTATTAATCCTTGGAGCCCAATTTCGGATGGAACCTATCATCGAGTCGGGACCATCATCGGGAATTATGCTACAGGATGATCCGGGATTCTTGTTGGTGGAAAAGATGATTCTGTCACAGAAAATTTTTGAATTGTGGTGGCTACTACAACTTCAGCAGGTAATTCGGTTTCCGTCAAGGCTTTACAAGCGGAAGTGGGAAATTTGAAGGAAAATATTGAACTCCTATCAGGAGATTGAGTTTCAAAAGACAAACATGGAAAAATTAATGAACCTCGTTAATAATATTACTATTGTGACCTCAAATCTTCATTCTGAACTAATTTCACATTCTACCAAGTTACATCAGAATCATGAACGATTTAAATATGAACTTTTATTTATAAAAGATGCCATTATGTTCCACACATTATCATTTTTTTAAGAAGTACAAAGCGGGATAAGTGACTTAATTCAGGGTAGCGTGCAATTATATTTTGTTTCGCGGGACATGATAAAGAAAATGTTTAATGAATTAAATGAAGAAGCCATGAAGGAATTCCAACATAAGATATATACTTTGATGGACACTAAAAAGTCTTCTAACCTCTTTTCCGGTCATGTCCAGTACTAACTGGAATAACGGAAAAAGGGGGTGATTTGTCAGAACTTTTGTTAATGAGAGTCTATCAAATAAGGCCAACATAGGTATCTGAATAGGAACTTTGGAAAGAGAAGCCATGTTGGTCTGAAGTGATATTTTTCAAGAGGGTACTCTAAGTTCAAACCTTTTGGACTTATAATCCCTAACCAAAGATTAGATTTATGTGAAGGCATTTGTTTATGAAACTTAGGAGAGTTTACATAGTCTGGTTTTTGTATGAAGAGGCTTAGACAGATTGAATAAAGATATTGACGCAGATAAGACACCTAGAAATCTGTTGAGTCAAATTAGATGCAGGGAATAGAAAGATTAATGTTATTGGTGATTAACCCATATTAATGAATTCTGATATATATATATATATATATACACACACTGCTCAAAAAAATAAAGGGAACACTTAAACAACACAATGTAACTCCAAGTCAATCACACTTCTGTGAAATCAAACTGTCCACTTAGGAAGCAACACTGAGTGACAATCAATTTCACATGCTGTTGTGCAAATGGGATAGACAACAAGTGGAAATTATAGGCAATTAGCAAGACACCCCCAATAAAGGAGTGGTTCTGCAGGTGGTGAGCACAGACCACTTCTCAGTTCCTATGCTTCCTGGCTGATGTTCTGGTCACTTTTGAATGCTGGCGGTGCTTTCACTCTACTGGTAGCATGAGACGGAGTCTACAACCCACACAAGTGGCTCAGGTAGTGCAGCTTATCCAGGATGGCACATCAATGCGAGCTGTGGCAAGGAGGTTTGCTGTGTCTGTCAGCGTAGTGTCCAGAGCTTGGAGGCGCTACCAGGAGACAGGCCAGTACATCAGGAGACGTGGAGGAGGCCAACAACCCAGCAGCAGGACCGCTACCTCCGCCTTTGTGAAAAGAGGAACAGGAGGAGCACTGCCAGAGCCCTGCAAAATGAACTCCAGCAGGCCACAAATGTGCTTGTGTCTGCTCAAACGGTCAGAAACAGACTCCATGAGGGTGATATGAGGGCCCGACATCCACAGGTGGGGGTTGTGCTTACAGCCCAACACCGTGCAGGACGTTTGGCATTTGCCAGAGAACACCAAGATTGGCAAATTCGCCACTGGCGCCCTGTGCTCTTCACAGATGAAAGCAGGTTCACACTGAGCACATGTGACAGACGTGACAGTCTGGAGACGCCGTGGAGAACGTTCTGCTGCCTGCAACATCCTCCAGCATAACCGGTTTGGCATTGGGTCAGTAATGGTGTGGGGTGGCATTTCTTTGGATGGCCGCACAGCCCTCCATGTGCTCGCCAGAGGTAGCCTGACTGCCATTAGGTACCGACATGAGATCCTCAGACCCCTTGTGAGACCATATGCTGGTGCGGTTGGTCCTGGGTTCCTCCTAACGCAAGACAATGCTAAACCTCATGTGGCTGGAGTGTGTCAGCAGTTCCTGCAAGACGAAGGCATTGATGCTATAGACTGGCCCGCCCGTTCCCCAGACCTGAATCCAATTGAGCACATCTGGGACATCATGTCTCGCTCTATCCACCAAGTCCACAGACTGTCCAGGAGTTGGCAGATGCTTTAGTCCAGGTCTGGGAGGAGATCCCTCAGGAGACCGTCCGCCACCTCATCAGGAGCATGCACAGGCGTTGTAGGGAGGTCATACAGGCACGTGGAGGCCACACACACTACTGAGCCTCATTTTGACTTGTTTTAAGGACATTACATCAAAGTTGGATCAGCCTGTAGTGTGTTTTTCCACTTTAATTTTGAGTGAGACTCCAAATCCAGACCTCCATGGGTTGAAAAATTTGATTTCCATTTTTTTTTTTTGTGTGATTTTGTTGTCAGCACAATCAACTATGTAAAGAACAAAGTATTTCAGAAGAATATTTAACCACCTGCCATCTGGGCCATTTGCCCCCTTCCTGACCAGGCCAAATTTTGCAAAACTGACATATCTCACTTTATGTGGTAATAACTTTGGAACGCCTTTATTTATCCAAGTCATTCAGAGATTGTTTTCTCGTGACACATTGTACTTCATGATAGTCATAAATTTGAGTCAAAATATTTCACCTTTATTTATGAAAAAATCCCAAATTTACCCAAAAATTTATAACCCTGTGTACCTGTCCTGTGAGATGCAATCCCTATGCTAAGTGTACCTGTGTGTGGTACTTCCGGAAACACTCTCCAAAGCATAGGGCAGGGTGGTCAGGACAGAAATAGCGGGTGTCACGCCTTATTCCACTCCTGCTACAGACACAACATCTTTTTCGGGGTGACGGTTGGGTTGAGGTACCAGGAACCACACTGGGGAAATGTCGCTCGTGTAGACGGCTAACTACACTGGTGGATGGGGCCACGGAACCTCGTGGATACAGGAGGTTCGCGATGATCTCTTCCTGAAATTTGAGGAAGGATCCAGTTCTCCCAGCCTTACTTTAGAGAACAAAACTATTGTACATCGCCAATTGAATCAAATATACAGACACCTTCTTATACCAGCGTCTGGTGCGTCGGGAAACTAAATAGGGAGCCAACATCTGGTCATTGAAGTCCACCCCTCCCATGAGTGAATTATAGTTGTGGACACAGAGGGACTTTTCAGTGACTCCAGTTGCTCGTTCAATTTGGATTGTCGTGTCTGCGTAAATGGAGGAGAGCATGTAAATGTCACGCTTGTCTCTCCATTTCACCGCAAGCAGTTCTTCGTTACACAAGGCAGCCATCTCCCCCCTTGCAAGACGGGTGGTAACGAGCCGTTGGGGGAAGCCCACGCGACTAGGTCGCGCGGTGCCACAGCAGCCAATCTGTTCTAAAAACAAATGCCTGGAGAGGGGCACACTTGTGTAAAAATTGTCCACATAAAGATGGTACCCCTTGCCAAATAAGGGTGACACCAAGTCCCAGACTGTCTTCCCACTGCTCCCCAGGTAGTCAGGGCAACCGACCGGCTCCAGGGTCTGATCTTTTCCCTCATAGATCCGAAATTTGTGGGTATAGCCTGTGGCCCTTTCACAGAGCTTATACAATTTGACCCCATACCGGGCACGCTTGCTTGGGATGTATTGTTTGAAGCCAAGGCGCCCGGTAAAATGTATTAGGGACTCGTCTACGCAGATGTTTTGCTCGGGGGTATACAAATTTGCAAATTTCTGGTTGAAGTGGTCTATGAGGGGCCGAATTTTGTGCAGCCGGTCAAAAGCTGGGTGGCATCTGGGACGGGAGGTGCTGTTGTCGCTAAAGTGCAGGAAACGCAGGATGGTCTCAAAACGTGCCCTGGACATAGCAGCAGAGAACATGGGCATGTGATGAATTGGGTTCGTGGACCAATATGACCGCAATTCATGCTTTTTGGTTAGACCCATGTTCAGGAGAAGGCCCAAAAAAAATTTAATTTCGGAAACTTGGACTGGTTTCCACCGGAAAGCCTGGGCATAATAGCTTCCCGGGTTGGCGGATATAAATTGTGTGGCATACCGGTTTGTCTCTGCCACGACTAAGTCCAAGAGCTCCGCAGTCAAGAACAGCTCAAAAAATCCCAGGGCCGAACCGATCTGAGCTGTCTCAACCCGAACTCCAGACTGGGCGGTGAAAGGGGGAACTACAGGTGCGGCTGAAGTTGGTGACTGCCAATCAGGGTTTGCCAGCACCTCAGGGACTCTACGGGCCTGTCTTTGCGGTGGCTGCGACGGGGTAACTATTGCACGTGCCATCGTACCAGCTTCAACTGCCCTTCTGGTGCTCGCCACTTCACCATGTTGTACGGCAGTGCTGGTACTAGGTCCAGGGAGGGCTGCGCTGCTGGTGTATGCCTCACTACATGATCCGACAGCGCCAGCCCCACTCTGCTGCCCTTGAAACGGATCCTGCACAACCTGTAGTCTAGCGACACGGGGCCGGGTACTCCTGCTGCTATCAGGGACCTCAACCTCCTCGTCCGAACTTTGGGTCAGACTGCCACTGCTCTCTACAGGTTCATATTCTGACCCGCTAGATTCGTCAGATGAGGGTTCCCATTCCTCATCCGACTGGGTCAGAAGCCTGTAGGCCTCTTCAGAAAAATACCCCCTGTTTGACATTTGGACTACTAAATTTAGGGGTATTCCCTGAGACTACCCAAGAAAAAAAGCAAGCCTGTCTTACAAAGGGGAGGCTAGCGAAGTACCGGAGGCCGCTG
This sequence comes from Bufo bufo, assembly GCF_905171765.1. Lineage (NCBI taxonomy): Eukaryota > Metazoa > Chordata > Amphibia > Anura > Bufonidae > Bufo > Bufo bufo. The sequence continues at coordinate 282,342,773 of NC_053393.1, read as the reverse complement.
CGATTGCTAAAAAATATCAAAACAGATTTTTTTTATCGCCGCAGCGCTTAGAAAGTGATTGTGCAGTGATCAAAAAATATAATATTTTTTGTCACTGCGGCGGGGCGGGCGTGGGTGAACGCACGTGTTGGCGACCGATCAGGCCTGATCGGGCAAACACTGCGTTTTGGGTGGAGGGGGCGAGCTAAGGTGACACTAATACAATTATAGATCTGACTGTGATCAGTTTTGATCACTTACAGATACTATAAAAGTACAAATGCTGATTAGCGATACGCTAATCAGCGAATCAGTGACTGCGGTGGGCTGGGCGCTAACTGACGCTAAACTACCTAACCAAGGGGCCTAAACTATCCTAAAACCTATTAGTCAATACCAGTGAAAAAAAAATGTGACAGTTTACACTGATCACTTTTTTCCTTTCACTAGGTGATTGACAGGGGCGATCAAGGGGTGATCAAGGGGTTAATTCGGGTGATGGGGGTGATCTGGGGCTAAGGTGTAGTGTTTGGTGCTACTCACTGTGATGTCTGCTCCTCTGCTGGTACCAACCGACGAAAAAGGACCAGCAGAGGAGCAGACAAGCCATTTAACACATCATATTTACTAATATGATGTGTTATCTGGCTTTTCATTCGTTTTTTTTAAAATCATCAGCTTGCCAGCGACGATCATTGGCTGGCAAGCTGATGACCCGACCCCCCTCTAACTTTTGCCGGCCCGCGATGCGCATGCGCGGGCCGGCTTTGAGCGAAATCTCGCGTCTCGCGAGATGACGCGTATATGCGTGACTCTGCGCAGGGCTGCCGCCTCCGGAACGCGATCCTGCGTTAGGCGGTCCGGAGGCGGTTAAATAGGGTAAATGTGAACAAAGCTCTGGGTTCAGATGGAGTACACCCAAGAGTGCTTAAAGAGCTCAGTTCAGTCATTGCTGTGCCCCCGTTTCTAATTTTTAAGGATTCTCTAGGGACTGGTACAGTGCAAAGTCATTGGCGCAAGGCAAACGTGGTGCCAATATTCAACAAAGGAATAGCTTGTAATTAGATTGAAAACTGGCTGAAAGACCGTTTCCAGAGAGTTGTGGTTAATGATTCCTATTCAGAATGGTCCCAGGTTATAAGTGGTGTACCCCAAGGTTCAGTGCTGGGCCCTTTATTATTTAATTTATTTATTAATGTTATTGAGGAAGGGATTAATAGCACCAGATCTATTTTTGCAGATGACACTAAGCTATGTAGAACTGTACAGTCTATGGAAGATGTCCATATACTACAAGCTGAATTGAACACTCAGTGATTGGGCATCAACTTGGCAAATGAGGTTCAATGTGGACAAATGTAAAGTTATGCATCTTGGTAGTAATCTCTGTGCTTCCTATGTCCTAGGTGATGTAGCACTGGGAGAGTCACTTATAGAGAAGGATTTGGGTGTCCTTGTGGATGGTAGATTAAATTACAGCATACAATGTCAATCAGCTGCTTCTAAGGCCACCAGGATATTGTCATGCATTAAGCGAGGCATGGACTCACGGGGCAGGGATGTAATACTACCACTTTACAAAGCGCTGGTGCGGCCTCACCTGGAATATGCAGTCCAGTACATAGAAAGGATGCACTGCAGCTGGAAAAAGTACAGAGGAGAGTGACTAAAATGATAAGGGGCATGGAGGGTCTTAGTTATGAAGAAAGATTAAAATAATTGAATTTATTTAGTCTTGAGAAGAGACGTCTAAGGGGGGACATGATTAACCTATACAACTATATAAATGGGCCATACAAAAAATACGTCAAAAAGCTGTTCCATGTAAAATATGCTCAAAAGACAGGGGGGCACTGCCTCCGACTGAAGAAGAAAAAGTTCAGTCTCCAGAAGCGTCAAAGTTTCTTTACTGTGAGAACTGTGAATCTGTGGAATAGACTTCTTCAGGACATGGTCACAGCAGGAACAGTGGACAGTTTCAAAAAGGGTTTAGACGAATTCTTAAAAGTGAAAAACATTAATGCTTATGAAAACTGAGTCTCACTTCGTTCTGGGATTTGCGTCACCACCTATCCCTTGGTTGAACTTGATAGACGTATGTCTTTTTTCAACCGTATTAACTATGTAACAATTCTTTTTTTCAGATCCTCAAAGAGTTCTTTGCCATGATGTGCCATGTTGAACTTCCAGGGACCAGTATGAGAGAGCGTGAGAGCAATAACACCAAATTTAACACACTGGCTCCCCATTCACGCCTGATGCCTTGTAACACTAACAAGTCACATGACACAGGGGAGGAGAAAATGGCAAATTTTTAGGGCCCGTCTGCCAAAAGTCAAGGCGATCTCTATAAGACAGGAACCTAACACTAAATCCTACTTGTTATGTCGCATAATGGCCACATGCAGGTTCCACAAACATGCTGGGTCTACTCTGCTTTTTACCATTTTTGGTGCCATAATGGCCTCCATTAAATCCAGGGAATGCAGGTACCAACATGCATGCTGAGCCCACTCTATACCTCTCCTGGTGCCAGACAGCTTCCAATGAATGCAATGAGAGCAGGCTACAGATTTAGGGCTCATGCACACGGCCACTGCCGTATTGCGGGCCGCATACAGGGGGTCCGCAATACACGGGCATTGGCCGTGTGCACCCCGCACAACAGATCGCGGATGTTGTGCCTTTTCATAGGTAAATGCATTCATATCCAATTCATTATTGTCAAAATGGATGTTCATTGCCTTTAAGAGCCATGCTCGACTATAGTTGAAATTTTGTATGTCTTGAGTAGGCCAAATTAAGGTCACACAAAGTTTTAGTGTTATTTTTCTCATGAATGTACCAGTCTGAGAAGAGGCCTCTCCTTGTCTACTTTTAAATTTATGACGGGAGGTAAAGATAAGCTCTGTGCAGCTGGTGATAATTACCTATACAATTAGGCATTTATTAATGAAGCAAAATATATAATATGTATGTATTCATTTAATGAGCCTTAGTTAGTCCTTAGCATAAGACAATCAGTAGGACATATATATATTTGTTTATATTATATTGTTATATGTTACATGTTACGAAGACAACATGTATCCAGTATATTGTATATATTTCTCATTAGAAGAGTGTCTGTGAAGATGTGTATTTTGTAACAATTAATCACATCTTTGGTATGACAGAGGAGGTACTGATATCTCTGTGAGAAAACAAGCCATTTATGATCCATAAATTAAGTGTGAGAAACATTCAAAAGAGACGCCTAGAGGTATGTCCTTAATTGCTTCAAGTGTCAGAGTTAATCCCTATAGCTTTGAATTAAAGCTTCTAAGGTCAAAATGTATATTCAGACTTATATAAGTTAACCCTTTATGCTATGATGCAGATAGCTTATACAGCAGTGCCACCTAGGTATCAGTAGGTGACATTACAACAGTAGCAAAAGTGCATTCTGGGTAGGGTTATGATGTCACAATTTTTATCAATGGTCACACCCATCCGACAATGATTGGAAAGTTCCAAACCAGGAAGGTGTGTCTAACTGATAAGTTTGGGATCATAAGCCATACATAGGGGGTAGAGAGTGGAGAAGGAAAAGGAGAGAGGAGTTGAGTCTCTAGAGGGGTCTATCAAGATGAAATCCATGGTGAGATGCGCTATGATGAACCACCCAGCTTTCCTAGGAGCAGAAGTGAGATTCCTACTAGGACTTGGTAAGAGACACAGAAAATGATATTTCATTTTATTAAGACTAATTTGATAGTGTGGGTGAAATTATACCATCTAGATTGGCGAATAAATAAATAATTAAATTAATTGATCATCTCCATATTGAGATGTAGTCTTAGGATATTGTGAGGCTTCATTCTACCTGCAGAATAATCTAGACTCATAATCTAGCAAAGCATTAAATAATTGCTTTTATATATATATATATATATATATATTGGTAGAACATTCTTCGCCAAGCTATGATGGATTCCCACAGGGAAGATTTGTTTCAAATCCTTTCCATTTAAGATCCTAGATCCCTGTTATTTGTCTTAATAGTCTTACCAAAGTCATATATGTGAAAATAGTCCAGGATGGGGCGGAAGGATACAGTTGTCTCTTCTAAGTTATATCCTTGGATGGATTTGCCCATCTTGAAGTCATGTGATGTGTAGTTGGTTAGAGGGGGGCAGAATGTATTTAGCATTCCATATTGATGTCTAGGATTAGACCTGCCCATCTTGATATCATGAGGTTTTCTCTGAACAGAAGTAATGTATATAACTTATGTTCATATTTTGATATCCTAACCTAATAATAGCTTGGTTATAATGTGACAAGTTATTTCCACTCACGCGTATTGTAAAGCTTGTAATGCTTTATATTAACGCTATATATATTCATTTGCATGTATCATTGTGTTTATTTACTTATATATGTTTATAACCTTGTAACCAATAAATCTGCATATTTTTATAATACCTGTGTATTATTGTATAATGAAGAACTACATTTTATCATTAACGTCATCTCACGTCAAAAATAACTTATTTATCTGAGGAAATAGTCGGACTCAGATGTGAATTGTATCAATTAGGTTGTCTACAATTCACCAGGTCATGATTTTAAGAATTTATGACAAATTTTATAAATTTAATTTTTTTATGATTATTTTTATGACCATAATTAATAATTCATAATTGAATTATTACCCACCGACATAAATGGAGGTCCCACCGAGATTTGATTGATGAGATGACATATTAATGATAAATTGTCATGTATATTGTTGCTGGCATTAGAATACTACAGCCAGATCACGTTTACAACCCTTAGAAGGGCGTGGTATATACATAGTCAAAATGATTGTCCTGGTACTGAAGGGGTTAAGCCCATACCAGAACCGCAGATGAGTTGTTGCAGTAAAGTGTTATTACACGAATGCAACCAGTGCATGACATGTAAATCAACTCAGGAGTTGTTTGTCTATGCTAAACACAATTGATGTTTTTGTATCGCCAGAAATTAATAGTAAATTGTCCCAAGATAGGGAACAGATGTAGGTCTCATTAGCCTAGGCGGTACAGGGTCCGGTTCTAGTCCTTTGTTTGACTCAGGAACCTTCCTATTAATTCCTGGTCAGTTAACTCCCATAGTTGGAGATTTACCCCCATATACAGGGAGGTTGAGTTTAATAGCTCAGGGCGTTACAGGATAATAGAGGAACTTTATACATAAAGTCTGACCCAATGTTATTGATAAATAGAATCTATAGGAGAACAGTTTTAAACAGGTTAATTGCTATGTATGCTAATGTAACCATGCTTTCTTATAGGATCCTAATGTACAATTTGCAATTGCCGCAGATATGATAATCCCCTAAGGGGGGGAATTGTTTTTATATATCTCTGATTAATCGTTTCAGATTTTTTTTTTTTTTATCTGTTTGTGAATTATTATTTTTTTAGCAGAGTACCTAGAACCTGCTGATTTGTTTTGTAGTGAAAAGCGCAAAACTGTATTTAAATAGCTCTGTTAACTAATCCTAGTTGCCTTAAAAAGTCTCCTAAGGGAGGGGTGAGGAGTACATTCCTTAAGTTTAGATACATGTCAGTGAAAAGGTCAGAGGTCGCAGAGCTGCTCTGCGAGCTGATTTTTTTAAAGTCAGACTAATGGAAAGGAAGAGTAAGATTCTCCCAACTCCATTAAATGTAAATTCTTTATCTCATAAAGTGAATAAAGAGTAAAGAGTAAAGGAAAAGTTGTTTAATACTTTGCTTCGTTTACTGGACATTCCTATGTCAGCGAACGGCTTCATTAAATCAATAATTATAATAAGTCAATAAATGATTAATGATATTGATTACTAATCAATTTTTTCCACAGGATCATTAACATAATGTTTGTGTAGAGTTTTCTTTCAGTGCTAAAAACGCCAAGAGATGAACTAAGATTGAAAAATCAAAAATTTGAAGATGGAGACACATCATAAATTTCATATGATTGGTGGTGGTGTCGTATGACTGAAAAGAGACTGAACAGTTATAATAACCATACTATTTGTCTATCAATTGTGACTAACTTGTCGTCACTGTATTCCATGCAGATATATGGACGCATATATATTACTCTGTTTCGAGATAGTCTCAAAGTATTGATTGGGTTATTATCCTAAATAGGCATAACACCTAAGGCTGCATTAGCCTAGCGGAGGAAGAATAGTTATATCTATTCATGGTACCCTGTAGTTTGTTTTTCTTTAAAAAAAACAAACATAAAAGTCCTCAACTTGCTGCTGGCTAAAGTATGGCATAAGTCAAAGGCCTAAAATAGGCAGGTATATGTTTGATAAAGTTTTTGCTGCGTTGTTGCTCATACTGTCTGTTGTTTTCTTAAGTTTAGATGATGGCCCAAGATGGGATCACGTGTTGATGGAAGGACAGATGGCGGAATCCTAAAAGTCTTTGTATCCGGAACCAAGAGAACCTGAGGTCAAGGCTTTTCGTGACGCAAGAGACGTCCAGTCGGAGCCAACCCAGATGTATCCAGGAGGGACAAGTGGGCAGAGCCCCAGGAGATTCGACAGCCGCTGCAAAAGTACATCACACCAGTGCAACATGACAAAGTATCCGAGATCGCAGACATGAAGATATGATGCCAAGCACCACTCGCTAAATCGAGTTGCCAAGTTGCTGACAAGCCAGGAAGCTATTACTTCAAGGACCAAAGAAAGATCTTAACTAGAGACACGTTTCCAGAAAGTCCAGAAAAAGACCGAAACGTCTTTCTCTTTACAGTGGTCATAAAAGAAAAGAACGAAACAATTGTATTATATGCATTCTATAAACCGGCATGTTTATCACTAATGCAAGGAACGTAACCTACTTGTAGTTTAACTAATCATAAATTTTGTGCGTTAGATTTGTGTCGTAGAAGTACACACAAAATTGTGATACATTTATTCCAAGGTAAAACTTGTGTTCCCCAATCCATAATGATTTGGAGCATTTAGCCCTTTATTGCATTTCAGCCTATTCAACCTTCTAATAACGAAATTGAATATGCTGAAAAGGGGGGATTTGTTGTGCCTTTTCATAGGTAAATGCATTCATATCCAATTCATTATTGTCAAAATGGATGTTCATTGCCTTTAAGAGCCATGCTCGACTATAGTTGAAATTTTGTATGTCTTGAGTAGGCCAAATTAAGGTCACACAAAGTTTTAGTGTTATTTTTCTCATGAATGTACCAGTCTGAGAAGAGGCCTCTCCTTGTCTACTTTTAAATTTATGACGGGAGGTAAAGATAAGCTCTGTGCAGCTGGTGATAATTACCTATACAATTAGGCATTTATTAATGAAGCAAAATATATAATATGTATGTATTCATTTAATGAGCCTTAGTTAGTCCTTAGCATAAGACAATCAGTAGGACATATATATATTTGTTTATATTATATTGTTATATGTTACA